>NW_020173979.1:8957115-9109343 GCF_003031525.2 Neophocaena asiaeorientalis asiaeorientalis | reverse complement strand
AAAAAAAAAAAAAAAGAATTAATGGCAGCAGACTATACATTAAACACCACAGGTTTTTATCTGTCCATCTATCATCTATTTAATTTTCTAATTATCTATCTATTTCTCAGATATCTTGGAATGAAGTCTATAGATCAGTGGCAATCTTCAGAAAACTCATTTTAAAAAAGGAACGTATATGAACTATCACTGAGTAGACAGCTTTTCTCTTCATGGGAGAATAAAATATAAATCTAGACAGGAGTATCTAAAGAGCTACAGAAAATGGCTCTTTCTATAACTCCTTTAAAAATATATTTTGTGGAATCTTCTGTTTAAATTTCAGGGCAAAAAAGAAACACAAAACAAAACTGAAGTGATAATAAAGGTTAGGAGGAAAAAATAAAATACTTGAATGAGATATCTTGTTAGAAGGAATACAAGAATTATCCATCACCTAAAAGGACGATGATTAGAAAAGGAGACTGAATTGACTGGAAGAGAAGTTGTCATTCTATATAAATGATCCAAGTAATTTTGTGCAAATGTTTTCTCCAAAGAGTATGCCTGTTGAAAATGAGGGAAAAAATGGTAATTGGTTAAGCACTTGGGGAGATTTATAATTCCCCCAGAGAATCTGACAGTACAGCTGAGACATTCATTCACAATCAAAGCCTCCGTGTTGTATCCTCAGACTTTCTAAAACCTGGACATGGAAATTAGACACTGAGATGTAAGGAGTGTGGTGGAGTTGAAAGGAAATTGGATGGGGAATAAGGAGATTGGTTTCTTCTTGACTGCTGCTCTATTAGTTGAGTGACCTTGGAAAAGTCAATTAAATTTTCAACGTGTAGAGTTCTCATTTGAATGGAAATAGTTAATGAAATTTTAATTTATAATTTAGGAATGCAACATAGTGTTCAGTTGGCACACAGTTAGTGCTCAATATACCTTTTTTCCTGAACCAAAATGATTTTGGTGAACATTTTCACTTCATGATATGTAAGGAAAGGTTTTTTTTTTCCTTTTCTCTTTTATGTATTCTTGAGATCCTACCATTTCCCTTTTAATGCTATATTTGCTTAATAAGTTATCAGTTTTGCTGGGTGAAGTGCGGAGCTGACCATGTAAAAATAAAGAGTACCTTCAGAGTGAGCCTGTAGGGTCTAGGAGACACATATGGATCTGTATTCAGGCTGAAACCCAGACATGTTCAAGATTGGAGTTGGTATAGAATATTAAGGACAAAACTGGGAATGAGAGGATCTATACAGAGTTTATATGAATGCTAATAAATCATGAAATCACTGCTTCCTGGCTACTGGGATTTGCTGCATAAGAAGTCAGCAATTCAACAAAGAATGGGGTTCTCTACAGAACTCCCATTTCTGACTGAAACAAATACACTCTAGGAGGAAAAAGGCAGAGTAGGTGTTAGGAAAGAAAATTGAGATTTCAGAAATGGGAGGGATCCTTTGTTCCAG
This sequence comes from Neophocaena asiaeorientalis asiaeorientalis, assembly GCF_003031525.2. Taxonomy (NCBI): domain Eukaryota; kingdom Metazoa; phylum Chordata; class Mammalia; order Artiodactyla; family Phocoenidae; genus Neophocaena; species Neophocaena asiaeorientalis. Next base: position 9,107,880 of record NW_020173979.1, on the reverse strand, counting down.
AATCTTACATATGTATAACTGTTATTTTAATATTAATCAAGCCTTGGTGGCAGAATTGTGATGGCTCTGTGAACGTGACTCCTATCCACACAGCTGGTTGTTAATTTACTTCTTTTAAGGGTCCCCTTGTGCTCTTTTGATATTGTTTTCTGTGTGCAGCCTCCCTACTGCATCTTTAGCTAAGTCAGTCTACCTCTCTGAATTGAATGTACTCTGACATGGGTCTGTTCAGAAGGGGAGATAACTGCACTGACACAGGAAACAAGATCCACATGAGACAGTACCTTTCATTGCTTTCCCCCTGCCAGGAGGCTGTGGGAAAACCTCCCCAGAAAGAACTGATAAAGAGGGAAAGCACACAGGCCATCTGGGCTGTATGTAAGGAGAAGCTGAATCCAGAAACAATTCTCCCTGAGCAAACATCTCTAGTTTTGCTCCTCCCCACAAATCCTCACTGTGGAGTGAAACTAACTTAACAAGATATCCCCATTTCCTCTGAACAGTGGTGAAAATATTCCTACAGGACTTTATTAAGACAGACCCCATAGTACTCATCAGGCCAGTGAAAGGGGAAAATCCTGCTGTGGCTTTTCTACCCCCAACACCACTGCAATTAAAGAAGAGGCCAATATCAAAGCAGACAGGTAACTTTATAAGCACACCAGGCATCTGTCCATGCCCAAGGCCACGTTTTTAAAGGAAAGAGCCATTATTTTTCCTATGGTACAGGAGAGAAGCTGCAGGACATATGGGTTAAATTGAAAAGGCGTTATTTATAAGTACCTTAGGAGGTTAACAGTATCACCTGAAGCCAGGTTCCTATCAGTTATGGATTCAGTAGTGTTTTGGAATTTGATGAGGTCTAAGGGGATGTTTTCAAAGGGGAAGTGTGATCGGCCCTCTAACTTGGCAGCTGTTTAGTGTCCCATGCAGAGCTTATAAGAAGTTCTTTATTTTCCATGTGGATCTGGTGTTCCTAATGCATTATATGCTCCCTTCCAGTATGAACCAGGATGTAAATCACAGCATTTTCACTTCAGTAATGGGTTGAGTGGAAAGTGCGCTGTGGAGAGATGATAGAGGGGCTCAGTTCTTATTAGGAAACACAAAATATGAATTTGATTTTCTCTGTTTTCCTCAAAAGTGCAATTTTGGCAAAAGTTTTAGATTCAGAAATAAGACAAATCTAGCAAATTACTGCACTGCATTATATGGGCTGGAAAGGTAATTACTTCCATGCTCACTCTTGGACTCTCCCAATACTCGCTATTCCTAACTCTCCTTTATAATATTCCTGGTGGGAAATCTTCTTAATCCTCATTTGTGTGTTTCATTTGTGAACCCTGATGAGGGTTTGGGGATTTAAGACTCTTGTCCTTCAACTAGGTTAGTTTCTTACAAAAGGAAATAAAAGAATAGAGGAAGATCACCTGCAATTCCCTCTGATCTTGGGAAGTGTTAGGACAAAAATTTTCTCTGTGGCTCACAGTTCAATTTCACACTTTGTACAAGGCTATCTTAGTGCTTTGGGGTTCAACAGATCAATTTAGACTGTGTATTTTTCTGTCTTTGTTTGCATTGTTCTTTTATCGGGCTGCAAGGCTGCTTTTCTTTTAGCAAAATGTCAAAGGGTGGTGAATTTGCTCAATTAGCTTTGCAAATGTGTGTTTGACTTCCTATGGCATCTTTCTCCTCCTTTCTTTGTTGTGTATTATATTTCAAAGGGGGACATCAGATATACTCTTCTTTTGAAAGAATTAGCATTTTAATTCATAGGTGATAGTCTGCAGTTGTGTTTCTGATTGTGTTTTTAATTAAAGGAGAAATACACATGCATTCTTTTCTCATTTGATTCAATTATTTTGGAGGTGAGGAAAATACTTAAATTTCGGCTGCACTGAAGGTAATCTTGACATAAAATAACTTTATCACATAAAGTAGTTTAATCAGTGGATTCAGTGTGGCCTACAGACTACAAAACCACTCTTTTCCCATCTTGTTTGTATAAGCCCTTATAATTTTAGTTACAGGATCTGAAAATACGTGCAAAGAAACAATCTTTTAGTTTAATTAAGTATCACAGGGATTGGAAAGATACATTTGTTCTCTAATAAGATAAAATCAACAAAGCAATTTTTAAAATACTTAACAGTGTTTCTGGATTCTTATTTAATGGGAGGGAAAAAATAGGATTGAATCAGAGTAATGGAGGTTGTAAGGCCAACTGGCCCGAGGCAGGGGAACACAATCAGATTCACAGGTTGCATCAGACCGAAATTCTCCGGACCACCCAGTTCCAGAAACTGCCCTGGAGACATTCCGGACCACCCAGTTCCGGGAACTGACGTGGGGACTTTGAACCCGGCCCAGCCTTCCCGCCTTTCGAGGGGTGGGACTAACGGTCCCCCAGGATACCCGAAAAGACCACCATATAAGGAATACCCTGCGCCCTCCCAGATTCACCACACCCCTTTCCCTTCTTCCCCTATAAAATCTTGCCCAACCCTCACCCGGGCGCGACTTCTCTGGCCCCTTTCTCTCCGACCAGTGAATCTCGCCCGGGAGCGCTCCCTAATAAAGCTCACTTGAAGCTTTCCTCTGTTTCGTGGTGCCGTTTGTTAAGATCCGACCGTACAGAGGTAAAATAGTAAAATGTGTGATAACATACACCCCCAGTCATTCTTTTCTATCATCGAGTCCTTTGATATTTGAGTAAGTTTGGCTAACCTCAAACAATAGCTCATTATCCTCATGAATATCTTAGACCTCTTCTTAGTTCTTGTAGGTAAAAACGGGTAAAAGACGTTCATCTTTGTCCACTTTTTTCTTTCCCCAAGTAATAAAGTGGTGGGTATAGCACGTGAAATACAGCTGAAGGTGTTCAAAGAGCCACTTGACTGCAGAATCTCGGTGTCTCTTATCTGTATCAGGATTCAATTTCTTTGAAGTTAATTCAGAGATTGTATTTCACACCTTTAAAAATTCCTTAAATAAGAATGTGTATTATACCTTTTCCTAAAATCCTCTGGAGTTTGAAATGAAGCTGAGTGTTCCACTGGTTTCCATTTTAGCTATGGAGTTGGGGGAGAGATGCAGCTTTTGAAGTTCCTTCCTCTATTAGTTATTAACGGGACAGTGGAAACATTAAAAACAATGCCTTTTTTCTCTTTCTTTTTTCTCTTTGTCAGCCTTCAGTTTTGCTCCACTCAGCTGGAAAAAATATACTTTTCATCATGGCATAGCACGGAAAGTTATAAAATACACCTGATATGTATGGCTTTCAGTGGGTAGCTAATTGACTAGAATCTTCAGGTGTTATAAATAAAGTCTGTGACGCGTTAGTAATAAAGGTGTTTTCCCCAGCTTCGGAAGGAAGGTGCTGGTCGCAGAGAAGGAAGGAGACTCGCTGCTGAAAGTAAATTTACTCAAGGTTAGTAGCATGTTTGGTTACTTTGGTTTGGGAAAATATCAATTTTTCTGTATAAAGCATTGTGTTCCCCAGAGTAGAGAGATTGGTGTGCAGAGCAATAATATTTGATGAGCCAATGCATTGTTCATGCTGGCGTGAGAGCAAGTCTTATTTGACCTCAGTGTGAGTAGGGAGAGAGGTTGGATGTGCCCCAAAGAAATTGTAATGGAAGAGCCATGTGTGTTTCTGCCAAAAAAGCCAATAACCTGTTGAGAAGTATATGTAAAACTGTCACCTGAGTAGTAGGCTGGCTGTGTAAGAGCAGACAAATAAGACTAAAATCTGGGGTTTCAGTTACAAGTTTATGAGGTAACTTCTCAATTCAGTGCTAAAATCTTGTAATATGTGAAATTACTTATTTTTTAAAATGTAATTTAAGAACATTAGTCAACGTGGTGAAAATATTTCAAATTCCTCATACTTAATTTAAATTTAATAGGTTTCTATTTTGAACTAAATATAAGATTGGGGGATTAATGAGGCCATAATATTTCATTGCTTGGGGCCTCTACATATCTTCAGATGTTATTAATTTAAAGTGAATATAATTGTAATAAAGTTTTGCCACTCAAAAGAGTTTCAACTTAAGTTCATTGTGTTAAATAAAATAATGGCCTAAGAATGACTAGATATCCATTTTTATCTTGAAGGGCAAACAATTACTAAATTAATTAAAGATTATTAACTGTCAAAAGTCATGCCCAAGAGTGCATTAATTTATCAGCTCAAGCCTTCTCTGCTTATTTTTTTTTTTTTACTGTGTCTATAAGAACCATAACTTGTGATTTTGTTTGTTTTCTTAAACTACTTAGTACCTCCTATAAAAACAACTAGAGCAGAGAAACCTCTTAAAATAGAAAACATAGCAGTTCTTTTATTTCACTTTATGTCCTCTTTTAATACCTAAGGTAATGGGCTATTGACTTAGAAATCTGAAGTTTTTTTTTTTTTTTAACTGTTATGGAAATTGAGGATTTCTGCCAGCAATTAAAGGGCGGTATCGACTGTTAAAACAAATGTAGGTATTGTCAAGTCTTAGTATGTTTATTTTTGTAAATATTTGTTCTCAGTTACAAAATTCGATTACTCCATAGATTACAGATAAAAAAGCAAATAGATAAATATTTGAAAGTTTATTCAGATATATTTATTGAGGTTTCATTACATGCCAGGTTCTGTTCTAGGTAGTGGAAATATGACCAATTGAAAAACAAGTAAAGGTTTCTGCCCTTCTTGAACATATGTGTATATATATATATACACACACACAGACATATATAATGAAATGGGAATATTAATAACAATGTGACTATGCTGTGGAAAAAACAAAATGTGGAGCACAGAAAGGGGATTTGAGAGTGCCAGAGGAGTGGGAGAGGTGGGAGATCAAGTTAGAGTACAAAACAGCCTAGGGTAGGCCTCACTGAGAAAGTTCTTTTCTGAGCACAGAACAGGAGGGGTGTTGGTGAGGATGTGGAGAGCAGGGAACCCTGTGCACTGTTGGTAGGAATGAAAGTTGGTGCAGCCACTATGGAGAACACTGTAGATGTTCCTCAAAAAATTAAAAATAGGGGCTTCCCTGGTGGCACAGTGGTTGAGAGTCCGCCTGCTGATGCAGGGGACACGGGTTCATGCCCTGGTCCGGGAGGATCCCACACGCCGCGGGGCGGCTGGGCCTGTGAGCGGTGGCCGCTGAGCCTGCGTGTCCGGAGCCTGTGCTCCGCAACGGGAGAGGCCACAACAGTGAGAGGCCCGCGTACCACAAAAAAAATAAATGAATAAATAAAAATAAAAATAGAACTATCATGATCTAGCAATTCCACTTCTGGATATTTATCTGAAGGAAACAGCACTAACTCGAAAAGACATCTGTACCTCTATGTTCATTGCAACATTATTTACAATAGCCAAGATACAGAAACAACCTAGGGATCCAGTATTAGATGAATGGATAAGAGGCTTGTTCTCTCTCTCTCTCTCTCTCTCTCTCTCTCTCTATATATATATATATAATTCAGCCATAAAACAGAAAAATACCATATGATCTCTCTTATATTTGGAATTTAAAACAACAAAAAAACAAGCTTATAGGTATGGAGAATAGATTGGTGGTTTCCAGAGGCTGGGGGTGGGGGGATGGGAGAAATGGGTGAATTGTGTTTTAGTTTAAATAAATTGAGTAATTTATAATAATAATTATTTTGTTTTGAGGTATAGTTGATTTACAGTGTTGTGCCAATCTCTGCTGTACAGCAAAGTGACTCAGTTATGGTACCTCCTTGTTTTGATTTGCATTTCCCTGATGACATGTGATGTGAAGCATCTTTTCATGTGGTTGTTTGCCATCTGTGTGTCTTCTTTGGTGAGGTGTCTGTTAAGTTTTTGGCCCACATTTTAATCAAGTTGTTGTTTTTTTTTAATTGTTAAGTATTCTTTGTATATTTTGGATAACAGTCCTTTATTGTCTATGTCTTGCAAATAAAAATAATAATAAAAAATCATACCTTGGGGGGATAGCAGAACTCTAAGCAGGTTGTGTGGTTTAGGCCCAGAAGCCAGGGGATGAGGCTTCTCAAAGGATGGCTGCTTAATGGCCAAAGTCTTTATGGTTGGCCCCTCTTGTCCTTAGTTACTGGAGAGTCATTCTTCCAACCAGAGCAATTGCGGTTTAACATTCCAAATGCAGTATATTCATTGGTGATCTCCTAGGACAACATGGATAGGGCAGAGAAAGAGGCTATTATTTCATGGACTTGAGCTGGGAGTTTTGAAATTACCTCTTCTAACTCTCTGAAATGATACAAAGGAGGCCTGAAGGGATTAAGTGATTTGCCCAAAAAGTTAATGACAAACTGTGGCTGGAGTCTGACTCTCTTGACCTCCCCCTTGCCACCTTCCCTTCCAGAGCAAATCTTTATAATTATTAACTCCAATTATTACACAGATCATAGGTAGTTGGATATTTGGGCAAATGTGCAGAAGTTTTGAAGAAAACCTAAGGCAACTGTAGAGGTCCTGTGGTAGAAGGTATGCTGGAGCCTGTTTTTAATCAATATAATTGAAACTGCTAGAATTCAGAATGTGTTGTTTTCCCCATGATTGGACTTTCCACTTTTTTTTTTTTTTTTTGTGGTACGCGGGCCTCTCACTGTTGTGGCCCCTCCCGTTGTGGAGCACAGGCTCCGGATGCGCAGGTTCAGCGGCCACAGCTCACGGGCCCAGCCGCTCCACGGCATGTGGGATCTTCCCGGACCAGGGCACAAACCCGTCCCCTGCATCGGCAGGCGGACTCTCAACCACTGCGCCACCAGGGAAGCCCTCCACTCTGATTTAAACAATTAACAATTCTAAGACTTCAAATCCATTTTTTTTTCTAACTATAAAAACAATTTGGGAGTATGTAGTAACTAGAAAATACAAAAAAAACAAAGATGAAAGAAAGGATGAAAGAAAAAAAAATCACATATAACCTCACAATTAAGGGGTAATCCCTATTCATATTGTGGAATATTAACTGCTGATTTTCTCTTTATATGTCTCTCTCTTCCGATAGCTGTTTTTTTTTAACATCTTTATTGGAGTAAATTGCTTTAAAATGGTGTGTTAGTTTCTGCTTTATAACAAAGTGAATCAGCTATACATATATCCCCATATCTCCTCCCTCTTGCGTCTCCCTCCCATCCTCCGTATCCCACCTCTCTAGGTGGTCACAAAGCACCGTGATAGCTTTCTCTTTAAAAAAAAAAAAAAAAAAAAACTTAAATTTTAAACACAGTAGACTAAAACCATATAGAGATGCTAGTAGGATCTGGAATAATGTATGCAAAGTGCCTGTTGCTCCAATAAATGGAGGCTGTTAGGATGGTTGCCATCAAAACTCCATATTCATAGTGACAAAACAGGAGAGGAAACCAATATTACTGGTACCTTTGTTCATCCAGGACAAGCAGAGGCTATTTGCCAACCTGAAGAGGATGACAAATAGGGCAGGATTGCTTGCTGCTTGGCGGCAGTGCTTTTCCATGCCCACAAAGACAAACAAAACGAGGAGGAGTGAGGGAGTTGGCCAAGCAAAAAATCTGGGAGAAGATCATTCCCGAGAGAGAAACAGCTAGAGCAAAGGCCCTAAAGTGAGAGTGTGCTTGACATGTCACAAGAAAAAGAGGTCAATGTGACCCAAGTGGCATGAGCAAGTAGGGTCACAGCTCATGAGAGTGTCAGTGTAATTGGGCCAGATCATCGATAGCCCTAATGGCTGTTTGCTTTTTTAAAAAAAATTTAATTTTTTATTGTGTTATAATTAATACACAATGTTACAACATTATATTAGTTTCAGGTGTATAACATAGTGATTCGATATTTTTATTCATTATGAAATGATCACTTCAATAAGACCAGTAACTTTCTGTCACCATACAAAGTTGTTACAATACTATAAACTATACTGCCTATGTGTACGTTACACCCCCCTGACTTATTTACTTTATAGCTGGAAGTTCATACTTCTTAATCCCCTTCACCTATTTTGTCAGTCCCCTAGAGCCCTCCCCTCTGGCAACCACCTGTTTGTTCTCTGTATCTATGAGTCTGTTTCTGTTTTTTAGATTCCACTTATAAGTGAAATCATAAAGGGTTTGTTTTTCTTTTTTTTTTGCGGTACGCGGGCCTCTCACTGTTGTGACCTCTCCCGTTGCAGAGCACAGGCTCCAGACGCGCAGGCTCAGCGGCCATGGCTCACGGGCCTAGCCCCTCCGCGGCATGTGGGATCTTCCCAGACCGGGGCACGAACCCACGTCCCCTGCATCAGCAGGTGGACTCTCAACCACTGTGCCACCAGGGAAGCCCAAGGGTTTGTTTTTCTTGATCTGAGTTTTTTCACTTAGCATAATACCTTTCAGGTCCATCAATATTGTTTCAAATGGCAGGATTTCCTCTTTATTTATGGTTGAGTAGTATTCCATTGTGTGTGTGTGTGTGTGTGTGTGTGTATGTGTATGTGTATGTGTATCTGTACCACATATTCTTTATACATTAATCTGTCCATGGACACTTAGGTTCCTTCCATGTCTTGGTTATTGTACATAGTGCCCCTGTGAACGTTGGGATGCATGTATCTTTTTGAATTAGAATATTTGTCTTTTCTGGGTATATGCCCAGGAGTGGGATTACCGGATCATATGGTGACTCTGTTTTTAGTTTTTTGAGGAACCTCCATACTGTTTTCCATAGTGGCTGCACCAATTTATATTCCCACCAGCTGTGCTAGAGTGTTGCTTTCTCTACACATCCTAGCCAACACTTCTTGTTTCTTGTCTATTTGACTTTTAATTGAGAGGTTTCTAATCGGAGAGAAATGAGGCCTTTCCAGCAAAATTGGATGGAAGAGTGAAATGTTTTAAGTTTTAAAAGTAATAGATTTCTGGTGGGTGGATAAGGGGAGAAATGGTGGGGAGGAAAGGAAGCTATGAAGCCTCTAGACAAGAGAATATGGTGATTTGGAGCAAAGTAGACCTTATGGATCTCAGAAGAAGTTGTTGAATTCTGCGTATATTTTGAAGGTAGAAGCAATGAGATCTTCTGATGGATTGGATGTAGGGGGTGAGAGAGAAAGATAAGGGAAGGATTGCATGAACAGCTGAAAGGATGACATTTCCATCTGCTGAGATAGGGATGGCTCTTAGAACAGGTTTTGGTATAAGGTCAGAAGTTCAGCTTTGGTGTTGATACATTAGGGTTTATGAGCAGACAATGCTGAAACTTGGGAGAGGTCTGAGCTGGAGCTATGAATCTAGGAGTTGGCATATTGATAGTTTTTAAAGCAAAGAAAATGGATGAGATCACCAAGAGGGTGAATGTAGTTAGTTCCAAAGACTGGGTCCTGGAGTTCTGCAATGTTAAGAGGTTGGAGATGAGAGAAACAATTAAAGAATGTAGAATAAGAGGGTACAGATCCAAGTATAGGTGGATGTGGTGGTGGTAGTCTGTGAAAGTTCTCCACGTTGCGCTAATTTGGTTTGTGAAATTTTGGAAATCTGGGCAGGGTCACCAGTGGAAAGTGAAGATATAGGAGGAGATGGTAGGGGTTTAAGGAAGGAAGGTGGAAAATAGTCATAACCAAGACAGAGTGAGTGAGCGGGCTGAGAAGTTATCTGATGTTTGTCTCACAGCATTAAGGGCTCACTTTGAAATTCCTGGGTATGAATTTAAAGTGAAAACAACTAGTAATATGAGCTTTTCTTTAGGTACTATCAGCCTCATGGGTGCAGATTTGGAATAGGTGAACTGTTGAATTTTCTCCAGATGTGATTTTGTGAAGCTTTGTATTAAAGTCGGAGAAGGGCAAGGAACAGAAAGGTGTATGTAAAGGAGGGATGATATTTGACCATGGCCTATAAACTGGGAAGATGGGAAATGAGGAGATGTAGTGGATGAGGGAAATTGAAAAGCTGATAGAATGAAAAGACTTGAACCTCCCAAAGAATTTTGACTACAGCTAAGACCAAATTTAGACAGAATATACCGAGTCAACATTTTGTGGCTTCTTACATTGTGTGCTGGGTGATTTCTACCTTATTTTCCCTTGATCCTCACTTAGTGTCATTCCTCATAAAAGATGACTCTGAAGCAGTATAGCTTCAAACTTGTTTAAAATAGCTAGGAAATACAAAAGCTTCAGCTCAATTTCATTTCTTCCTCTATGAGTTCAATTTTTGTTATCCTCAGACTATCTAGAGAAAGACAGGTTAAGACATTTGGAGACAATTCAAAAATTTTGGATATTATGATAGTTGTGAATTTTTGTTAATTTTCTTGGATGCAAAAATATATCTTGGTTTAATTTTTCAGTCTTTAGAGATGCACACAAAAGTAATTAAAGATGAAATAATAAGATTCTTGAGATTTTCTTTCATGTACTTGAGTACAAAGTAAACAAAAGGGGTGTGTGTGTGTGTGTGTATCAGATAAGGGAAGGAGTGGTGATTGGAGGGGTATATGAAGCAGAAGAGCAGAAAACTGATGGTGGTTGAAGATGTGTGGTTGAAGGTGTGTATATAGGTATTCCGATCTCTTTATAAATGTGTTTGAAAAATTTTATAGTCAAGTTCAAAGAAGCAATTCCTGAAATATTGATACCTCACATAGGCTTGCTAATTATCATTAATATCGATACCTCACATAGGCTTGCTAATTATCATTAATTCATCATCTTCAGGGATGCCCTAATTTGAAAGATGCCTTGCTCTAAGAGCTGAGGCTAGTTGGCTGAATGTGGTCACAAAATTGTTCCAGTGGAGCTGAATGTTTAGACACCCCACATTGACCGTGAAAGGATAATTATTTGCTACATATAAAACAATTTCAAAGACAACAACTTCACAAATGGATTTTCTTCTTTGTTTTATACCCCTTGAAATACTTGAAGAACATCACTGAGGGTCCTTCTGTTAGTGATTCTCTGTCACTCCAGCACGAAGACTTTAAAATATATCAACTTTTTGGGGAGTGGAAGAAATGTGTTTCAGGATGAATGCCATAATTTGGGCTGTGATTGATTTTTTAAAAAAATAACAGCCATCGTTTTCGGTGCTTCTTTAATTTAATGGTAGATTAATATTGTTCGACCTGATGATGGTTGCTGTCAATCTGCCTTGGTCCTATGACTGAAATGTTTCTCACCTGCAGTAAGTTGGAGTCAATACATGACGTACAGAGTCAGATCAACAGTATCTTCAATTAAAAAATATTACTTGACTTGGAAAAAAGAGGAAAACAGGCCCATAATTAAGCCTTTTAGGTCAGTGATCTATTTGTTCCAAGTATGAATTCCCCAAGCTTAATAGCCAGTCATTGGACTTCAAAGTCTGAGAAAGAAGCTTATTGATTTGGAAATTAAATATCTGCCAATAACTTGAGTGTACTTTATGTAGCAAAATGATGAAAATACATTTTGATCATTTAATTTGAAATCACCCACCAAGTGCATATTATCTACTGTGTAAATTTTAGTCTACTCAAAAAAAAAGAAAAATCACACAAATGAGTGCAGGATGTAGGCCATTTTATATAAACATACATACACAGCTTTACAAACACATTTATCTCTATTCCTTGCCAGCATGATTTTGTAGGTGAGGGAATATGGCCTGTTAGTATCATATTTCATAACTAGGTAAAATATGCAATCTATATCAATAAATTACTAGAACATTAGTGCTTTTTATAAATCATCTAAATATTCTCCAATAATGACCCAATAAAGTTTAGTACATGTTCATCTTTGCAGGTAAGGATATAGTGGTCAGGGACAAACACACACTTCCTGTGACCAGAAGAGGTACAGTCCAAAGTCTTAAGTTTAAAGATACCCAATAGAAAGAAGTGGTTGGAAAAATGAGAATTTTGAACCCCGTGTTTTTGACTCTCTCTCTTGCACTTGCATTATAGATGATATATTTAAAAAAAAAATTTAGCTGTAAAAAGTTAGCTGTAAATCCAGGAAAGTTCTGATTCACATAATCTCAAAGGACCTGAGTATCTGCAGTCATTGAGAAAATAATTGTTGGATGCATTGAGTTATTTTTTTCTTCCCATCTCTCCACTATTTCTGTAATGGGAAGTTATCTATGTATAATTATATCTTTAGTGAAAAGTAATTATAATTCTTATCATTGGCTTTTTAAATTAGGTTTTTTCTCTAATAAATAGTTTTTTTTACATCACATCTAGCCACGATGAGTATAGCAAAAAGGAAATTAAAGCAAGATTTCAAACTTTAAAACCAGTTAAATGGGAAAAATAAAACTGATTAAAAAAAAAGTTATGAAAGAAACACAAAGGTCATTATCCACATGTAGAAAGGCAAGAATTCTCAATCGACACTTGTTAAGAGCAAAGTAGAAAAGGGAAACAACCCATTATTTTAGAATTCTCAAATTCTCTCTCCCTTCCTTTCTTTTTCCCCTCTCTCTCTTTGACCAATTTTCTCTCCCCCTTACCTCTCACCCCCACCAAAGACTTTGTTAATTTATCATAGCCTTTAACCTATTATTTGTTCAAGTTTTTTTATTTGATGCTTACCAATTGGGACAATCTCAGTAACCTCTCAGTATCCTTGTTAATATTTAAACAATACATTTGTAAGTGCTGTTTAGTAATAAATGAGATAATGAAGGAAAGATGTATTCTAGAAAACATTTGCCTTAGAAATATATGTTGTTCAAATTATTCCCAGTGAAGAATTTCTTGAAAGTGTTAAATCATTGAAATAAAGGCATTAACCATAGTGGCACAAAAGTACCATTAGACAGTTGAACTGCTTGGAGATTGTGGAATTAGTATTTGCTGCCGATTGACATCCTTTATACAAGAGGATGTACACCAGTAACATTTAATAGCAGGTAGACATTTAATGATACCTAACAAGGAAACAGAGCAACTCAGCCTTGTGTCCTGAGCCCTGGTCACGCATTGTGTGCATAGGCCCCCATCTTCTGCAGAAATTTTATATATGACCTTTGTCGTTATAATTTGGGATGGAAGTTAGGAATTAAATGAATTGAGGATTGACCAACTCATGGCCAATTTGGGGTTGTCTTGAGAAGAAATAGTGTTTAATTTTCTCTCGTAAGGAAACTGCAAAATTTCATAGGTTGTTTGTACTGTTCAAGTCTGTACATCGTAATGTTTAAAAGTTTAGACAGATCTAGGTATGAATTAGATTTGCTCCTTAATCCTTACATGACCTTGGGTAAAATACTGAATCTCTTAGAACCTTTGTTCTTTCATCTTCAAAATTATTATAATGATTATATGATAATGATTATAACTATTTCATTGAGTTATTGTGAGAATTAAATGAGACAGACTGGCTCAAGGAAAGGCTGGAAAAAATATAAGTTGTTATTTTTAACTCAAAGAATATTAAGTTTTCCAGCCTTCTAGGGTTACTTAATTTTTCTCTCCCTATAGAATCATAGGAATCATCGTACTGCATAATTACCAAAATGTGGCCCCCTCAGAGGGTCCTGGGATGGCACCCATATCCTAGTGAAAGTTCCTGTCACTGCCTCAAATAAAAACTGTATATCTGCAGAGGTTTAGCCCAAGCCATTAAGTGATCACCCTGGAATATTTGCTATTGGAACACATCACAGTCCTGGCTATTACTGAAAACAATAGTTTTTGTAAATGAAGAGTTACTTGGGTGATCTTCCTAAATAAGAGTGAGTTCTGTAGGACATAGGCCATGTGACACATTTATCTTTATTCCTTCTGATCATGATCTTGAGGGTGAGGGAATATTACCTTTCTAGTGCTGCTTTTCATGAACACACAGAATATGCAATCAATACTAATGAATTACAGGAACTTATCAGTGACTTCCTATTATCTTTACTACAAACTGTGGGCAATTGAAATGGTTTTTTCTCTTCTAAAGATCTCTGCCTCACTGGGGATCCCAGTTATTAGTATTACAGTAATAGTAGTAAGAAATTTTTTAAAATTAACTTTTTATGCTGAGCAGTTTGTCAAGTGTTTATAAAAGAAAGACAGCTCTGGAAAACAATGCCTCCCATGAATGTACCAATGGCAGGTAGCCCTTGACTTGGAGGTTCGTTAACCCCCTTCCTCCTCCTATCACCAGTCCCCAACTCAAAGCCAAACTGGGGAAAATGACTGAGATTTGGGAGAACTAATGCATTTGGAGTAGCACTCAGGTATCAGCTATATCAGCTTCTTGTTCCAGCAAGAACAGAAGGCAGCCCTCCAGCAATTTGGCTTGCTCTGCATGTAGTGGCTCCCTACACAAAATTAGAAACTCTTTCACCACAGCTGCCTGAATTTCTCTCTTCCATTCTTTTTTGGATAACTAGACTCCTCTTTTGGAAGAGATAATATTTTTGGGATATCTGCCATCATAACTAAGTGTGAATTAAGGGAAAAACAGTCAGTCATCTGCCTCAGCAGATGATGACTTGAGCTGCGTTGGAAAGGTAGACCATTTGAATCGCTTTGATGCGGACAAAACAGGCTGGGCAGTAGATAGAGGGAGGGCAGTGATTTCTTCTCTTTCCTAGGCAAAATTGCAAAGTAGGTGAGATTTGGTTTGGGGATTCGCTGTCACACCACGTCATCAGCATTCAATCTTTAGTGCCCTCTGTTGCCACACAGCCCTCCTAGATCCCTACCCTTTTTCATTCTCTTCACATCTTTACTACCTGACTTAATATTTAGAATCTTCAGAACTCAGTATCTTCAATAGACCCCTTTTCAGGAAATAAATGATGTCTCATTTCTATGGTCTTGAAGCCTTTTGCATTACTACCAGTGTCCAAGTTGAACACAGTTTATACTTCTTCCAATGTTCCCTCACTCTTTAAATATGTTGTTAAGTGAACCTCATTCCTATTGCTGTGTCAGAGGTCATAGTACACCAGTAGATGGACAAGAAAATCAGAGATCATTCTTCCCTAGGCACGCAGGCAGATGATGTAATCAGGCCCACAGACTTCTTCCTTCTTTCTATTCTCATTGCATGGCTCTTGGTTCCACATTAATCTCCAGTATATTGGCCAGAAATAGGGACACTTTAATTTTAGTGCCTTGCAGGTCTGTTCCTTCAAATAGAAATTTGCGTGACAAAAAATTACAAGAGGTTTCTTAAAAACAAATCTGTAAATCTTTCAAAATAAGATGCTGACTCCTTAAAATAGCAAAGCACACACTAAACATACTCAATAAAATTAAAACAAGTAAAATCTATAGTATTAGGATCTAAGCCAGGCTGTTGACAAGTCACAAACTTTCATTTAAAGCCTTCCCATTTTAATGTCTTTCTTTTAAGAAAGAAAAGATGTATTAGAAAAAAAAAGAAAGAAAAAAACTACAATCAAGGGCAAAAGCAGTGAAACGTTTGAAGAGGCATTCTTCAATCTGTAGGGTTTACTGGGATTACTTAGGCCACACAAAAATCCATGAAAGTCATAATGACATTATTATCATTTTTAGATTGATGTATGCCATTTTTATGTTGTCTTTGCAATGTCCATTAAAATTTTAAAGAGTGAGCTGTTACATTAAAAGGCAATGATTTAAAAATTTATCAACTCCACCCTTCTGTAGTTTAATAAGGATCTTTACCTCCATCATTTAGAAATTAACCAAGAATTTATTTGTAAGATTGCTAATGTGGTACCTTCTACAGGTGAAAAGTAACTGGTTTGTGCCAATTTATTTTTAGCTGCTAAGAATGTATAGTTAATTAGCAATAAATGAAAAAAGTATCAAGCCAAAGCAACCTGTATACCATAACAAGGAAACATTCCTCATTTTTCAGAAGTTATAAAAGTTTTTGCTTGGAACATTATTTGACAAACCATATGGGCAATAATAATAAAATAACTGACCTCTGTTAGGTGCTAGTGATGTGCAAGCGCTGGAACCAGGGATTCCTATATCTCATTTAAACTTCACAGCAAGCTTGCTCTCTAGTCAGCACCTATTTGTTGATCAATGGGTAGTTGGGAAGGAAGAGAGGAAAGAAGGCAGACAAGCAGGCTTGTCAGGGAGTTTCAAGAAAACCCTCAATGAAGGAATGATCCTCAGTTCACAGATTCAGGAAGAAGCTTGTAGAGGTCAAGAAACCTGCCCAAAGTAGCAAAACTGATAACTGGTAGAGATGTGATTTATCTGCAGATCTGTCTGGGGCCTGATCTAAGCTCTTTTTTTACCAAATATCCCTCCTTCCCACAGTACATGCGTTTTAGCACATCCTTAGAAAATAAGCAGCTCTATATAGGATTTAACCATGAAAATATTATTGTAGTATATTAAACTTAATTTGTCAAAATCCTGATAGTGATTTCATATGTTAAGAGGACACATTTTAAGTAACATTGGAATTACAAAATATATTAAGACAAGCATTACTAGTAAGAGTGGTAAAGAGCCCATTTGGAGCATCACTGATTCTGCTTAATGGCTTCTTGTTACTAAAGTCGGGGGACAAACCACAGAGCATAGCTACCTTAGAGGTAGGGAAACTTTTTTTTTTTCTTTTCCATTTTTTTCTTTTTTTTTTTCATTCTCAATCTTCATTAAAAAAAATAAAAATAAAAAATCAGTGCTATATATGTGTTCTTTGTGACATAAAGCAGGGAAAATAATAATCATTTTAAATTAGCCTGTGTGTGTTCTTGAAGGGAAAGAGAAGTAGCAGGGCAGTGAAACAGATCTGGAGGGGGAGGAGGGAATAAGGACAAAGGCAGGAGGAAGGACTTACAAGAGGAGAGATGAGCCTCACGGGGCAGGCAGGTAGGTAGGTAGGTGGAAAGGATGTGTCCAAGCTGACCCTTTGACTCTTGTTTCCTTGGCCATTGCAGGGTCCCTGCGGCCCTCGTCCTGCCCCAGGCTGTACTATG
The DNA here is from genome assembly GCF_003031525.2 of Neophocaena asiaeorientalis asiaeorientalis. Lineage (NCBI taxonomy): Eukaryota > Metazoa > Chordata > Mammalia > Artiodactyla > Phocoenidae > Neophocaena > Neophocaena asiaeorientalis. The sequence continues at coordinate 9,090,990 of NW_020173979.1, read as the reverse complement.
ACCAGAGCTAGATCTCTGGAATGTCTCTTGGAGAGTGGGTCCTGCTCTGTCAATTGTTGTAGCTCTATTAAAATAGCTCCCTTAACCTTCAGTCTTTACTGTATCTCTCTCTCACTCACCCTTTGCCCTGGTCCCTTGCCTATTCTGCACCTATCTCTCTGCCTATGATATTCTTACCTCCACAACTTTTAACCCAAAGCCTCAATGTCCTACTCAAAGCCTTCCCTATTGACCCCTTATTCCACCCAAACCATAGTGGATTATCTCTTCCTTATTTTCCCACAGCCCCCTCTCTCCCTGTTCTAAGCCGTAACCATATTGTTTCTGTAACTGTTTATAGACTTGTCTGTTCCACTAATAAATTCTAAGCCCCAGGGAAGGGCAGAGAAGATGTCTGTGTTTTATTTTTGTTCCTCTTAGGGACAATCCTCATCACAAAATTGGTTTTCAGGAAGTACTTATCCAATATAAAGGAAATAAGCGTTGGGTCCAAGCCAGGGGAAGCAGAGAAAGAGCAGAGGATAACCCTTGTCAGGATGGCTGCTGTTCACCAAGTTTTCTCTCCTTCCCTTCCTCCCTCCCTCATGCTCCTCTACTAACCCGAGTACTCACCACATGCCTTATAAGATGTAGCTCTTGAGTTCAAGTTCAGATTACGTAGCCCACTCTCAAGGCCTTACATGGTCTTATTTGTATACCCTTAGACTCATCTCTAGATACTCTATTCCTTTTAACCTGCATTCTGTGCTCTGTCAATCATGAACTCCTTAGAGTTCCTAGGATGTGACTTTGTACACTGTCTAGGTCCCCTGACTGTCCACATTCTGTTTCTGTTTGGAATACTAACATCATTCTCTCCTTCCATCTCTTTACCTTCCAGCATCTGTTTAATCTTCCATCTGAAGTCCTCCACCACCTCTAGAACATCATTATAATTACTGATGTAGCTGTCACTGGTTTGTATTTCTTCTCCTCAACCAAGCTGAGTGATGCATTGGGCAAGAGTATAATCCTCCTGGCCCCAAAAGCCAGCACAGTCCCAGCATTCCTACTCAGTATTCTAGAATTGCCTGTTGAATGTTGAACACAGGATACCTTTCTCATCCTGCTCCTATCTTCCTTAGTAGAAAGTACTTAAAATATCTGGATCTGCCATCTCTGGAGCAAAAGACCATAGAGATCATTTAGAACTGTATGTTCATCTTTATTCATTTTAATTAATAGCCCAGGGATGCCACCAAGAGGGTTGGTGCATCTGGAAGTGAGGGAGAAGTCAAAGGACTCAGTCATCTATTTTTAGTAAAATTGTCATTGCGTGTATGGAATTAAAATCTGGGTGCCTAGAGGCCAGATGTTGTAAAGATTAGTTATATCTTTTTGTTTTTTGTTGAAAGTTACAAATGAGATATGAAATACAGACTGGATCAAACTATATTTATTTTACCCTGGAGCTGCAATTCAAAAGATAAACTACAAGAATAGAAAAACAGGAAGGAATTATACCTAAATGCCATTAGCAGACACTTCTTAGTTATATGCTATTTAATTTTGCCTTTCTTTATAAATTTCCAAATTTTTCTAAAATGAGGCATTTTATTTTACTTGTTTTATAATTTAAAACTATAATTTTTATTTTTTTGGACAACACTGATATTTCAAGTCATAAGCTTTGCACACTGAATACAGAGTTATATATAGTTTTTTATTCAGAAAAAAATTGGAAATATCAAGAGGCTTTAAAAAAAACATATATAAGGAGTTAGACGATTAATAGCGTATAATGATAATTAGAATTCCAGACTTTTAGATTTGGCCCTTTGACAATCAGACTGTACACTGTATCACTTCTATAACTAGAAACTTGCATAGATGCATCAAAATGCAGTATACCATGACAGCACTAGACCTTGAGCAGATGCCCAGGGATCTTGGCTGAAGTATAGATTAACTAGCTCTGTAAAGAATGTCTACTTACATGTTTTACAACCTTTAATTTCTTCAATTTGTAGAATATAGCTGAATGAATAGCCTCTAATATATCTCCTATATTTTAGAAAGGTGAAAATAACTTGAACCAAAGAAGGAATGGGGAAAAAAGACCACATATCAGAGAAATGACCACCACTGATAATACACCGTGCATTTATGAATTTAAAGCTAGGTTTGTCCCACTGTCGGATATGAGTAGGGAATTAATGAGAGGTAAAGGCCACGGAAAACATCCTTTATGGAGCATATACCAGTACATCAGCCGATGCATTCTCTACTATGTGTGTTTATGTCTTCTCATCTGATCCACTTAAATCGGGGGTAGGTGTCAGTATCCCCAGGGACAGGTTGGAAAATAGTTATTCTTATGTATATATTAAAATGTTTCTCTTCACCTACTATGTAATCCATCCTTTAAAGGCAGATTATATGTCAATGTATACTCAGAGCTAGTGGGGGTCAGCATCTGGTAATCTTTTTCCTTTTTTATTTTATTTTATTTTTTTATACAGCAGGTTCTTATTAGTTATCTGTTATATCCGTATTGGTGTATATATGTCAATCTCAATCTCCCAGTTCATCCTATAACCGCCCAGCATTTGATAATCTTTTTTTTTTTTTTTTTGCGGTACTCGGGCCTCTCACTGTTGTGGCCTCTCCCGTTGCGGAGCACAGGCTCCGGATGCGCAGGCTCAGCGGCCATGGCTCACGGGCCCAGCCGCTCCGCGGCATGTGGGATCCTCCCGAACCGGGGCACGAACCCACGTTCCCTGCATCAGCAGGCGGACTCTCAACCACTGCGCCACCAGGGAAGCCCTGATAATCTTAATAGATATTAATTCAATGAATAAATGGTTGGATAGATGATGTTTTGATGGCTTGTTAGCCTTTTAATGCCTTTTGAATACTTATGCTATGAAGCAGCTTTTCATTGTTCTTAAGAATAGCTGTCTTTATGTATGTTCTTTTGGAAACTAGCTTTATCTCAAAATGTAAAAATCACATTTCCATGAATTTTTTTTTAATTGAGGTAAAACTTACATAACAAAATTAACAATTTTGAAGTGAACAATCCACTGACATTTAGCACACTCACAATGTTGTATAACCACCACTTTTTCCTAGTTCTAAAACTTTTTCAACACCCTAAAAGGAAACTATCCCCATTAAGAAGTTGCTCCCCCTTTCTGCCTCTGATAACTGCCAATCTACATTCTGTCTCTATGAGTTTACCTATTCTAGATATTCTGGATATTAATGAAATAATATGGGACCTTTTGTGTCTGGCTTCTTTCACTTAGCATAACGTTTTTGAAATTAATCCACGTTGTAGCATGTGGCAGTACTTATTCAATCTTTATGGCTGAATAACATTCTATTGCGTATATATGCTACAATTTGTCAATTCACCCACTGATGGACATGTGGGCCTTTTTGACCTTTTGGCTCTTGTGACCAGTGCTGCTGTCAATGTGTGTGTACATGTATTTGTTTTGGTACCTGTTTTTGATTGTTTTTGAATATGTACTTAGATGTAGAATTACTAGGTTATTTAGTCACCCTATTTTTAACTTTTTGAGGAACTGCCAAACTCTTTACTACAATGCTGAACCGTTTTACATTCCCATCAGTAATGTTTGAGGGTTCTAATTTCTCTACATCCTTGCCAACACTTACTATTTTCCTTCTTTTTTAATAGCCATCTTAGAGGGTGTGATTTTGATTTGCATTTCTCTAGTGACTAAAGATAATAAGCATCTTTTTTATGCTTGTTGACCAATTCAGTTAGATTTTACAGGGTGGGAAAATAATTAATAAAACTCAAATAAATAATCTAGTTTCTCTTTAATAATATTTAGAAATATTTCAGGAAATGACACTGCTACAGATATATTGCTTAAGCCAGAATCTTGGAATAATCCTGGATGTCTACTTCTCAATTTCCACCATCCAAACCATCAGCAAGCACTGTTACTTATAATGCCAACATACCTTGAATAATTACACTTTTCTGCATCTCTCCCAACCTAATCCAGGCCAACATGATCTACTTCTCATCTAGACTAGCTATTGTCTCACATTCCATTATTTGTCTCATTTAATCTATGTTCCACACAGCAGTCAGGATTTTAATCATAAATTAGACCATGATGGTGCCCTGCTGAAAACCTACCACTTTTTCCCCCACTGCATTTGTAGGAAAAAAATAAAAGAAAGCTCTGTACTACGGCTTATGAGAACCTGATTATCTGGCATCATCTGTTCTCTCAACCACATGTAAAACTACTCTTTTCCATGGACACTGCTTTGCATCACATCTAAACTTCTATCAATTTCTACAATACTTCTTAGAGCATTTTCAAATGCTGTTATATTGGCCTAGAAAACAACTCCCAAATATCCTATGGATAGATCCTACTTTTTTTTAAATTAATTTTTATTGGAGTATAGTTGCTTTACAATGTTGTGTTCCTGCTGTACAGCAAAGTGAATCAGCTATACATATACATATATCCCCTCTTTTTTGCATTTCCTTCCCATTTAGATCACCACAGAGCACTGAGTAGAGTTCCCTGAGCTATACAGTAGGTTCTCATTAGTTATCTATTTTATACATGGTAGTGTATGTCAATCCCAGTCTCCCAATTCATCCCACCCACCCCCCCCCTTCCCTTGGTATCCACAAGTTCTCTATGTCTGTGTCTCTGTTTCTGTTTTGCAAATAAGATCATCTATATCATTTTCCTAGATTACACATATATGCGTTAATATACGATGTTTGTTTTTCTGACTTACTTCACTCTGTATGATAGTCTGCAGGTCCATCCACGTCTCTACAAATGACCCAATTTCATTCCTTTCTATGGCTGAGTAATATTCCATTGTATATAGGTGCCACATCTTCTTTATCCATTCATCTGTCAGTGGACATTTAGGTTGCTTCCATATCCTGGCTATTGTAAATAGTACTGCAATGAACATTGGGGTGCGTGTGTCTTTTTGAATATGGTTTTCTGTAGGTATATGCTCAGTAGTGGAATTCCTGGGTCATATGGTAGTTCTGATTTTAGTCTTTTTAAGGAACCTCCATAATGTTCTCCATAGTGGTGTACCAGTTTACATTCCCACCAACAGTGCAAGAGGGTTCCCTTTTCTCCACACCCTCTCCAGCATTTATTATTTGTAGATGTTTTTAATGATGGCCACTCTGATGGGTGTGAGGTGATACCTCATTGTAGTTTAGATTTGCATTTCTCTAATGATTAGTGATGTTGAGTGTCTTTTCATGTGTTTTTTGACCATCTGTATGTCTTTGAAGAAATGTCTATTTCTAATGTCTCTTAAATATTACCTTCTCAGATAAGCTCTTGCTGGCCATGCCATCTAAAGCATGTTATTCTCTATTGAAGTAAGATATTCATCACCTTAAGAGTGATCCCCTCAAATTGTACTTAAGTATTTTCATATTTACTTTTTGTCTTCATAAGATTGTAAATTCATTTATGGTGAGGGTTGTTTCCTTTTTGTTACCATGGTATGCCTTCTGCCTAGCACACTCTTGATGCTCATGGTATTTTTTTTTTAATACATTTATTTATTTATTTATGGGTGCGTTGGGTCTTCATTGCTGTGCACAGGCTTTCTCTAGTTGTGGCCAACAGGCTTAGTTGCTCCGCAGCATGTGGGATCTTCCCAAACCAGGGCTTGAACCAGTGCCCCTGCATTAGCAGGCAGATTCTTAACCACTGTGTCACCAGGGAAGTCCCCGCTCATGGTATCTTTAATGAATGTATATCATGTAGAAATGCCCATATTTTTCTTAAGAGCAAATTATTGAAAAATATAAATAAGAAATGTATTAGTAAGGTGTAGTACTACATTCTGAATGCCATGTTTCTTCAGAAGAATACAAACCTTCTGTTTCCTTGTCAACAACAGAATAAGCCTCTGTGAAACCCATGGGTTGTATTGAGTGGCAGTGATTTGCCTAGTAGACAGAGAGGAGGATAAAGGTGGGTAATAGAACAGATTTAGCAGAGAATGAAAGTGCATTCTCTCTTATCATGGTCTTTGTACAGCCTGTGTCTTGCCATTCAAGAGTCAGTACTTTATTTCCACCTCTGTATCTAGTGAGCAGGCTCTAGACCTGTTGACATGGAAATCATCCATAGAGCTGTGGAAGAAACGTGATTAAATTGTGTTATAATAGCTCAGCCTCTTTCTGACTAATAGAAAATAAATAGTCTGGGGCCGTCATGGATCCCTAAATGCCTGTAATGGTAATGCTGCACTATTACAAGTATAAGGAGAAAACCAAGTTTTTGTAAGCAAAAAGAACTCAGTTTCTTTATGTTGGATTGGATATTTGAACTAGTTGAAATACAGACTTTATGTCTGTTACGTGGATGAAAATATTACTTGAATTATATAGTCAGTTGACTGTTTCCATCCTACAAATATTATAAAATCAGGAGTCTTATTTTACTGCTCCCTTTTACGATAATGGGTCTATGAAAGAAAGAATGTAAAAATTTTATTTATTAGAGTAAGCTTACTAAATTGTCAAGTAGACTACTCAATCCATACTTCAACAAACAAAGTAATTGCTTTCTTTACTAAGTATTTCAATTCCGTTGTCTCAGTTGATGCTCTAAAATATTGCTTTGTGACATACAATGGGAAGATTTACATTAGAAGCATGGAATTTTCAGTTTTAAATGAATGTTGTAGCATAGGTGTTATAGGGCAGTACATGAAGTACTCTGAAGGGATCAAAGGACTTGACTAAGTTTACATAAATCAGTTAAATGTAAATGTAGATTTACATGTAAATGCAAATTCACTGCTGTCATAGTGAATTTTTGATTGAGTTAGTTTCATCATTGATTATTTAGGTTTTTCTAGGTATACGATCATATAAAGAAAATAGAATTTTCTTTATTATCAATTTTATACCTGTCTGTAATTTCTCAAATATGGAGGTAATGGGCATTTTTGCCTTTTTCCTGATCTTAGTAGATATGTTCTAATGCGTCTGGATAAAGTAAAATACTGGGTTTAGGGCTAAAAGTTAACATTATAATGTGTTAACATATCCATCAATTTGTCTTTTTGTTGGTGTTCTTTAAATAAGGAGTGTTGGGTTTTATCAATGGCTTTTAGCATCTATTGAGATATTCATGATTTTTAAAATACCTTAATGGATTAATATATATTAATATGTACTCAGATAAACTGAGGCACATTAAAATTTTTAAGAGTTTATTTGAGTAAAAATTGATTCGAGTCAGGCAACATCCAATCTAGCAGGTGGAAGGGAGTTCTGAGGAGCTATACAAAATGAAAGCCTTTTATAGGCAGAGGAGAGTGGGAACGAAGAAGCTATACTAGGCAGAAAAGCAGGTTGGCTAATGGAAAGTTACTGACTTTAAGGCATGGCAGGGGTCTATCAGGCAGATTACCTAATTAGTGTTGATTAGGCAATTCCTGTTGGACTGGTTTAAGATTCCATTTCTGAGAGAGCTGAAACTGGAGTTAAGTCTCAGTTTGGTGATGTGGGGCTTGGTATACCTGATTCTATTTGGGGTTTATTGTCTCGTTTTCAACAACTGTATAATATTAATGAATTTCTTAATGTTGGACTAGTGTTGTACTTTTGGAGTAAATTCTATTTAGTTATAGTATTTTTATTTCTTAATGGAGTATAAGAGTCTTTCACCCTTTCATCTGGTATTTTTGCAATGATATTTTAAAGTAATATAGCTTTCTTTTTTGGTACCGTCTTCATAAGATTTAGGTGTTGATGTTATTTTAGCTTCATAAAACGAAGTAGAAAGTTTTTCTTCATTTTCAATGCTCTGGACAACAAAGCACTGAAACTCTCCAGTATACGGAGGGTTGGTGGAATTCCTCTGAGAAAGCATCTGGACCTGGTGCTTTGTTTTATGTTTTCAGAAATTATATAATTTCAGTTTGTATTTTCTGTTTTACTCAAGTCTTTTATTAGAAGTTTCATTTTGTCTTAATTTTTAACTGAAGGATTATTATATTTTTTGTTTATATTTTCTAGTTGTCTATATTATTTTTACCTTATGTGACTTAAAGATACATTCAGTGTGACTCTAGTACATGACAACTTATTGTGAAAGGTCCATTTTTCTTGAAGATGTAGCCTCTATTATAAGGGTGTAAATTTCAAAATATATTAAGATGTATCTTAATGAGTATGTTCAGATTTTCCATTTCTATACTTTTTTTTTAAACATCTTTATTGGAGTATAATTGCTTTACAATGGTATGTTAGTTTCTGCTTTATAACAAAGTGAATCAGTTATACATATACATATGTTCCCATATCTCTTCCCTCTTGCGTCTCCCTCCCTCCCACCGTCCCTATCCCACCCCTATTTTAATTGCTGTTATCTCCTTATTTTGTCCACCTTGATTTGTGCTGAGAGTGGTGTATTAAGGTCTCTTACCCTTCTATTATTAGTGTGTTTCTACTAAATTTCCTTGCAACTCCTGAAGTTGCTGCTTCATAATGGCTACTGAGTGTCATAAGTGTTACATCTTCATTGTAAATTATGACTTACTATGTCTAGTTCTAACTTGCCTCATCATAGAATTGGCACATTTCCTTTTTTATTAAGAAACCCTATTGAATGCTTATTTTGCTGCAAAGAGGACTTGCTGTATATACAGGCACATCTTGTTTTACCATTTTATCATGCTTTATTGTGTTCCACAAATATATATATATATTTTTTTTTTAACAAACTGAAGGTTTGTGGCAACCTTGTGTTAAACAAGTCTATGGGCACCATTTTCCCAACAGCAATGGCTCACTTCCTGTCCCTGTCACATTTTGGTAATTCTCACAGTATTTCAAACTTCTTCATTACTGTTACAGTCAACCTTTGGTATATGTGGGGGGTTGGTTCTAGGAGCCTGCATGCATACCAAAATTCATAAATGTTGAAGTGCCTTATATAAAATGGTGTAGTACGGTCAGCCCTCTGAATCTGCAGGTTCTACCTCCATGGGTTCAGTCAACCACTGATTGAACTTTGAGGACCAATTGTATATTTATTGAAAAAAAATCCACACATAAATGAACCTTTGAAGTTCAAACTTGTGCTGTTCAAGGTTCAACTGTATATTTGTTATGGTGATTTGTGATCAGTGATCTTTGTTGCTTTGTAATTATTTTAGGGCTCCACGAACCATGCCCTTATAAGAAGGTAAACTTAATAAATATGTGTGTTCTGATTGCTCCACCGACCAGACATTTCTCCACTTCTCTCTCTCTCTCTCCCTCCTTGGCCTCCCAATTGCCTGAGACACTATATTAATGAAATTAGGCCAGTTCATAACCGTACAATGGCCTCTAAGTGTTTGAGTGAAAGGAAGAGCCACACATCTCTCATTTTTAATTCAAAAGCTAGAAATGACTAAGCTTAGTGAGGAAGGCATGTCAAAAGCCAAGATAAGCCAATAGCTTGGCCTCTTAGGCCAAACAGTTAGCGAAGTTATGAATGCAAAGGAAGGGTTCTTGAAGGAAATTAAGAATAGTACTCCAGTAAGCATACAAATAAGAAAGCAAAACAGCTTTATTGCTGATAGGGTGAGAGTTTTAGTGGTCTGGATAAAAGATCAAACCAGCCACAGCATTCTGTTATGCCAAAGCCTAATCCAGAGCAAGGCCCTAACTCTCTTCAATTCTGTGAAAGCTAAGAGAGGTAAGGAAGCTGCAGAAAAAAAGTTGGAAGCGGGCTTCCCTGGTGGCGCAGTGGTTGAGAGTCTGCCTGCCAATGCAGGGGACACGGGTTCGTGCCCTGGTCCGGAAAGATCCCACATGCCGCAGAGTGGCTGGGCCCGTGAGCCATGGCTGCTGAGCCTGCGTGTCCGGAGCCTGTGCTCTGCAACGAGAGAGGCCAGAGCAGTGAGAGGCCCGCGTACCACAAAAAAAAACCAAAAAAAAGTTGGAAGCTAGCACAGGTTGGTTCATGAGGTTTAAGGAAAGAGGCTATCTCCATAACATAAAAGTACAAGGTGAAATACTGGAAACTTACATAATAATGTAAGTCAACTATACCTCAATAAAAAAATAATTGAAAAATGTAAAGTGATGCAGCAAGTGCTCATATAGAAGCTGCAGCAAGTTATCCAGAAGATCTAACTAAAATCATTAATGAAGGTGGCTTCACTACACAACAGATTTCCAGTGTAGGCAAAACAGCCTTATATTGGAAGAAGATTCCATATAGGACTTTCATAACTAGAGAGGAGAGGTTAATGCTTGGTTTCAAAGCTTCTAAGAGCAGGTTGACTCTTGTCGAATGTAGCTGGTGATTATAAGTTGAAGCCAGTGCTCACTGACCATTCTGAAAATCCTAGGACCCTTAAGAATTATGTCAAATCTCCTCTGCCTGTGTTCTATAAATGGAATAACAAAGCCTGGATGACAGCACATTTGTTGACATCATGGTTTACTTAGTATTTTAAGCCCACTGTTGAGACTTACTGCTCAGAAAAAGATTCCTTTCAAAATATTACTGTTCCTTGACAATGTATCTAGTTACCCAAGAGCGCTGATGGTGATGTACAATGAGATTAGTGTTCTCATGCCTGCTAACACAACACTCACTCTTCAGCCCATGGACCAAGGGGTAATTTTGACTTTCAAGTCTTACTTTTTAAGAAATAACTCTTGTAAGGCTATAGCTGCCCTAGGTAGTAATTTCTCTGATGGTTCTAGGCAAAGTTCATTGAAAGCCTTCTGGAAGGGATTCACCATTCTAGATACCATTAATGACATTCATGATGGGAAGAGGTAAAAATATCAATATAAATAGGAATTTGCAAAAAGGAGATTTGAAGGAAGTTCTCTGGGTAAAATGCTACCAAACAGTATTGTATGCTACAGAAAAATCCTTCATGAAACGAAGAGTCAACCGATGCGGCAAACTTCACTGTTGCCTTATTTTAAGAAATTGCCCCAGCCACTCCAACCTTCAGCAACCACCACCCTGATCAGTCAGCAGCCATCAACATTGACAAAAAGACCCTCCACCGACGAAAGGAGTTTGACTTGCTAAAGGCTTAGAGGATGGTTAGCACTTTTTAGCAATAAAGGATTTTTAAATTAAGATATATACATTTTTTAAGACATAATGCTCTTGCACACCCAATAGACTACAGTATAATATAAGCATAACTTACGTGCACTGGGAGACCAAAAAAAAAATCATTTGACTCACTTATTTTATTTGTGGTTGTCTAGAACTCAAGTCGCAATATCTTCAAGGTATGACTGTATAACAAAGTTCTGCCTTTTGTTCATTCCCTGTCTCTATTTATCTCCTATGGGATAGATTTCTACCTAATTATGTAATAAAGATCATAAAAGGTATTATAAAAATCAAAGGTATGAATGACACAGTGGCAAAGGCTTCCAGCTGTTAGGATAACATGGTAAAAAGAAGAAACAAATTTCCTAATAACAGTAGACTGATCTTATTTTAGTTTTGCATAAAAGGACAGAGTAGAGAGTGCTGACTCTCCTCATACTGTCTTCCAAAAACAAAAAAAAAAACAACAAAAAAAAACATTGTCAACTGAAAGAAAACTATGAGAGTAAATTAAAAAATCAACATATAATGGCGATGAACAATGATTAAGAAATCACGAATTAGAAGAGATATGCAAATTATGCATTATAACACAGAAATCAAAGATAACTTAAAGAGAATCACCATTGAGTCTGTACGACTGATAGACTTTTCAAGTACAGTAGCCCCCTGTGTCCAAGGTTTTCTTTCTGCAGTTTCAGTTGCCCACTATCAACTGTGGTCCAAAAATATTAAATGGAAAATTGCATGCCATTCCCAGTAGCACGATGAAATCTCCTGCCATTCTGTTCTGTCCTGCCCAGGACTTGAATCATCCCTTCGTCTAGCATTTCCAGGCTGCATATGTTATCTTCCTGTTAGTCACTGAATGGCCACCTCAGTTATCAGATCTACTAGTCATGGTATCACAGTGCTTGTATTCAAGTAACATTTATTTTGCTTAATAATGGTCCCAAAGTACAAGAGTAGTAATGCTGGCAATTTAGATATTTTCTTGCTGCATCCAATTTATAATTTAAACTTTATCATAGCTATGTACGTATAAGAAAAAAACATAGTACCCAGCCCTATACATACTATCTGTAGTTTCAGGCATACACTGTGGGTCCTGGGACGTATATGCTGTAAACAATGGGAGACTACTGTATATTAGGAAATGTATCAAGAAGTACAGGTAGTTATTGAAGGGAGAATTGAAAAGAAAAAATATGAAGGAGTTTGATATGTATATCTTAAGATTTGTATATATATGTTTATATGCATTTATATATAATACGTATTACATAAGATTATGTTTACATATACACATAAATATGAGGTATACGTATAATATATAGATAAATATGCAATGTAGATTTACATATACAACGTAGACTTAAGTAAATGTATATGCGTTATTTATATAGATCTGTGCATATACTATATGATCATCAGAAAGTTAACATTAACTGGTAGAAAACAAGAACAGACCCATTTAAGGAATATAGGTATCTTTTTAATCGTAAAGATTCAGAAACTGTTAAATGAGAAACATGCATGCCCCAATATTGAGTTAGAGACCTCCTGGTGCAAGGAAGAGCAGGGATGACAGCTGGCCTTTGTCATTACTGAGGACATCCAACTCCTCAAGCAATCGCTGTTGTGGAGAGGTTGGCTATGTGATAACTGCTCTTTTCTTGCAAACAACCACTACCTAACCACCCCGGCAAATCCCTACTTGTTTACCATCTGGGTGGGTGAACTGTAGGTAACCTACCGAAATCTACTACTCCATTCCTGGACAAGTTTGTTGGGGGAGGGGTCTGCTGGAAGCATATTGCTGGAAAAGCAACTACAAAGTTGTTCCAGAAACATATTTATTTTTTCTTTAACACAGTATATAGAGTGAGGGAGTATATAAATTGAGCATGCTATGGATTGGAGCTATAAAACTATGTTTCAATGAACACACATTTTAACCTCTTCCAGATTGAAAATTTAAAAGAAAAATTGCCCTATCTTTATGAATATTAAGCACAATAGGAATGTTGTTTACATTCCTGCCATTTTAAAATGTTTTAAAATGATCTGAAGTAAATAAAGATTACTCATAAGTACATTTTATTTTCCATTTAAAACTGCACTTCATATTATAAACAGAGGGTTAAATGTTAGGGTTTTGAGGTGAATCTAAAATATGTCAGTTGTAGTTACTGTTAATTATTTATGAGCCCGCTGGTAAGGACAAATCATTTTCTTAATCTATTTCACTAATAGAAATTATTTATAAGTACATCATTAATTATTTACATTTGCCTGGTATTATGTTTGCATTAATAATTTAAAAATATATAATTATCTATTAAATCATCTAAATATGATTTAACTTCATTTATCTTTTGTAACACAAATAGCAAGTTGATCACTAACTACAGTCATATGAAACAAGGTATTCCACTATAACAAGCTTGGGTATTTATAAAGAATAGGGACAATAGCTTACATATTTATTTTTTTACTCAATATTAGTAGGTATAACTAATATTCTCAAGAAAGTTTCCAGAATCTCAGATCTGGGAATCTTTTGTCTGTCATTTACTATATACCCTTGAGGTACCTGGCATGTAGAGACCAAGTTTTTTTCTTCTAGTTGCTAATTAACTCAGTGCCCTCAGCACCAAATGACTTTCTCTATACAGCCGGGAAAGAGTGATTTTTTGTTCTGGGCAGAACTAAATATCCTCACTGAAAACTTTAAGGAGATTTACTACTGAATAAAATGTGTATCATGGAAGATTTGTCCTCCCTCAGTTATGATATCTGAGGTATAGTATCATCACAAGCACTTCTAGAGTTTCACAGCCTTGAAGTTATATCTGGAGTTAAAACCAGAAAATAAGAAATGTTAAGGCAAGATTATTGTCCAGATATCTTGGTCTAAAAGAAATTTTCCTGTTGGGGAGCCTGTTTAAAAAAGATCTGAAAAGACCTTTTGGAAAGATTCAGTATTTGGGGTACTGGGAAGAAAGACCAGTGGTTATCAGCGGATTCTTTTTAAATAGAAAAACACTTTATATATTATTTGATAATGAGACAAAGGGCAAAAGTAATGTACGTATTACTGGTAAGCAGAATTGCCAAGGTAAAAAAATCTTTGAGCTGGGATCTCTAATTGTCTACTCTTATATAATGTTATGAGCTGAATTGAGTCCTTTCAAAATTCATGTGTTGATATCTAACCACCAGTACCTCAAATGTGACTGCATTAGAGATAGAATCTTTAAAGAGGTAATTAAGTTAAAATGAAGTCATAATGATAATCCGATGTGACTGGTGTCCTTATGAGAGGAGATTAGGACACAGACAGACACATACCCACACACACACGCACACAGGACCATGTGAAGACATACGGAGAAGATGTCTATCTACAAGCCAAGGAAAAAGGCTTCAAAAGAAACTGACCCTGCTGATACACTGATACCTGGGTTTTTCTTTTTTTTTCTTTTTTTTTTACTTCTAGTTCCCAGAATTGTGAGAAAATAAATTTCTCTTGTTTAAGACACCAAGTCTGTATTACTTTGTTATGGCAGCTTTAGCAAACTAGTACACAATCCTTGTCCTGTTGAGGTCCTCGTAACAAACCCCAGTTTGTATTCTGGATGTACAGTTCCAATTGTTTGGATCCAGAGCCTTCTTATGGGACTTTTGAAGCAAGAACTGGAGACAGCTATTTTTCCTTGTTTATGGAATAATAGCAAAGGAAATTCCAGGTTCAGACTTTAATTGCTTACTGCTTTGGCTTTGTGCAACGGTACTATCTTTTTAATACTAAGTTTAAGGAAGACAGCTTATGCAAATAACCATCTTGAATGCTTATTAAAAGAGTCTTTACACAACCTTTCCTGACAGCCTGGATACGATTGGGTATTCAAGTTGATCTGAAGGTTGAACCTCCCTGTAGATTTCTAAAGGGAACATTAACATGGCCCCAAACTAGGAATCTTAGTAAAAGAGGCTGCTAGTTTCTTCTTGGCCAAATCTTGGCATGGTGTAAGAATTCTATATCTATATCATTTTCTGTATTGATATCTAAACAAGTTGCCTAAATGAGATTATGGATTACCTCAAAGTAATAAAGCCCCCAGTTTTGTCAGTTTGATGATTGGGGATAATCTTGATCTCACTGCCTTACAATTTTTGAACCTGTAATTAAACATACTGAATAAGCAGAGCTGTTTACTGATTTGCAGCTATGCAATTTTCAGGTTACAGATGTGGGAAAGATAACTGCTTCCATAGCAAAATGACCCAAGGGGACCCTTGAGGACAATGGGAGCTACTGTGCATAAGAAACAGGGCTTATGCCAACATGTATATCTTGTTAATTTGAGGATTATTTTGGAAATGAAACATAATCTCTAAGGTGAACAAGTGCTTTTGCTACAGCACTTAACCCTAAATATGAAACTAGCATAAATTGCCTGATTGTTATTAACTGGTGTTTAACTTCCCTGCACTTTTAACACTTATTATATTAGAAAATATTGTTCTTAAAAAAAATCTTGTTCAAGGGTGATTAGAATGTCCTTTTATATTTAATGTTTTAAAATCATGTGCATTGTGTCCCCCAACATATCAATTATTTAGTCATTAAAAATGTGGATAAGTCATTTTAGTAGGAATTAGGATTCACGCCAACATGTGCTAAAGGAAGTTGCCTAAATTGCGACATTGAGCTATAGAGAGGACATTAAATCGTCTGTTTCAAACAAAAATAATTTTCATAGCAATTCCCTAAGCTAGATGACTACCAGTTATTTCTCCAGCAGAAATGGGTTTATTCAGGAGCAGCAAAGAATTGCCTTTTGGAATCTGCAACCATGGCAAGCCACATGCAAATCCCCTCACAGGAAGGAGAGGGGAACTCTTTTCCAACTTCCATTTACCCTCTTTAAAAGAAATATTAAAAAAAAAAAAATCCACTGAGGGAATTGAGAGTTCAAAATGTGTAGTGGCTTTTAATTGACTGTTGTGACAACCTCTCATGGATGAGCTGTTGCCAGGCAAGAAGTCTTTCTTCTTCCTCTTGGGTTCTGTTGTTGTTTCAGGGCATGACAGCTCCCCCTTTTGGCTTCCCAACTGTATTTTAATTGAGGTTTCTGTTTGTTAATTTTTACAATGCCAATACAGAGTATTCAACCGCAGCAAATGCATTCACAGAACACCACAGTATTTGGGAAATCACTTCTCTTGTATCAGTAGAAAGTTCTTCTCTGAAGTCTCATTCAATTTTCAAATAATTAATAATTGAATGCTATTTAATGTGATTGGGCAAAAGTCTTCATTACAAGGTAACAACCCTAAATGTCTTGAGTGAATGAAATGTTTCAGCCCTATAGAAAGTTACTTCTAGATACAATTCTTTAGAACAGTGTTGTGAAGGTTGGGTAACTTTCAAGTCTCCGGATATGTTAGTGCTTAAATAATACCACAAAATATAATAAGTCTTCTGTCTGAAAAAAGAATTATTTAAAAATCTAAAATTGCTATGAACATTTCCAAGTCTCACTGAGTTTTTTCTAGAAAAAAATATAATACCTGGGTGAATGTGACGTTTAATTTGTCTATATAAACAATGGAACATTTTCAGTGTACTCAGTTCTAACTTATTAGTGTCCTCTAGGGCTCTGAGGTGAGAAGCAATGGTATCAGCATGTGCTCAGGCAACATCATTTCAAACACTAATTTTTAAGTGTCTTTTTTCCTAAAATTATTTCCATTGTTAGCAGATCAGTAGTATGGTTGGGGGGTAGTTAGGCAGCCCCTGAATGTTGCCATGAGAAACATTGCATCCAAAATGTCTCCCCACCCCCATTCACCCCCCAATCAAAAGAATCTAGAGAAGATCTTGGATGTAAAGAAACACGATAAACTGGCAACAAAGGATGCCTTCAAAGAGGGGAACTGATTTGTTAAGGAACATGGATCTGACAGCGATGTTCTTTTCATTGGATACCACTTAGATCTTTTGAATTTTGCTCCAGGTGATGTAATACCTACTTTTAAAATCCTTACCAGTTTTTTATAAAGAAAAAAGCCCAAGATTTTAATGTGACTTTTCCAATTTATAAAAATTTATATCTTATATACATATATATATATTTGTATACATGGAATTGACTAAATTATATGTAGTGTACAACCCCCAGTTAGAAGAAATGATTAGTGTTGATAAAGTTGACTCTTCAATTTTGATACTCCTTGATCCCTGTGTCCATTACTTGCTAACACATGTATTAAGGTTGTACTATGTGTCTGTCGTTGTTCTCAGTGCATTATCTGATTTAATCCTTAAGACAATTTAAAAACAGACAATATTTTATTCCATTTTAAAGTTAAGTAAAGTAAGGCTTTGTGAGGTTAGGTATTTTACTAACAACGGTCCCAGAACACAACTTACAAAGCCTGTGTTCCTAACCATTTCTTTTGTGTTGTTTCTTGGAAGCCCATGGGGGCAATATGTGTTTTAGTTGGTCATCAGAAGATTTTTTTTAAAGTTGATTTTTTTTGGATACTGTTTGAGTGGGCATGCACTCCCTAGTTTTCCACTTTCCATACCTTACCCTCTTATGTGAGTCTGCTCGGTTCACCCAAGCCTTGTGCTACCTGACTTTCAGGCTGTTGTTACTGCCTCTTTCTAATTCACTCTAAAAATGTGGCAGATAATTAAATGATGTCAAATAGTAAAAGTTTCCAGTCTGTACATGGTACCTGAGGATAATAAGTTTGTTTCCTTTCTTTCCTTGAAATAATGATATCAAGTTAGTATTTGGGTGAAATTGGGGACTATAATTCTACTCTCTCAGTCCTTGAATTTGAGATGGACAATCCTTTTTGAGTTTTGAAGCAATTCAGTGATTCTATTACCCATTAATATGGTGACACACAGCTGGCTCTTTCTTAGTTTGGACTTGAATTTGAAGTTTTCATAGGTTTCACACTGTGATCCCTACACCTTGATCTTTTCAAAGGTAAATGGCTCTGCGTATATATGCCAATAAAGTTTATGCATATGAGGTGCTTATAGATGCCTTTCTGATAGTATCATCAGCATATGCACCCACGTTTCAAACTTGAGGCATTGAGTCTTAGATGTTCATTGTGAGTTGGAACCAGTTTGAAGGATCAGGGAAAACACAGTGTTTTTGGTTTTTTTTTTTATTCTAAACTTCAATTGCTCTGATACTAGAACAGATAAGCAGAAGAAATACATAGATTTTTTGAACAGAAGGGTTAAAGCAGCTATATTAGCTTTTTAATAGTATTTCTCTGTAAGACATTAGCACAGACTTAGAGACTTAAGAGACCATTCACATATTATCTCACAGTTCTGTAGGTCAGAAGTCATGGGCTAACTGGGTCTTAGTCAGGGTTTCATTAGGCTGCAGTCATGGTGCTGATTGGAGCTATATTTTCATCGAAGCTCAAAGTCCCTTTCCATCTTCTTTGGTTATTGGCAGAATTCATTCTCTTCTGGTTGTTATCAGTGAGTTGTGTGTACTGGGGATGATAGATGGGGAGTTGCCTTCTAAACTATATATGATCAAGGTTGTTAAAATTAGAATAGTTTCAAATGAATACCAATGTCAGTAAGTCCATCCACAAGTTGGCAAGTGAGGGCAGATACTTGCTGCAGATTGTTCTCAACTCCTAGAGGCAGCCTGCTTTTCTGTGTTCTGTGAGCCTCTCCAAACATGGCAGTTTGCTCTTTTAGGCCAACATGAGTGCATCCTCTACAGTTAAGAAACTCTGACTTCTCCCTTCTTTGACTTCTAGATCTTCCTTTAAAAAAGTGCTCGTCTGATCAGATATGGTACTCAAGGGGAGGGGATTTACAGGGCTTGCCCACGGGACAGGAGTTTGGGAGTCTTAGAATTCTGCCTACTACTGAAGGAGAATTAAGTAGAAACTTGCCATAGGGACCCCAACAATATTTTGACTCCAGTTCTCAAGCTACTTTTTCCCAGCAGTAAAATGGAATACGGTGCTTGAGTTTGATCACTACGTGAGACTCATTCACACTATTGTGAAAATCACTGTCATGTATACTGTTTTTTTTAATTAACACAATACATCCTTTTTTTAAGGAGGCCCTTTTATAAAATAAAAACTTTTGCCATATCCAGGATGTCCAGTGAATACAGCTATTTTTCTTTTCATTTTAAATCAGTATCTAAGTTTGAGTAGACTTGCCATACAGAATTGCCTTGCATGACAATATACATTCCACATAGACTTAAAGTTAAATATTTCATCTAAGTTAGTTATATTTTGCATGACACTTGGAATAACCACTATTGATTCTTGATTACATTAATATCAATATGCTGTTATAAACAATGTTTATGGCACTGTAATTGATAGGCTGTTAGTGTTACCTGCTTGTAGGACCTGCAATTATATTGCATAAATGTAATTTACAGTTACGGTAATACTATCTAAGTTTCATCTTAAAGCTTGAATCCATAAAGCAATATTTTTTTTATACCAAAACTGGTGACTAATGTAATTTTTTAAAAATAATTTGTTGAATTGACAAAGATAGTAACTGCATATTTTTTCCCTCTTCAGACCTGATTAGCTCAATTTCGTTGTTGTTGGTACCTATTTTTTCCGTTCTTTTCAAGATTTCCCTGGCCTTAGTTGGTTAAAAAAAAAAAAAAAAAAAAAGTAAACCTGATGGATTTCTTAATAAATCCATGACATGAATTTTCTAAATTTTTACCTGGTATATATTTAATAGATAATGTTTCAGGATTTCCCCTTGTCTCATTTGTAGTGTAATTAGATAGTCACTTTTTATTTGGTATTTAAAATCTTTTTTCTCTTTTTGGCTTGATTTATTTTTAGAGTAGTGAATGCTATTTCCAGAGAATAATTTATCTACAAGAAAAGAAGGATAAGTAATTTTTTTAAGTTCCTCCCTCAGTTTATAGGAGCCATCCTATGCTAAATCAAATTCATAGTATGATTTTGATAAAACAGACATTTGAACAGACATTTGACATTCATTTCTCTAAAATAAAAACAAACAAAAAGACAGTTTTTCCTTTCTTAAACTAATATATCCCAACAGCATAACTTTTAATTTTATTTGAATTTTGAGGAGACTTTTTTTACATACCAAAATAATGAGATCATAAAATAATATGCTTAAAATTTTATATATATAAATCTCTTCTATCAGTATTTTCACTAGATTACTTGTTCATTAGGATCATTAGGTGACCGCTTAGAGCAATGATTTTGCTAATTCAGGGAATAGGTTTCTGATCTCAAAATCAATGTATGTGCATAAAATTATATATATATATATATATATATACACATAAGTAAATATAAAGTTTAAATTTTGAAAAGTTTTTATTCATTTCAGTGTTCTTTTAATTTGGTGTGATAATATGTATCATCATCATGGAATTAGATTTAAGATAACTTTTTTACTTTTTAAACAGTTTCAGGTCAGTAACAAAACAGTAGAGAGGTTAGTCAGGAAAGAACTAATAAAA
This sequence comes from Neophocaena asiaeorientalis asiaeorientalis, assembly GCF_003031525.2. Lineage (NCBI taxonomy): Eukaryota > Metazoa > Chordata > Mammalia > Artiodactyla > Phocoenidae > Neophocaena > Neophocaena asiaeorientalis. Next base: position 9,070,319 of record NW_020173979.1, on the reverse strand, counting down.
TTAATTAGTGTAACTAATAAAATTAATTAGTGTAAAAATCACATTTTGCTTTGGATTTATTTTAAGATTCTATTTTGTTGAAATTCTGGGGAAAAGAAGAACAGGGGGAGAGTTGAATGAAGGTAGCTCAGAATCAAGTCTAATCTCAGCATAAAAGCTATTAGCTGTCAGCATGAATGAAATGTACATGCTAGGGAAAATATTAATATTGATTGCCAACTCGAAGAGTTTTCAGGAATTATGGCAAAATGAAAGAAAGATTTTAGTTAAAGGTAAATTAAATGAATGTTTATTTTGAGTAATGTCCCTCCCCAAAAACCTTGCTAGCAAGATTGTGGGGTGCAATAAATAAGTTAAAGATAATTAATCTTTCCAAGAAATAGCAAAGAAATAAGTGAGGTTAAGTACCTGGAACTGTCCGTTACCCTAAATTTATGTAGTGAGAGTTTATTAATTTCAAACAAGGGTATTCATACTCTTTAATAAGATATCACATGGCATTCCGTCCATTTACAGTATGTTCCTAAAGGTGAAAACAGCAGGAAAATGAAATTACTTCATTTACTGGAATTACAGCTTCTTTTGTATAAAACTTTAATCATTTTATATATGACAACCTTATGCTTAATGTTTTTGGAATACTCTTCATAAAACATTATTTAGCAAAAGCATACTCTCCCACTGAGCACATCACTGCTTTCAATGGCTGTGCTAATCTAGTTTGAATGTATGTGGCATTTAATCTTAATTATGATGCTGAAGTCTATAAAACGTTAATTATTCATTTCACATGCTCCCTCCACTTTATTGTAACTCCTAATTTGCTTAACAAAATGTAGCTTTTAATTAGAACTGTGGAACTGTTAGGGCAAGGTAGTGTTTTGAGTGTGTGTGTGTGTGTGTGTGTGTGTGTGTGTGTGTGTGTATGTGTTGTGTTTGCTTCTATTGGTTTGGAAATACATGTGGGGAGGGGTAGTGTTGGAGTAAAAGAAGTCAAGTGTTTTAAATTCAAGTAATAAAATCTCCTAGTAGTTTTCATTTTCCTTCCTACTTAGTTGTTTCCCGGTTTCTTATAGTTGAAAAGGGAAAATGGAAAGGTATGACTGGTTATCATTTTAGTAATGCACAATAGTTGGACTATAGTTAACATCTGTATCTCTAAATACTAGCTGAAGAGCATGCACGAGCACACACACAAAAACCCATGCAAAGAAAAGTAGGTAATCAGGTCATTTTTGCCTACATAATACAGAATAGTCAACTGAAATCTTTAATTCAATTAGTGACAGTTGTATTTTTATTCCACTTTTAAGATACGATAGATTACATAACACAAAACATTGTTTTTAAGAAAACCTGGAAGAGATTTATATTTAAACTTTAAATGCTTGGTGTTTTCCTAATTTGTTATTTGTGGGTTTTTTAATAATATTGCTTGTGTAATATTTTTAATGTACTTTTTAAGATTTTTTTTAATTTACATTTTAAAATTTAAAATAACTTGTAAATAAAACTTTATATTCCTGCTTTAGAAGAAAATCATTATTTTGAAATATAAATAAATAGAAAACTACTAAAACCTTTTTCATGTATCACAGACATAGAATCACTAGAGGACCCATTCTACACCTTTTTAAACAGTGTATATACCAACTTAGAATTCTAGGTATGAAGTCAAGTATCTCTAAATTATGCTTTGATTAAGCTGTTCACAAAGACAAGAGCTCTTAAATGTTTTGTATACATTTACTGTAAATTTTGAGAAAGGTCATTTAAAAGCTAAAAGCAAAAAAATTCCATAAAATCATAAAGATCTCTCTTAGTAATTGGGTACACTAAAATTTTGTGTACTAAGAATGAAGTTATGGTTATGATTATATGGTTGTGGAATAAAATTTGAAACTTATTAATTGTACTAGGCAGCTGTTATTTTCCAAATAGATGCTCATATATTTCCTCACCAAAAAAAAAAAAAAAAATCTAGATCGACTTATGGGCACATAAAGACTTATAATATTTTAACTATTCTGATGTTACTCTTTTATAATTTATTTGCCAGACATACTTGAATTAATTAACAAAAACAATTAGTTTTGTTCTTAAAAGGAATAGAAATTAACATCTGTATGTCTCTGATTTGGGGGGACCGACTCCTGAAGTGGTCTTCGACTTCTTACAGAGTACTGCTTTATTTATTTATTAGATCTTTTTTTTAAATCAAGTATAATTCTTTAATATCCCTTATTCCATTTCTAATACGTGTAATGTTAATAGCGGCTACAATTTATGGAACTACTCCATAAGGGACCTTCCATGATTATTCCCACTTTACAGATGAAGAGACTAGAGGCTTAAGAGAGATTAGTGATTTGTTCAAGATCACCTGAGATTTCAGCCCAGGGCACCCTCAGAGCCTGTGCTCTCTACTGCACTCCTCTTCTGTCTTCATTCAGTTGTGGTGCAGTTTTGTGCCTCACCAGCATTCTCTTAGTGCCTTGAAACCCCATTTCCAGTAGTGGTACTCTTTGATCTAACTCTCCATTCTCATGCCTAATCTCCTTGGACCCCTGCATCCATTGATTCATAGGTTAAGTCTTCCATCTGTATTAAACAAACAAACAAACAAAACAAAACAAAAAAACTGAGTTAAAATAAGTGACAAAGAATGGTTATGAATATTGTTCCTGTTTGGTAAAAATCCCAGCACTGGGAAAATAATTCATCTGAGAGGAGAGAGTAAATGTTTTATCCCATTATGAGGATAGTATATATATTCACATTTTAATATTTTGTTTTCCAGCCAACAGCAGACAGACTTGTCTCCTCTACTACTTTCTGCTGAACTAAATCAAATAAGACATGAGTGGCAGTACCCTTTATACTTAAGCACACAGTCTCTTTAGCTAGGCTCTCTGTGTTCGAACCTTATCTCTGCTGCTTACCAGCTGAGTAATTTTGGGAAGTTTAAACAACCTCAGTTGCCTCAGTTTCTGCATCTGTAAAATGTGAACAATAGTTCTTATACGATTGCTTACAAATTAAATATTTTAATATATGCAAACCACTAAAAACAGTAACTGGAACATTGTACTTTCTATATAAGTGTTTGCTTCATTTTTTAATTAAAAATGTGTACCTTAGAATTTATGGAAAACATGATTATTCAATACACAATGTTTCATTTAGGACCTCCTAAGAATAATCCACGTGTAATATATCTTCTCTGCCTGAAGGCTTTGAACTCAAAGTCCAAACATTGCAAGAAAGATGAACTTTTTTCTCTGTTTTAAGTATCTTAAGGATATCTATCAAATTGTCAGATACAACTCCTGCTTTTTTTCTTCATAAGTCACATAAACCTAGCATAACATAAAATTGTAAAATCCTGGAAAGAAAGCACAAAAGGGAATAATTTTCCTTATTTGTATTTCCATCTACCATGTTCCATATGCTAATCACCTCAAACATTGTCTTCCAGAAAAAGGAGGGGGGATTCTTTTAAACTCTGTTTCTAATCTTCTCATCATGAGTGTTTCACACAGTCCTCATCCAATAAACTTTTCTGTCTCCTTAAGAACTATTTAGTTTTGTTTCTGATTCTTTCACTGTGTCCAGTCCAGGGATCTAAGGGGAGAGGGAAGCGGACTACCTAACTAATCTTGAGATGTTCACTTAGTGCTGAGTACTTTAATCCAATTTTCTTTTATTGAACTTTTACACCCTGGGGAATTCCCAAAGATTGTGAAGTTCTTTGGTGCTTTCGTGAAATGTAAGCCAGCCTATCCCTTCTGTCCCTCTCTTTGAAATAAAAGCTCTAGCTTTTTAGTCTGAATTTAGTTCTATTCACTATCTTGCCATCACACTACGCTGCTTCTGTAGTTCGCCCCCCACACAGTTCTGAGTTCTAAAGCCACGCTGCCCACTTTTCTTTGCTGCTTTTCATGAGTCCTCTTTCGTCTCTCGGCTTTGCCATTCTGTTGGGGTACCACCCAGGATGCCATGTTCTGTCTGATGTTTTCTCAGTTGACCTCCAGGTCTGTGAGCACCTTGCAGCATCTCTCTTTTTCCTCTCTGTTTTGTTGCCACAGATGACTTGGTAGAGAAACTTGGAATTGTTTGAAATAGAATTGCTTTGCTGTTTTGCAGCCTTTTAGAAGAAGTCAGGAAAATTATGTTTTCAAAGTCACAGACTATTGTGTTATCTCATGTCATCCTCAGTAATCCCTATATGTAATCTTAATTGCTTCCCATTTTTATACATAAAGATAAATGACTTACCTGTAGTCACACATTATGTGACAGAGACAGGATTTAAACTTTATTTTCGGGAATTTCAAAGCTTGACTTTTCTCTGCCACATGGTGTTGCTTCTTGACTATTTGTTCTCCTAGTTCATTTATTCTTTACTTAAAATCAATATAGCAGTTTCCAACAACTGCATGCTTCCTGTGTCATATTGTGATGCTTATAGAATCTAAATAGCTCAAGTAAGAATATTTCTAATAAGTTGATGACGTGTACATCTAAAAAGTAATTATAACTTTATAATAGTAGAGATAGTCCTGATATTTTAGGGTCTAGATTGTAACTTATTCATTCATTCAATATATGCATATTGAATGTAAACACTATTCTAGACTCTGGGTCTAGGATAGTTACTCAAACAGAAAGTCCCTTTTCTAATGGACCTTACATTCTAATGAGGGAGACAGACAATAAACAAACAAATGCGTATATCTATATTTATATCTCTCTATAACATGTCAAGGTAAGTGCTTCAAAGAATGGTCAAATGGGACATGTGTTTGACATTTGAAATAGAGTACTAAGGAACTGCTGACCAGTTCGTTTTATGCATGCTATGTGAGAATTAAGTATGTACAATAATGTGGAGTATAATACATAATTATATGGAGGCATAACAACAGAGAATGACTATGTGCAAAAAAGCCTTCTGGGGCTTCCCTGGTGGCGCAGTGGTTGCGAGTCCGCCTGCCCTGCCGATGCAGGGGACACGGGTTCGTGCCCCGGTCCGGGAGGATCCCACATGCTGCGGAGCGGCGGGGCCCCTGAGCCATAGCCGCTGAGCCTGCACGTCTGGAGCCTGCGCTCCGCAGCGGGAGGGGCCGCGACGGTGAGAGGCCCGCGTACCGCAAAAAAAAAAAAAAAAAAAAAAAAAGCCTTCTGAGAGATCTTGAAGGGTGGTGGGGTAGTAGTTCAGAACATGGGCTTCAGCATCAGACAAACCCGTTTTGCCTCTTTGTAGCTCTGTGTGCCTGGGCACAGTACTCTTCTCACCAAGAAAAGGGGGCAACAGAGCCCCTCCAGGGATGCTGAAGTGTTTTGCATTGTCCTTGACACATAACGTAGTAAGTTTTGTAGGCGCTAGCAGTTAGTGGCAGGGGTAGCAGTTGTAGTGGAAGTTATTGTTGTTAGCAATACAGCTTCGGAGAATCACTGAGCATTTATATACCTTAGATCTTCTCTTGCTTTATTTTTATTTTTTGCTTTTTTTTCCCAACTCCTCACAGATGTAGAAAGTGTAAATAAATAATACATGTGAGGCACTTTGTATGAAAACAGATTTTTTCTATTGTTATCTGAGGTGTCAGAAATAAAACCTAATTCTGGAGGTTTTCTGAGAGCAGAATTTCCATTTTACTATTCCGTGGGAGTTCTTGCTTAGAGATGTTTGCAAAGCCAGCCCTAACATAGTTAACTTGCATATGAATAGCTGCCAGAGACCCCCTGAGGAGAGGAGGCACATCTCTCAGCACCCGGCTCTCCAGGCAGTACTGCTGGTGGCTGCTAGGGCAGTGCTCAGGCCCCGCCACCGCTGCTGCTACCGAGGCGTGGCTGTCACCAGCTGACACCCAGAGCAGAGATGATATGAATACACACCAGTCAGCTCCCTCTTGTCTCAACAAAGCAATAATGAGCAGCTCTCTGCTGTGTCCAACTAGTTCACAGACATAGGTACCTTTCCCTGCACAGATACGTTTTCTACAAGCTCCCTGTTGAATTTTGTGCAGGTTTAAGATGTTTTCTTACTTTTTTTTTATTATTGTGGTAAGAACACTTAACATGGTGTCCACTTCACAAAGTTTTCAATGCACAATACAATATTGTTATCTGTAGGTACTATGTGGTCCAGCAGACCTCAGGAACTTAAATCAACTTGAATAACTGAAATTTTATACCTGTTCCCCCTCCCCTCAGCCTCTGGAACTACCATTCTTCTCTCTGCTTCTCTATGTTGGGCTATCTTAGATTCCTCTTGTAAGTGGAATCATGCAGTGTTTTGTCCTTCTGTGGCTGGCCTGTTTCAAGGTACATCCATGTTCTCGCATGTGGCAGAATTTGCTTTTTTTTTTTTTAACGATGTTAGAAAACTACTTATGTTTAATCATGTCTACCTGTGCTTGTTCAGTTCCCCCTAAAACTCCTTGAAGGAAGTATTAATTTATTGTTTAATATCATCTCCAGCATGCCTAGCCTAGTGTATCTTACTAGTAATTCGTAACTGTTCACGGTTAACTAACTTACTACAACTAACTGACTGATGGGAACACAGTTTGTGACACTAACTGCTCTCTTGATTAGAGTGAGGCAATATTATCTTAATTAGGTTTTTAACCAAAATAGGCTCTGGAATGTTTTTCTAATGATCAATACGTCCCTACATTCCAATTAAAATAAGTAGGAAAGTTAAGTATGCAAAACTGTTAAGATATGTTGAAGCAAGTAAACAGTTGTTAACCAAGTCTCTTTGTCTCTCTTTCCCTTTTTCTCTCCTCTCTTTCCTTCCCCATTGCAGAAATCTTTTGCTTTCACAGTAGATCAGTTTTAAATATATTTGAGAAAAATAGTCTTTGGCAATGTCTTACTCTGTTAAGAAAAGCTACTAGAGCTCCTCTTATTTCAACTGAAAGTGAAAGGTAATACCCACAGACCTGTTTCAAATACTTTGGGATTTATTTGAGAGTTACTATTGGTGAAGCGTTAACTAGGAGATACTCCAGAACTCACACTTCAGTATTACTAGGTTCAGGAGTATTGAAGTTGCTTAGTAGCGTCTACGTAGTGTGCTTGCGTGATGTGACACATCATGTTACTTTACAGGGTCTTGTGGTTTTAAGATTGATTTAGAGACGTGGGCATCACACTGGACAAAGATAGACAGGTTATACAGGCGATATGCTTGTTAATTTTGGAAGTATGTTAGCAAGCCCGAGGAAGGGCTTGGGGACTAACTAGAAAGAAAATGTTTCACGGATCTGCCAAGTTGAAAAGCATGTTCTGATGATTGCATGTCATGGGAAGAAAAATACATGATGGGGGATAATAATTCTTGAATTTGTTGCTAACGTTTCAAGGAATATTTCATACATTTTCATCATAATAAAACATACGTCCGAGTATTTTTATCCATCTAAAAATATTGGAAAGGGGCATATGATGCAAAAGGATGGGAGTCTTAATCAGTGGTCTTTGGGATTCAAGTCACAGAAACCAACTGGCACTTACTCATGCAAAGATGGGGGGATTTATTAAGAAATATAAAGTTAGCTTACGGAACTGGACGGGAAGAAAGACACCCCAACTTTAAGGAAGGTAGAGATGAAAACTTAGAATGCACTTGGTCTCCAGCACCATGGCTCTCAAACTCCTTTAAGATGCATGATCTTGCATCTTCGCTTGATCCTTTCTCTGCTTTTCACATTGTACTTTGTGGCAAAAGTCCACCCCACATTTGCAGACAGCATGCCTATTCTTCATGGGGGCATTAGAGATATTGACCTGCTTATCCTAGTCCAATTCCAACTCTGAAAGAGCAAATATGAATGGTCCAGCCTGGGCCAGGTTTCCATTTCTAGTCCAGTAGAGTCTTGCCAGCGAGCAGGATAATGTAGTAAAAATAGGGTTGCTGGGGCCTACCTTGTGGGTAGGAATGCAAATCTCACAGAGGAAGGCCTTGATGTCTACTACAAAAGAGGCTAATTCCTACCTGAGACAACGCTGGGAAGGTGAATATGAGTGATATCTTTAGTTTTTGAAATAGTCATAGAATTAATTTAGACAGAGAGGGAAGGCTACTGGATATTGTTGTGTTAAAAGAAAAAAATTAAAGTGGCCTCTGTTTAAAATTTGATTTAAAGACTGTGTCATTACAAAAGGATTTCCTTTGAGATGACTTATAAATTCCTAATAAGGTTGTTCTCTCCTTCACCTGTATAACTGACAAGAAACCTCTGGTATGGACACTTCTTAGAAATATTAATTAGTGTTATCACTATAACATGTGTTGTAAGGTCAATGATCCCTAGCTGAGGTTGACTATCCCTGAATATAGCACTGAGCTATCTTTTTCTCTTCACCTATACCTGGAAAATTATTTAAGATTTTAAACCAAAATGTCCAATGTCTCTTAAAATGATTATTTAGCTCAGATAAATATACATTATATACTGATGAAAATGGCCATTTGTCAGTGCAAGTATTATTCTTTTCCTAAAGGAGAAAAATAAGGAAACACTTTGACTTAGGGTGATTTGGAAGATAAAAAAATTCAAACTTTTAAAGTTGGTGTTGTATAGCTCTTTGGTAATGATTTTCCCAGTTAACTTATACTATATTATTGATGACATCTGATTGAATTCTCTCTCCTGTACATTATTTGCTTGTGTTTGCTCATATTTTCTTCAAAAGATTTAAATTGAAATATACATGTATTGTTGATTTCTGAAGTGAATTTTTTAATATGCTATTTAGAAGTCCCAGAGAAATTTTCTTCTCATGAATCAGAATTCAACTTGTAAAAAAGAAAATCAGTAATTAAAGATACCATATATTTTTGGTCCCAGACATATTGTACTCATTTTAATTTTCAAATTGTTATAAATACCTCTGTACCTTTTGCAAAAATGAACGATTGGAAATTATGATGATGAATTAGCGATTGTTGACAATGACTTTGAGGCTTTTAAGTAAAAAAAAAATTTAATAATTACCAATATCTGGTTATCACACTTTTAAATATATGCTGGCACAAAAATTGACATCCTTAATTGTATCATTTCCATTAATGGAGGTAGTAGGTGGTGTTTAGAGGGCAGAAGAGTTCATTTATTCATTAACAAGTTATCACATACTTTGGGAAAGTATGTTTTCAACAGTTACACTAATTTTTCTTGAAGATACTCTGGTTGATGCTGAGTTAAATAATTAGGTTTTAAGTTAGTCAAATATTTCCCAAACTCTTAAATTGTCATAGTAAACAAACAAACAAACAAAACTCTTGTTCATACTTATCTAATGGTTATCTTAATTAGAGGGGAAGGAAATCTTAATGTCATGATCAGGCTGGGGGTTACATGTTAAATAATTCATTTTTTTTTTTTTTTGCAAATATAAGGTCTAAGTGTCCACAAGATCTGTCTCAGATTGACTCTTTCCCTGACAATAGAGAGCTGAGCAATGACATTGATTCGCAGATAAAATATAGTTTCTGAAATCTTGAAGGATATATTTTTTTTAGTTTTATACTTTATTTGGAAGTTTCGTAAAGATAGTTTATTTCAACTTTGACTGAGTGCCTCATTTAGGCACTCAAAATGTAACTAGTGTTCACCTCAGAGTATATTCTCTTAAAATAAATTTAAAATATCCAGCAATAGTCTTTGTATATAGTAATGACTCAAAAAGGAAGAAAAAATCAATTACTAATACTACAAATGAAAAAATAATGAAAATAACAGTTACTGATACTACACGACATTGTGAACAGATTGGTTGCATCACTATCATTATTTAGGGAAATTACTGTAACTGACTTTCTTTATTCTCAGCAAGAACTTGTTCTCCTAGATGTATGGACTCTAAGGAAAATAGTATTTTTTATAAAATTTAACACTGCTCCAGAGATGAAAATATATAAGTATTTATTGATGTTTTTGAAGCAATTATTTTGTAATTGACATTCAAAGTTTTGGGAATAAAAGTAGAAGACTAGTAATAGACGTTCATCTGGAAAATCAATGTCCTTTGCAGTGCTTTATTTTGCCAAATGACTTCCAAAATTGTTATGCCAAAGAAAATTAGCACATTTTGTGAAATTCATCAGTAATCAACCTATTAAACAGTACTTCTAATGTGCTTTTTAATTGAATATAACATTAATGCAAAGCCAGTTTAGATATAGTGAAATATGTTGTGATTTCAAACATACCTAGGCAAAAAGCTATAAGAATGCAGGATAGACAAACAAGCTGTAAGAATGCAGGATAGACAAAATGCATTATTGCTGTCCTCAAAAGGAGCCAGATTCCACTGACTTAGTGTTTTTGCCAAATATTCTGGATACTAGGTTAAAAAAAAAATCTCAACCTTCTCATTTATAAATAACACAGTGTTCAATATGAGGTAGATAAAATATTCAGGTGACTGGTCACATTTTTTAGTTTGCTTCCAGAAATTTGGCATCTTGTAGACAGTGTCTCTAAGTAAATTTGGAGAGTGGAAAATGTTATTGGAACTGATATTTCTTATGCATTGTATTACTGGATTTAATCATCCTAAAATTTATGAAACTAGAAGTACTTTAATATCCTCTATAGTGATATGAAAGGAGAACATGTACCCTCAAAGTTAGGACTAAGCTTAATTTTTCTCTTAATATAATAAATTATAGTATTTCCAAGTGTGTCTTGCTTATATTTGAACTGCTTGCTTATTAAAGAGAAGCTAGAAACACAAGTGCCTGAGTGCATAGCAGGCAAGATTTTGGCTTTGGCACCACTGTGTAATATGCTCCTTTCTGTAGAAGCAGGAGAATTACTGATTGAACACAGAAGGTGAGACTGAATCACAAATATTTGTTTCTCTTTCCAGAGGGGCGTGCATTTAAAATTACATTTAAAGCTCTTATGTTTGACTCTAATACTCTATGCAGAAAAATTACTTTAAAAATAGTCTATGCCCGGGCTTCCCTGGTGGCGCAGTGGTTGAGAGTCTGCCTGCCGATGCGGGGGACGTGGGTTCGTGCCCTGGTCCGGGAAGATACCACATGCCATGGAGCAGCTGGGTCCGTGAGCCATGGCCGCTGAGCCTGCGCGTCCGGAGCCTGTGCTTCACAGTGGGAGAGGCCACAACAGTGAGAGTCCCGCGTACTGCAAAAAAACAAAACAAAACTATGTCCTGTCCACCTCATTCATTCATTTGCTACACATCATTCTAAAAGTGTTACGCTGTGCCTCGGGCAGGGTTGAACAGCTCAGACTTGGTAGATGGCCCGAGTGTGAATCTCAGTATCACTTCCTGCTAGCTGTGAGATCTCTGTTTCTCAGTTTCCTCATGTGTAAAATTGAGGAAATAATATTACCTATCTTACAGTGTTGTTAGAAGAATTAAATATGTAAACCCCTTCAAATCATGCCTGGTTAATAATAAGTGTGTTGTTATTTTTGTCCTGTCTAACTTGAGATGCTTAGATGTTAACGAGGTCAATACATTAGGAAGCATGATAACCCCTAGTTATGAAAAATGCTGTCATGGAAATAACTAAGATTGTGAGATGTGTGTCAGAGCTGATAGCTCAGGGATGTGAACAAACCATCCATAACATATACCAAGGAGGAACGTTATAGAAGGAGGGACTGGAAGTAAAAGACCCAGGTGGAGTGGGATGGGGGTGTGGGAGCAAGTTTGAAGAAGGACAAACAGTAGTGTTGAGGAAAAGTGGCATGTGATGAGGATAGGTTAGAGAGAGGGGGAATGAGCCAGATCGTTCACGGTTGTGCAGACCTTTGAAGAGATTTGGATTTTATTCTAAGACCTATGGTATCAAAGGTTGGGTTCCTTGGACAACAGGGTCTGAGTTGGAGTTTTGCAGGCAGAAGGTTTATTACCGAGTGCTTTAGAAAATGATACTCAGATCAGAGTGCGGAAAACAAACAGGATTGGGGACAGGGAAGAACTGAGCTGCAGCGCAGTCCCCTCAGGTGCCTCCCTCAGCCTTTCCCACCGACAGCTCTGGGGCAGGGATGGAGAGGGATACTGCTGATAGCTCTTCTGCTGCCTGCAGCTGGCAAGTCGAGCTCTTCATCCTGAAGGGGGATCAGGGAGAAGTAGCCCAGTGCCCATTTTGGAGCCACTGAAGGATTTAAAGCACAAAATTCAACTCCTAATTTATGCAAGGAATAATCTTTGAATGCCTACTGTAAACCTGATCCCACTCTAAAGCCGAAAATCCAATGGGCCAGTAAGGCACAGAGCCAACCATCTATTGAAGAATTCAGTCGGACAAACAAACAAGACAGTGCTGTGCAGTGACTGTTGTAAAGTGGCAAAGGGGTTTCAGATGCTATGGCCGCAAAAGAGCAGCGTTCCACACAAGACTGTGGAAGACCTCTGGGTAAACAAATGGCATTTGAACCAGAACCTAAAGGATGACGAGAATTTATACTTATAAAGGGCAGGGGGTGTGGTGCAGCACAAAAATCCCAGAAGTGAGGTACATATGAATGTGGTTCCTTATGGCTGGAGCGAGGAGTGTGCTCCATGACCCACACAGGAAATCCCACCTGGCATCTCAGGAAAGAAGAGGAAGAGCAGAGAGTCTGGCAATTGCAAGGTGACCTGAGACATCCTCTGTCTTAGCCTCCTCGTTACGTAGATGAGGAAGGGGAAGCAGATTAGCTCAAGACATTGTTCAAGGCTTCACACTTAATGAACAGCGTATGAGGAATGAAAGTCCGGGCTTGACATGTAATCTGAGAATCTACAAGCTTTTACTAGAACCATCTTAACAGGATAAGACGTACAATTGCAGCCACAACACATCATAATGACACACACGCGGCAAGGGTTTGATAAATAAACTGATTAGGGGTATAGATTGAATGATGGATGTAGCCCATGGTCTTTTTATCAGTGAATAGGGTAGAATGAGAGCAGGACATCAGATGATTTACAATCTCCATTTAATAATGAGGATGACTAAGCTGTGTATTTGTTGGGTATGAGAGGATACTAATTATATAATTCCATGTTTCCTCTATAGTGTCTTTTCTCTGGTTGATACATTTTCAATTTTTTTTTTCCCTGAAGGCATCTGGTAAGATCTTTATAATTAGCTACATTAGTAAAATTATTTACCTGTGGTTGCTAACTGCCTCAGTAGAGCATCTAAATGGATTATCACAAAATATCAAAAATGTGTTTAAGTGACTGACTTTAAATAAGAACTGTTGTGTATGGAAATTAACTTTTGAGGAGTCCAAACAGCCTCCTCCAGAGTAGCTGAAGTAGGTACAGCTAGAAGCCCATGAGACTTCCGTAAGTGACATGAGCCATTGGCATTAAGGTGCCAAGAGCAAAGAAAACAAGCAGGCTATAAAATATGGACCCCAAAATGAAAGTCTCAGGGACAGATGTTCTGAATCGCAGGCATGGTTTCCTATCGTGCTACTCCTCACAGAAACACCTTGAGTGGCGGAGGAGAATTATTTACTGCAGGCTAGCTAATGACATCCCAAGCAGGAGATGCAGCAGCAGTGGCAACACCAGCCTCTATTGATTAAGAGTTTGTTAGATTGATTAGTACCTATTCAATGTCAGGTACTCCGTAGTCATTGTTCACGATTTCCAGCCCTCACACAGGTTTTCGGGATGGGTTTTAGCAATCCTGTTATAGATGAGGAAACGGAGGACCAGAAACATTACAAAACCTTCCCAAGGCGAGACGGTATATAAAATGCATAAAACCCCAGTCTGTTTTATTCAAAAATCTGTAATCCAGACTTCCACAAATGCATGTATTATATATACACACATCTCTCTCTCTATGTATATGTAATATAATTTTTAAAGTTTGATCATTTTATAATATATTTGGTATTTGAAAAATCATTATTTAATAATAATTATATATAATTCCCCACATTTCACACTTATGAAAAAATATAAGCTATGAAACTTGACTTAGGCTGGTAAACAATACTAGCTTTTCCAAATGTCTCTCATTCCAATGACACCTAGGTTATGCAACCTCTGTTTTCAGGTAAAAAATGACAATATTAGTTAATGGGACAGTAGGATATATATTTAACTGAGTTATTTGTGTACAGAAATATCAACTACAAAGGCTTTGGGGATTAAAAAAATTTGGGAAGTGATCAGTGAAATTTTACTTCAAAGATTTTTTTCTAAATAAAAGGGAGTTAAAACTTCTTAAAGAAAAGCAACCTGCCTTTCAATATTTTTTTTTTTTTTTTTTTTTTTTTTGCCTTTCAATATTTTCCAGTCAAAAGTATTCTTAGTAAACAAGGGAGACCATACATGAATCAGCTCAGTCTCAGTTGGAATTTTCTTTTAACAATAACCTGTATTTAATAAGCTGGTACCCAGAGTGCGTGCCATGCTGCTTCAAAGTGATAGCAAGACCATGAGGAAGATCAAAGAAAAATGGTCATGGGATCTGAACTGCTAGACGAAGAGAATTGTATCTGCATGCACACAGCTCCTTTTTGTTATGCCTGTATAAGAGAAGGATTCACTTTATTTCCTATAAGCGCTTAAAGATTTTAATCCAAACTTCCTTTCAGTGGTAGAGATCAAAAGCTCTAGATATTGTGGAGTTATGGAAGAGAGAGACAACATATCTACTAGAAGAGAGGTAGAGTCCTAGGGCTTGTTCCAGGAAGGGTTTAGCGCTAATGGAACTTAAAATGTGATCAGAATAAATCTAAAGCAACAACTGTAATGGCTAGGTGGGAGATGCCAGTGAATCCAATCATTCTAGTGCTGTTTGATAATGATAATCACCTCCGCATCCTCTAAAACTCCTAATGAACAGATGCTTCAAAGATGTTCATAGAAGACTGATCCTCCTGAACAAAACTCTGAGTGACAGACATTGTAATTAATGCCATCGTTACCAGTGTCCCATCAAGGTGGGTTCAACCTTATGCACACCTAGAGTAGAAAATTGCCCACCTCGTATTAGTGGTTGTTTGCGTTGCTTCACCATCACTCTTCCTGCCGTTGCTATTGTTCTTGCTATTTTTGTTGCTGGTATGAAATTGGGAAGGTCACCTGCCTGCACACTTGTTAATTAATATCCACCATATGCCTATGGTTTAAAATTTTATAATTAAGTTGGGCCACATTCCATTCGTTTAACAAAATCACTTTTAAAGGAAAATACATTTAACAGTATGGATGACTGAAGCTTGAGGCCATTTTGAGTCATGCACATTCTGGTAAATATTAATTTATCAGATTATTTTCTAACATAGTCATTTGTTGAAAACAGGTCACTGAGAAGTGGAAATCTCGGTGTGTGAGGAATGTATCACTGAGAATGAGAGATACATGTGAAGCTCTGGGCAGTGCCTTATGAGACAGAAATTGTGTGTGGAATGTGGGCAGAAAGGGCTCCATGCTCCCAGCAAAATAGTGAAGGGCAAAGATGGAAAATAGAAAGTTCAAGTGGTAGGTTTAACATTCTATCTGATCTAAAATTCTGTTATTGAAAGAAAATGATTCATCACACCAGCCTTTAACTTTTCCTTCAACTCTTAGTTTTTAGATGAGGTGTTTCTTTAAGACATATTATAGTTAAAGTATTTGCCAATTATTTATCATCATTTCTGTAGGTGATTGCCTTTATAGTATCATTTCAGGAACTGCATGAAAATTCTCTTAATAATTTCCTCAAGAGCTCTTCCATCATCTCCCTGATGTCTCAAAATTTTTAACACAGCTTTTTATTTCACAACTAGAAATAATTCTTAAAACGAGGGTACCCTAATTGAGGAAGCATGCTAATTGTGCTCATTAAAATGCATTCATACTAAAGTGTACATGACTGCTAACTCTTCCATTACAAGAAAACAGGGACAACAGCAGGCCTTGCCAGAAGAGATGAGGGAATACAGAGAAAAAGCACTAAGGACCCGAAAGATAAATGCTACTTACTTCATAATTGTGCCTAAGGCAAACTCTACTTTAAGTAGATCGCCCTGCTCTTGAGCCATAACAATGGTTATGAAATTTGGAGCGATTCTCTGACAGTGCAATTTGGCTCAAACATCTGAAAAATAGTCCTTATGTGAAGGGAGAGTCATTTGAGTTCTGATATTAATACTGCCTCTCTCTCGTCATGAGACAAACACAATTTAGTATAATGAATAATCTCCTCTTACAAATGTATTTTTCCTTGAGTTTTCTGCCAATTTGTTGCTTCTTGCCCACTTCCAGAATAATTGGAGGTATCGAATATGAGAAGGGAACCTCAGCTTGCATTTTCTTATTTAGGCGATAGCCCTCCAGCATACTAAACCTGGTTGTGTGAATAGTGAGTGACACTGAGTGTCCCCAATGGGCGTCTGTCATGAACACAGCTTTAACTTTTTTTTTTATCCTCCTGAAAAGTGACAAAAAGTAAGAAAAGAAGTGAAAGCTTCTGAAAGCCTATCTATTAAGTTCTTTAACTAATGGTTGCTCTCGGCTCTTTCTGGGGTTTTCACAGTGAATCCTTTTTAAGGCATACTATCCCCATGGCATCAGTGATGTGTAACTATATTTCTTTCAGAGAATGCACCCTGGCTAGTAGTGTTAAGAACTTGGAATTTTCAGCCACATAGTTCTGTGTTCAGTCTTTGGCTCTGTACTTATTAATTGAGTAATGTAGAGGAAGTTATTTTACCTGTCTGAGTCTCAGCATCCTCATCTTTAAAAGCAAAAGTAACGAGTCCTATACAGGGATAATTAGAAAACATTATAGTTAAAATGCAGTGGTTAGTGAAACCCACTTGTGCAGGAGGAGTCTTAGCCAAGTGATGGCAAGCTGCTATGTCTCACTAAATGACATATGACTCTAGTAACTGATCTAACCAGCTTTCATGCTGGCTCCGAAACCTGCTTTCCTTCATATATTGGTTACCCGTGGGTTGACTCACATTATCGGTCTAAATCTGTGTTCCTTTAGAGCCATGCTATATAGATATGTCAACATGCCAGTGTATTATTAACAATAGGAAAAGCAACCATCAGACACACCAGTCTTACCAGCACATTCTCTCGTAAAAGAAAACCACATGTGAAAAAATTGGTAATCATAAGTTTGCCTGTTAAATAGCATCCCTTTTTCCGATTCTATATTTATATGTTTCAAGTGTATTGACTTTAGACCCTGATAGCTTGAAGAATCAATCTCTGTAATAGGTATTTATGTCAAGTGGGTAGTAATTCAAGGGGGCTTGTCACAGGCCACCACTTCCCTCAGATGATACCTGGACAGAGCCTGCCAGTGTTTGCTTGTGTCACTGTGGTTGCTGTTGGCTTGTGTGTTTATTTAAGCTCAATGGCTGAACCAACCTAGTCTTTCCTCTGCCCGATCATAACCTTTCTCAGAACTGGGCATGATATCTGATTTGACTTCTGCTTACTTACTTGTGATAACATCCCTGTTCAGCATCCTTGAAATTTTTTTCTCATTTCCCTTGTGTCAGAGTTATGAATATTCCTGAATATTTCATGTGTGCATTTGTAAGAAAGATCTATCTCTCACATCCATTGTGTGTAGATTTTACTAGCTTAATTCTCAAAATATATCTACTATTATTAGTGAGTCCTCACCATTGTCTCCAAACACCAATTTTTTAAATGCAGCTAAAATGCTTAGGACAGTACCTGGTACACAGTCAGTATTCCATGATAATAGTTATCAGAAGAATTGTTATTTTCCTGTGGGGAATGATGAAACAGTATTTTAATTCCCTACACTGAAGTCACCTCATACTGCTGGGTTCATATGCTGGGGGTTAAATTAGGCTCAGTTTAACATAACCTGGTTATGTGACTAGTAATTCTGTTTATGTAAAACTCACTACTTTCCAGACCTTCCAGCAATACCAAACACCTCATCCCTTTAAGATGTTCCTTCTAAACCAAGACATAGACTCAAAGCCTCTTTGTGAACGGTGGCACAGTAACCTTCGACTATGTTTGTTTAGTAAAATAAGCTTGTGGTTCAGCACAGCTAACTGTGCTGTGATGAAGGTGATTATAAGCAAACCTGGACTAGAACATGCCTACTTAGATTACTTCTTGAAAGTTGCTTAATCTCTCTGTGCCTCAATTTGTAAAATGGGAAAAATGATAGTACCAATGTGATATTGTGATTTATAATAAGAAATATGTATTTGGCCTTTATCCCTGTTTCTGGCAGAGAGCTCATAAAACCCTTGGAACTTCCTAAGTGTTGAGAGTGACCAAGGTGTCTTTTGTTAATGTTAATGATGACTTTTGGACCACCTAAGGGTGGGAGCTGGTTGCCAGGAGAACCAACCCAGTGATTAGAGGGATGGAAATTTCAGTCCCATCCCCTGACCTCTGGGGAGGGGAGAGGAGCTGAAGATTGCTCTCAGTCAACAATGGCCAATAATTTAATCAATCGGGCCTATGTCATGAACCCTCCATAAAAAAACCCAAAAGCAATGCCCCTGGAGAGGGCATGGAAATTCTGTACCCTTTCTCTGTACATGGCCTTATGAATCTTATGGCCCTCCCTTTTACAGGCTTTTATAATAAACTGGTGATTTACTAAGTAAAATGTGTATCTGAGTTCTGGGAGCTGCTCTAGCAATTTAATCAAACCTGAGAAGGGGATGATGGAAAACTCTGATTTATAGCCAGTTGGTCAAAAGAACAGGTGACAACTTGGACTTTCTACTGATGGTGTCTGAAACCCAAGAAGTGGGCCATTGAAACCTCTGACCTATAGCTGGTTATAGATCAGAAGTACAGGTGGTAACCTAGGCTTACAACTGGCATCTGAAGTGGGAAGGGGGGCAATCTTGCAGGGCTGAAAGTTTTACCTGTGGAATCAGGTGCTATCTCCTGGTGGGTAGGGTCAGAATTGAGATGAATTGTAGGACACCCAGCTGGTGTCCAGAGAATTGCTTTTTGGTGTGAGGACCCCACCCCACCCCTGCTACAGTGGAATTGGGTCTAGGAACCCAACAGAACCTACCTTAGGGGATTTTATGGAAATTACAGTAAAATAGCGTAAAGTGTTTAACACATACAGTTCCTGGAACATAGTGAGTAGTTCAAAAATGTTAACTTCAATTGTATTCTTTTTTATTATAAAAATAGGAATAATCATTATTCATAGTATTGGTAGTAGTAGTATACTGGGCATGATCCTGAGATGGCAGGAACTACTGTTGGGAACTAGATCACTGGAAAGGGGGTGCTGAGTCTAGTGCTACCCTGTTCCATGATCTAAGAATAAGCGTCATGGATATTTGATGGCTTTAATAGAAAGGACAGTTAATTGAGAGTTTATGTATTGACAGTAAGAAGATAGAATTGTTGTGGTTTCAGACAAGGCAAGATTAAGCACAGCTGGACAGCAACTCAGAAGTCGCATGTCAGTGAGGTTTTTATAGTCCAGGATCTGATCCTTTTCTTGTGAAAGTCTTGCGGACTCAACAACAGACCCATGTTAACCAAAAGGCACACCCAAAAGAAGCAAATCTCAGAGTTCCGATATGTTACTATACTATGGGAGCAATAACCGTGAACCAAAATACTTAACATCACCATGGTCAGCATTGAATCATCATGATCAAACTAGTTGGAAAGTTTATTCATAAAGGGAAGCTGATTTGTTAATCCACCAGGGCCGATCACTGCCAGGAACCAAAAACACTAGATGTCTATTAGGCAAGTGCATTCTTGGCCATCATGCCTATGATTCAAAATGGATAGAATGTGTGTCTGAATCACCTTGGAGTTTTTTTTTTCAAAACACGTTTACTAATCTGAGGATACCTGGATACAGACAACAGTTATAGGAGGAGGGAACCCCACACTCTGTGTGTACTGACATGGGCCACCAAATATGAGAAAACTAACTGATGAGTCTTAGACAAGAATAAAGAGAATTACACAAAACAAGAATCAAATGCCTTAAGAAAAATTCATCCTTTCATGGTCATATCACAGAAGAGAAAAATCTTGCGAAGGTGTCTGTAATATTCAAAGACAATGGATTACTAAAACCTAAGAGATTTACAGGAGATGTTTACAAGGAGCTGTACCTGGCTAACTGGTAGCAGATCCAAGGATTCATACCTGGGAAAATTTACCAAACAAATGAAAAAAATTAATTGGAGGTGGAAGATGGGAGGAGCAGCAGTGATAGGATTATGACCCGTATTCATTTTGTACAATTTTTATTCCCTTGATTTTCTTTCCCGCTTTATAACATAAACAGTGCTTTGGAAAACAGTGAACAAGAAACTCTAACTACTGGCAGCTGCTCATCTCATGCATGTTTCTGATTGTGCATTGTTACTCACCACCACTGTTTGTTCTGTTTACTACTAATTACAATATTCTGATTGGGAAAAAATTTTTTTTCCAGAAACAACTCCCTTTTGGAGATTGTAAAGTGCACGCTGCTGTTTCATATCCTTTCAAAGGATTGACTTCAAAAGTGACAGTCTCCTTTGTAAAGCAAATGTGTGAGTTTTGCATTGGAGTAGACATGCCAATCTGATCCAGAGCAGTCAACATTATAGTCCAAGGTCTAGGAACAGGATATGCCTCTTGCAGGCTTAGCTGGAAGATAGGTCCACAGGTTTCTCATCTTAGAATTTCACACCCCTGCCCCTTGTTTCATTAGAAAGCAATTATCTTTGTCAAACTTTTTTTTTTCCCTGCAAATTATATAATAGGACACAGCTGGTTGCATACCCCCATATATGCTGATACAGTGTTGTATATAAATTGCTGCATAAAAACATGCCAAATGGGCAAAAAATACAACATGAGCAAAATTATCAGATTAGATTGGCAGATGCTTATATTAAACATGTCTGTTTACATTGTGTGTAAAAGGTTTTCATGGGCTTTGATTTTAGATTCAGTAGAGCATCTCTGTTTCTTTTATGAGATCTAAATTACACTAGTTATTACCGGTTTTAGAAAATGTAAGTTAAATTACAGAAATAATCATATGCTTTTGCTACTTGTTTTTTCTCATTACAAATCATATCACAAATGTAGTAATAATATACTCCAGGAGCCTAGCTATCACCAGTTACTCCTAACCATAGGTAGCATCACTATTAACCTAATTTTCCTGCGCTTGGAAATAAACAAAAAAAAAGAAAAAGAAAAAAGAAAATAGATACATAAGTTAATTATACTATAATTTGTGTTCCAGTATCACAACTTACAAGTTATTTAAGGAGAGAATATGAAATAAAGAGGGTATATTTTTAGCTAGGCCACATTGTTTGTCTGTTGATACTCCATATTTTAGAGTTTCGATTGTATAGTCTCAAAACCAAAATTTGTTTGAACTTTTAATAATGTGGTATAGTATAGTCTAAGAACAGAGAAATATACATATGTAAACAAATACATATAAAGTACACATGTACATACATATACACATATATACATGTATGTAATGCATATACACACACATTGTTGCATCATTGAGCATATTTTAAATTGGGATGAAGTGATATACATATTACTTTGTTCCAATTTAAACTGTTAAAAAAGGCAAGATATAATTAACCAGAGTATATCAGCGTGAGGCCTCGAACAAGTAATTCTTGTGGGGAGGGATGCTTCTCCCAGTGCAGAGTCAGCAGAGACGCTCCATTCTAGAACCATACATTCTTTGTTACACCCATTCAGATAGCACCTGTAGAATATTTCTCATTTATCAAATTAACAGGTGCCTAGATTGAATTTTACTTGTGTCCTCAAGTCTATTCTCTACGTCTGTGTCTTTATTCCTGTCCTGCCCCTAGGTTCATGGTTTTGAACTTTACTTTTATTATTATTTTTTTAAAAATTTATTTAAATTTAATTAATTTATTTATTTTTGGCTGCATTGGGTCTGTTGCTGCACGCGGGCTTTCTCTAGTTGCGGTGAGCAGGACCTACTCTTGGTTGTGGTGCACGGGCTTCTCACGGTGGCTTCTCTTGTTGCGGAGCACGGGCCCTAGGCATGCAGGCTTCAGTAGTTGTGGCACATGGGCTCAGTAGTTGTGGCTAGCGTGCTCTAGAGCACAGGCTCAGTAGTTGTTGCGCACAGGCTTGGTTGCTCTGCAGCATGCGGGATCTTCCCGGACCAGGGCTCGAACCTTCCTCCCCTGCATTGGAAGGCGGATTCTTAACCACTGCACCACCAGGGAAGCCCTGAATTTTACTTTTAAATGGCCAGATTCTCAAGAGGAAAATCTAGATCCCTATATGGTATATGCACATATATAGGCAATAAAAATATGAATGATTACAGGAATATTAAAAAATCATTATATTGACTTTTTAGTCTATATAGACTAAAAGGTAAGTACAATGCAGATGACTGGACATTCAAACCATTCTGTCTTTGAGTGAACAGGAAACAGGGAGTCTTTTTCTAAAGGCTTTATGTTTACCTATATAGTTTACACCATTGTTTGTTAAGAAAACTTTTTTACTGAAGTATAATATACATACTGAAAAGTTGCACAAACCGTATTTATTTACCTCAATGACTTTTTAGAAAAGTGAGCACACCTGTGTAACTACAATCCCAGTGAAGAAATGGAATATTCCTATAAGTCCAGAAATTTACCTATGTCCCCTGTCAGTCCTGTGATCCCCACCCTATTACTAACCACTTTCCTGACCTCTTTCAACATTGGTTTGTTTCATGTGTTTTTGAACATAAACAATAATTATTTAGAAAGTACTCTTTTCTTTGGCTTCCTTTCTTAATATTATGTTTTGAGATTCATGCAGGTTATAGTGTAAACAAAGTTCATTCATTTCCATTTGTTTATGGAATTCCATTGGATAAATATGCCACAGTTTATTTATGCATTCTGTTGTTTATTGACATTTATGTTGTTTTCATTTAAGTATTGTGAATTACACTGCTATTGATATCTTTATACATGTCTTATGGTGCTCAAACGTGTACTAGAATTGTGGAGACACAAGGATATACAACAATTGATTTTTATCAATTAACATTCACATCAGCATAGCGTGAGTAACACTTGATATTGTCAAACTTACATTTTAGCTATTCCAGCAAATCTGTTTCCATTAAAGTCTTAATTTACCTCTTTCTGATGATTAACTGTACCAAGAGCCCTTTTTGTTCATTGGCTATATTTTGTTGATGTCTTTTGTCCCTTTCTTTTAAAATTGGTCTGCCTGATTCTTCTAGATTTGTAGAAAAGATTTATATATTCTGGCTACAAGCTATTGCTGGTTAGTTGGTTACATATAACTGTTTTCCCCTAGTCTAACTTTTCACTCTGCTAGTAAATATCTGCTCATACCACAGTTATGATTGTAGTCTCTTGTTATTTTCTGTAAATTTCATTGTTTTCAATTCACATGTAGTTCTCAAACCTATCTGTAACTTACTTTTGTGTTTAAGTTAAAATAAACAGCAGTATTTATTTTCATATTGCTTTCCAGTTGACCCAGGACCACCTACAAAAAAGACCATCCTTCTCCCATCTTACTACAATGGTACCTTTGTTAAAAAAAAAAAAAAATCTAGTGCTCATATTTGTTTGAGTATATTTCTGGAATTATTATTTTTTTAATTCTTTTGTGAAAACACTGTATTAATAAGTGTGGCTTTATAGTAAGGTAAGGCTTGATATTTGATAGTGTTAAATTGTCCAATTTGGTCATCTTCTTCAAAATTATTTTAGCTAATGCTGAATTTATTTTAGTCTTTAAGTATTTTCAGCAGTATTTTGTAGAAAGCCATATTGAGGTCTTCTTCCATATCTCCTGTAAATTTTTTTCTTAGGTGTTTGAAGTTTTATGATAGTCTTGTAAAATTTTTTACTTTATATTTTTAGAGCAGTTTTAGGTTCAAAGCAAAATTGAAGAGAAGATACAGATTTCCCATATCGCCTGTGCCTCCACACATGCATAGCCTCCCATATCACCAACATCCCCCACCAGAGTGGTACATTTTTTTGAGTGGATGAGTCTACATTGATACACCGTAATCACTGAAAGTCTGTAGTTTACTTTATGGTTCTCTGTTGGTGGTGTACATTCTATGGGTTTGGACAAATGTGTAATGGCATGTACCCATCATTATGGTATCATACAGAGAGTATTTTAACTGTCCTAAAATTCATCTGTGCTCTGACATAAATATTATTTTAAAATTTCAGTTTCTAATTATTTGTTGCTAGTATATGGACATACATTTTTGTATGTATTAACATTCTCCCTTGCAAACTTGCTAAATGTACTTACTAACAATGGTTAGATACCTTTAGATTTTCTTTGCACATAATCCTTTCATCTGAGAATAATGACAGTGTTATTTTTTTCTTGATTTCTCCTTCTAGTCTTTTCAATGGGTAACACCAGTACAATGTTGAATGGAAGTGGTATATCTGGCATATTTAAAATAATTTCTGGATAATGTGTATTAAAAAAAAAAATAGAGGTTCTTGATGATGATGTTTTCCTTCAGAGAGGACTTAGTTTTCTTCTGGAAGGCATTTAGAGTAAAGGCAGTCAGATTTTTGAGATGGTTTAGTCTACGTTCCAGTCTTTTGAGAACTAAACTATTTCCGGTTTTGCACATGTTTCTTGATCATGGCCCTCAGGGAGAGTGTTTAGCAGATTTTCTCCTTTATGGAGTTTCCTGAACTCCAACTTCTGTGATGACGGGAAAGTGAGACTACCAAAAGCACTGTTAGTTTTCTCACCCTCTTACATGCAATTTTCTCATTGTATTCTTAATCTCTTTCCCACTGAATTAGACATTGGCAAATAGCTTGAGGGGAAAATAATGCAAAATTCTGCAATCCTTTATCTCTCTGGGATCTTGGCCCCTTAAGACATGGCCTCCTTTGCAACCTTGAAATATAATTTCTATCCCTGCATCCCTGTGAGGTCACAGAAAGCTCTAAACTGCTGATTTTGTCTTGGTCCATCATCCTGAGGAAATTTAGGCTCAGTAAATAGGTTGATACAAAAACTGATAAATCTAAGCTCATCTCAGTGCCTTTTCTTTTATTCTGGAAACTTGGCTCCTCAAGTCCTTGCTGCCTTGGATGTTTTCAATAGCTTCAATCAGCTGTTTTTATTTTGTTTTGTTTGTTTTTATTTGATTTAGTATATGATATATATATATATATATAAATATGAAATTATAATATATGTCTATTTTCATTGATTTCTTTCATTTTCCCAATATTTTACTATGAAATAATTAAAAACACACCAAAGTTGAAAAAATTTACAGTAAATCTACACATCCACCTCCAAATTTTACCATTAACTTTTACTGCTATTCTTTTTTTGTGAACCACATATCTACCTGTGTGTTCATCTCTCTATTCATCTATTAATTTACTGTATTTCTGATGAATTTCAAACTAAATTTAGACATTAGTAGACTGTTTCCTAAATTGTTCAGTTTGCAGATCACTAACTAGAGTCCAAGATTTGTGTACAGTGTTCATCTTTTAAACTAGAATGAAATCAACAAGTATTGGTGATCTTAAGTGTAGATTGACTGAATTTTGCGAAGTATGAATAAACTATGCACCACAAACTCCTATCAAACAATACACTCATATCATCGACCTAGGGAGTTTCCTTATGTCCCATCTCTGTCAATTCCTGTCCATACCCTCCAGAGAGAAATATTGTTCTGGTTTTTCTTCAGCACAGAACAATTTTTCTTCTTATGGAATTTCATATAAATTAAAGCATACATTATGTACTCTTACCTGTAATGCTGCTATCATTTGGGATTTTAAATATATATATGTATGGTATATATTTATTGTTGTGTCTATTAATAGTTATTTCCTTTTCATTGCTGAATAGTATACTACGGTATGAATATCTATATACAGTAGATTTTTTATCCACTTACCAGTTGATGTGTACCCGGGATATTTATAATGTTTGGCTATCATGGATAAACCTATTATGAGCATTATTATACAATTATTTGTGAATATGCCACTTCGGTAAAAAACTAGCAGTATCATTTTAAACCCCTGTTAATAAAACATGAGAGCTTGTGACACTTTCTTGTCACTTTGTTGTCAGAGTCTTTTCAGCTTTAGCAATTCTGATGGGTATGAAGTTATATGGCTTTGTGATTTTGATTTGCAATTTCCTAATGACTGACAATATTAAGCTATTTTTATGTGTTTATTGACCATTCATATATCTTCCTTTGTGAAGAGACTTAAAATATTATTTTCGGGAGTGGGGTTTCCTTTTATTATTGTGTTGTAAATGTTCTTTGTATATCATGGATACATGCCTTGCATAAAATTTCTCCAAGTCTGTAGCTTACTTTTTTTTTTTTTTGGCGGTACGCGGGCCTCTCACTGCCGCAGCCTCTCCCATTGCGGAGCACGGGCTCCGGACGCGCAGGCCCAGTGGCCATGGCTCACGGGCCCAGCCATTCCACAACATGCAGGATCTTCCTGGACCGGGGCACAAACCCACGTCCCCTGCATCGGCAGGCAGGCTCTCAACCACTGTGCCACCAGGGAAGCCCTGTAGCTTACTTTTTATTAACAATGTCTCTTGAGAAGCACAGTTTTTTTTTTTTAATTTTATAAAGTCGAATTTACTTTTATTTTTCCTAGTATATCTGACTTTATATAACCTCTATAAAAATCTTTGCCTACTCTCAAATCATGAAGATATTGATACTTTCCTATAGTTTCCTGTCACAACTTTATGGTTTAAGCTTTTATAATTAGATCAATGATAAATCTTGAATTATTTTTGAGAATGGTGTAAGATTATGATAGTACTTTGTTATATAAATATTCAG
Source organism: Neophocaena asiaeorientalis asiaeorientalis (assembly GCF_003031525.2). NCBI lineage: Eukaryota > Metazoa > Chordata > Mammalia > Artiodactyla > Phocoenidae > Neophocaena > Neophocaena asiaeorientalis. The sequence goes on along the minus strand of NW_020173979.1, from coordinate 9,043,444 downwards.
TTGAAAGCAACGAGGAAAAACACTTTTGTATTTAAAAAAAAAAAAAAAAAGCTGTTTGCAGAATTTCTAGGCTTTCTAATTTCCACTGATCTATTCAGCGATATTTATTACAGTAACCATTATATTGATTAGTATAGCTTATAGTTAGTCTTAATGTCAGGTTGGATAAGTATTCTCACATTCTTCTACTTAAAGATTGTTTTATTTATTCCAGTCCTTAGCAGTGTCACATAAATTTAAGAATTAGCATGTTAAATTTTACAAAATAGGCATTTGGGATCGTAATTGAGATTGTTGTCTTGAACATGGTTCAATTTGGGGAAAATTGCATCTCAATGTTGAGTTTTATAATCCATGAATATGGTGTTTTTTTCCTATTCGTTTAGATCCCTCCTAATTTTCTCTCAACAATGCTTTGTAATTTTCATGAAAAAGATCTGTTAATTTATGCTTAACCTAAATGTTTCATATTTTTTGGAAATTATTATAAGAAAATAATTTCATTTTTCATTTCTCAAATCATCTCCTGTTGGTATATTAGAATATAATTGATTTTTAATGTATTAACCTCAGATCGTAATATATTAATTTTAATCATTGCTTTGTCAATTCATTAGGATTTTCTATATAAACATTTATTTCATCAGCAAATAGAGACAGTTCATTTTATTCATTGGAAGCTTTACAACTTTTATGTCTCTTAATGCATTGTTTAACAGCTAGGATCTCTAGTACAGTGTTCCCAGTGAGATGGTGGGCATCCTTGCTTTGTTCCTGATTGTAGGGATGTTAGCTGTACGTTTGTTTTTAAATAGATGCCCTTTATCAGATTAAGGAAGTTTCTTCCTATTACTTATTGGCTGAGAGGTGTTTTTTTGTTGCCATTGTTAATCATAAATAGGTATTGAATTTTGTCAGTATATTTTATGCACTTATTGATTATGTGGTTTTAATGCTTTATTCTAATATGGTAAACTAAATTAATTTTCAAAATTGAAATCAACTCTGCTAGGTCTTGCTGTATTATCCTAGTATAGATTACTAGATAAGACTTTCTAATAATTTGAAATAATTTTTTCATCTATAGACATGAAAAATAGAGGTACGTGGTTTTATTATTTGGTAATGTCTTTTTCAGATTTTACTGTTGAAATCATGCTGGCTTCATAGGACAGGTTGGGAAGTGTTCTTTCTCAATTTTTGCTAAGTATTTTGTATAAAATTGTTTTTATTTTTACCTTAAAATTGGGACAGAATTCAAAAGCAAAACCATCTGAGCCTGGAATTTTCATTGTGGAACTTCTAAACTATATACATGTAACAAATTCAATTTTTTAATTTAGATAAAGTGATATACTATCTATTTAAATTTGTGTTATTTTTGCAACTTATTTAAGGAATCTTTTTTCCCATTTTATCTAGGTTGTTAAATTTGTGGTAATGAAATTGTTCATAATTATCTCATCCCTTTAATGTCTGTAGTTCTAGTAAGGACTGTGTTTCTTCTTTTTTTTCCCTAATTAATTATTTTAAGTTTTGGCTGCGTTGGGTCTTCGTTGCTGCATGTGGGCTTTTTCTAGTTGCAGTGAGTGGGGGCTACTCTTCGTTGCAGTGCGTCATCTTCTCGTTGCGGTGGCTTCTCTTGTTGCGGAGCACCGAGCACTGGCTTCAGTAGTTGTGGCATGCGGGCTTCAGTAGTTGGGGCATGCGGGCTTCAGTAGTTGTGGCTCACGGGCTCTAGAGCGCAGGCTCAGTAGCTGTGGCGCACGGGCTTTGTTGCTCTGAGGCATGTGGGATCTTCCGGGACCAGGGCTTGAACCCATGTTCCCTGCATTGGCAGGCAGATTCTTAACCACTGTGCCACCAGTGAAGCCCTCTTTTATTCTTAATGTTGATAATTGTTCTCCCCCTCTACTGCCCCCACATCATTCTTGCTGGAAGTTTACTTATGTTGTTATTCTTTTAAGAAAACTACTTTTGACATTTACCATTTACTCTCATTTCATTTTTATTTTTATATTTCCTTCTTTTGGCTTCCTTTTAGTTTGCATCGTTGTTGCTGCTGCTGCTGCTGTTGTAGCTTCTTAAGGGAATATTGTAGGTAATTGATTTCAGATCTTATTTTTCTGAAATAAACCTTAAATGCTGTAAATTTTTCTCAAAGCACTGCTTTACTAGCATTTCTTAAATTTAGATGTATTGCATTTTCACTGTAGTTCAGTTCAAAATATTTTCTATTTTTTATTATGACTTTTTTCTCTGACCCTTGATTATTCAGACATATGTTTTTTTTAATAAACAGTTGAGGCATTCTTAAATATATCATTAAAAATTTTTATTGAAGTATAGGTGATTTAAAATATTGTGTTTCAAGTGTACAACAAAGTGATTCAGTTGTGTGTGTATGTATATATATTTCAGATTATTTTCCATTATAGCTTATCATAAAATATTGAATATAGTTCCCTGTGCTATACAGTAAATACTTGTTGCTTGTCTATATATAAAAATAAAAACTAAATAAGAGAAAATGCAGTGGTTTCTTTTGTGGAGCATGGGCTCTAGGTGCATGGACTTCCCTTCCCGTATTTTTCTACTCTGTTTTTTCCTGTTATTTTGAGGTTCCAATTACACATAATTTAGACCTTTTAATATTCCAAAGGTCTGAGGCTTTCATTTTTAAATATATTTTTTCTGTTTTCTTCAAATTAGATAGCTTCTATTAACCTATCTATGCAGTCATTACTCTTCTAATACCTCTACTAGGCTGTTAAGCACATCCAGTAATTTTTAAATTTCAAATTTTTAGAATTTTTAATTTGTTCTTTCTTACCATTTTAATTTTTCTGCCGAAATGTTCTATCATTAATTCACTGCAGACATCTTATTCTTTATGTTTTTGAGTATAGTTACGATTCCAATATCTAGGTCATCTCAAGGCTTGTCTCAGATATTGTCTTTTGCTTGAAAATGGTTAACGTATTCCTGGTACTTCATATGTCATGTGATTCTGGATTGTACCTTAGATATGTTGGTTGTATTTTGTGGAGATTCTATATTCAGTTACATTTCTCTGGAAAATGTTGATTTTTGTTTGTTGATGTGGTTTTACCAGGCAGTTATTTTTGTTGGACATAAATTGCAAATTCTGTTTCTAGGAAAAGCAGCTCAAATCTCAGTTCAGTTAAATTTGTTCTTAGGTAGGTTGTTTTAAGTCAGCCTCAAGCCAGATCTATGCTTGCAGTTTTCAGAGGTCAGCTAGAAGTTTTTCAAAGTCTGTACACAAAATTTGGTTCTTGTCTCTTCATCCTAGGATTCCTTTTCAATTTCTGTGATTGCCACAAACTCTTTCCTCTGATGTTTATGCCAGAAAGTCTGTTTGTTTTCTTTGGAGTTTCTGCCACCCAGCATGGGGTTGAAAGGGACCTACCCTCAGGCTTAAAGCTGTACAAATGGATAACTCATTCCATGATTATCTTTTTTTAAAAGTGTCAGCTCTTCTCCAGATGTTGTTTTTCTTTTCATTCTACAACATCTTCAGCTCACTGTTATTTTAAAAAATTTCCCAGATTTTATAGTTGTTATATGTGGGAGGGTGAGATTTGGTGGGATAATTTTTGGCTATCCAGAATCAGAATCTCTACCATTAGGCTGTAGTGTTTTTACGTTATAAGCATATTGTGAGCATATGAATATGAGTGCATCTTTTTTTTTTTTTTTTTTTGCGGTAAGCAGGTCTCTCACCATTGTGGCCTCTCCCGCTGCGGAGCACAGGCTCTGGACGCGCAGGCTCAGAGGCCATGGCTCATGGGCCCAGCCGCTCCACGGCATGTGGGATGTGGGATCTTCTAGGACCAGGGCACGAACCCGTGTCCCCTGCGTCGGCAGGTGGACTCTCAATCACTGCGCCACCAGGGAAGCCCTATGAGTGCATCTTTAAGATATTCTGTTTTGTTAAAAACATAAATGAATTTCCCTTTGACCTAAATAATACTTTAAGAAACAAAAATTAATAAGCTTTTGGCTAGATTACTACCTGGAGCTTATATCCATAATAAAACTAATTAATAAATATTTTCTTCTCACTTAGTACCAATTTTAACTGGATATAAGAAATTATTTTTGTCACTTTTTAAAATGACTAAGTGCCATTACGTTAATCATACATCTGAATGTCAACCAGGCACATTATGCAAAGCACTAATGTAAATGTAAGACTGAATTATGCCTATAAAACTTTTCCAAGGATCCTTAAGCCTAGTGGAGATGAAGGAAAGATGCAGCAAGATATATAAACACGTATTATTTTTCATGTTATGTTGAAATGGCAGGAGAAATTAAATCAAATGCTAGAAAGTCTTGGTGAAGACAATATCATGATCAAGAAAAGTTTTATACGTGATACTTCATTAGAGATGGTCCTTGAAGTGCACATATTATCTTACACAGAAATGCAATGAGAGGAGTACGTTTCAGAAAGAATAAACATTGACTGAGAGAAATTTGTGGAATATTCAAAGAACAGAAATAAAATATATTTTATTAGAGCTTAAATTTTTGTATCAAACTAGTGAACACTGGATGTGAAGGTTGGGGCAAAATTTGTAAAGGGTTCAAACTACTATAAACTTGAGGGGTCTACAGATTAAGATCTGTGATTTAGGAATATTGATTTTTCTAGAGTGACAAGTGATTAGAGTAGGGAGTTATTAGAAAGGGCAAGAAAAGTTAGGAGGCAGTTGTAATACTAGAGGCAGAAGTTGAGCGTTTCCACTAGAATGGTGACTTTGGAAATGAAAAGGAGGGAAGGAACGGTCAAGATGTATCAGTAGTAGCTGGAGACTTTCATAACTGATTAGATTGAGAGAGAAAATGGGATCTTAGCATAAAGGAATAGCTTAGTTTGAAAAGAAAAAACAGTATGAGTTTAAACAAATATTGAATATTCAGTGATAGTAAGACACAATCAACAAAAAGATGGAAATAAAGGATGGAGCTGTATAAAAATACCATGGTTGGAGATACATATTTAAAATCACCTAATTATAATTATTAATAATTGGAGCTAATATCAGTATACTGTATGCCAGGCACTCTGCCAAGTGATTTTCCCAAATGACTTCATTTGCTCATCAAAAACATCTACGTATGTACAATATTTACATATTGTATATGAGGAATCTGAGTTGCAGATGAGTTCCTTTTCTTCAAGGTTAAGCAAATAATCAGTGCTGGATCTCAGATTTCATCCCAAGAAGTCCAGCTTCTTTTATTAACTTTTCTTCTCTATTGAATCACAAATCCTACTTGATGTTAGGATGGTCTGAAATTGTTGAGGGCTGTGGAGTAAGGAAGAAAATAAAGGACAATACATAAGACGTAAATTTGGGGAGGTATGTAGAAAGGATTTAAGGAATGAAAATTAGCAATAAGCAGCGGGAAGAGATTTACCATAATCCAAATCATGATGGCATGAGCTTGCATGAACTTTTTTTGGCAGAGGGGAATATTCCCTGTCCAAGTTTGCATAAGGCCACATGTGCTAGCTAAGTATTTTATCTGCTTCTTCCCTCTGGCTTTCCCTTCATTGCCATCCTCTTCATGACCTCTTCCATGTGTTCCTTCCACTGTCACAGCATCTGCTATGATGGTATTGCAGCTCTCCTACCCAGGCCTTTCCCTTACAATGTACAGCAAAACTGAGGACAGACTCAGTTTTTTGTTTGTTTGTCTTTGCGTTACGCGGGCCTCTCACTGTTGTGGCCTCTCCCGTTGCGGAGCACAGGCTCCGGACGCGCAGGCACAGCGGCCATGGCTCACGGGCCCAGCCGCTCCGCGGCATGTGGGATCTTCCCGGACAGGGGCACGAACCCACGTCCCCTGCATCGGCAGGCGGACTCTCAACCACTGCGCCACCAGGCAAGCCCCAGACTCAGTTTTAATAAAATTTTGTATAAATAGTTAAGGGCAGGGTATATTTCAGGAAATATGTTTAGACTACTGTATAGGTTATTATACCTATGCCAAGTTCCCTTGTACAACCAGTTATCAACCTTGGTTGTGAACTTCTTCTGCATGGCCAGAGGCATCTCATCCCCACAAGAAAAATCCTCCAGGCACCTCTGTTTCTCTGTAGCTGGTCTAAATTGATTGCTGGCAGCACAGAAGAGTGCTTTGGTTGTTTTTTTGGTCTGTTTTCGGTTTTGTTTTCTGTTGTTGATTCATCGTTCACTCAACTGATTGTCTTATATAATTCTTATGCACAGCCCTAGGATTAACTCCCTCAAAGATAAGGTTTGGAGATTTTCTCCTTTTTCTTAATTTGAGGATATAGAGCTTTACAGAAAGAACCAGACACTTGGCTTAGGAGATGAGCTGTTAAAAAATCAGAATAATATACTCCTTCCCTTCCCTTTCAAATTCCCACCCCATGGGGAAGAGACAGACGGACAAATGGAGACAGAAACGCACAGACAGATACAGATAAGCACGAGACTATTGGTTTAATAAATTCCATGTAAGGGATAGTCATGCCTAAAAACCACTTCTATAAAAGAACCAATACTGAATTTGGAAATTCCTTTTTTTTTTTTTTAAAGCAAATGTTCCCTTGTCACCTATTGTATATACTTGTTAATATCGGTCATCAGTGGTACTCCTGGAGAAGAGACAGAAATGATGGATTCATTTATGAAAGAAGAGGTCAAGAAGGGACTAATTACTGAGTCTGGCTATCTTCATGGCTATGTTTGGTTTCTGCCAAAGGGGTTTGCAACTGCTGGCTATTAAATACAAACACGGAGCTTCAGGAATTTTTGAAAGGAAGTGTCAGATAATTAATGCCAAGTCCAGGATATTAACTAGCTAGGTCTGAAGAACAGAGACCTTTTCTTCTTATAATAGTCATCAAATACAATAGGTGGCATTTTAAATATTTAATAAAATATGAATAATAAATAACGCTGTAAATAAAAGGTCAGAAACTGGCCTAACACTAGGGAACTCTAACACTCGAGGGGACCAAATACTGGAGTGTTTATTATAGGCAACTGCCCTCTATGGTCTCCAGGGGATGGTCTGATTGACCTGAAAGGTCTTTCCCATTTTTGGTTAATTTGGTTTTATGAAAAATATGCTTCTAAGATGCTTATACTCAGGACGCACCCAGTCTTCATTAAATGTGAAAATACTCAGGAAACACTCAGGAGGCACCCAGTCTTCATTAAATGTGAAAAATATTAAATTGTTTAATCTCCAGGGTCATATTTATGTTTACATTACAAACTAAAATATACAGGTCCAAGCTCTGCTGGATCCAGTTGTTTAATTTTGTGTTTGTTGGTTAGGTGAAATATTGTATTATTTACATCTTTTCACTGGAGGAGGCTGGCTTGTTTAGTCCCTCCAGTATTTACTATTCTAGCCCCAGATTGGAGTAGTCCTAGGTGAAATGTACTCAGCAGAGAGAAGGTGTAAGTAGGACGTACGTAAGGCAGTAGTTAAGGAAGCTACTGGAAAAGTAAATGGCTCTGATGTTGAAGCTGAAAAATTAAAACATTACCTGCTGATAATTATCAGACAGTCCAAATCTGAGAGTTGATTCTGTAGTCCTGTTTCACACAATTGATGTAGTTTTTGCCCCTATTTCTTGTTTAGCACATTTGTGAGGTATAAAACAAATACAGGGCTACAAGGAAATTTTTATTTTTTTTTTCTCTTTAGCTTTTTGCTCTCTTTCTGTTGAAACTTCTCATTTGGGGTCCATTTCACCTTTGAGCTTCGTTGCCTTATTATGTGCAATAAACTGTATATAGGTTTTGCTTAACAATTGATTTATTTCTTAAATGTTGCAGCAAGACACGAAGTTGCATTTAAGCTCTGTTGCAAAACAGAATCCTTACTCCATTGCACAGACAGTGGGAAATACAGAGTTTACTTTGTATAATCTGACTGGCAATTAATGCCCAATCAGGAAACTTCTAATGAATTTCTCCCACCCATCTTAAGTTAAGCTTAATTTAATGCCAAGTGTATTATTAAAACCAATATCTTCTGCAAACCCCATATATTCTGAATATTCAGATTTCATGTCAAGGGAGTAAGGAATACTGAGAGTTGAATAGTATACTTTATGCAAATAAAATATAAAACAAAGAAGTTAAAAAATCCACATGTACTTTACTTTTCTTTGACTTTACTTTTATCTATTATTCTGAATTATATTTTATAGCAAAATGTTTGAGAAATCTGAAGCACAAACAACATATGGAGGACCAGCTATTTTGTAGACTTAATGATGTATTAGTATTTTGCTTTGTATGAAATTCTAATCACCAGATATGTTTATCACTACAGATGGGGATATGCAGGCTCCTGATACCTCAGGGGATTACAGAATCCAAACATCTGTAACAGGGGAGAAAAAAGAATCCCATTGCAATATACAAAATTTAAAAGAATGAATTAATGAGAAAAATAAATGGAAATAAAAGTTTATTATTAATCCCATCTTGTATTTATAATTACCAAGGAGCTCTACATGCCTTAGAGATCTTGATTCTTTCCTTTAAAAATGTAATGAGATATTAAAACAGAGTCTAGATATGTTGAGGAAATTTGCAATACTCTTCATTCCAATTTTAGTCGGATGCTTTGGAGTTGAGATAAAGACTTACCATAATTAATGCAGTCCACATCTTAGACTATTTATACAATCGAAACACCTGGTTTATAATTGGCTGTTTCACTGAATTCAATGAGATATTTTCTAAACATTAAAAACCTATTAATTGGAAAACAGAGGGAAGGGTTGTTTTGGTTATGTAAATTTGTTGGTTTAACTGAAAGGAGTCAAAGATAATTGTCCTAAAATATATGTTGACTCTAGAATATATATTGCCATTTAGTTGTTTGGGAAAAGACTTTGTATATACTCCTGTTTTCATGATTTGTCACTTTTTGATAAAGAGCCAGGGAATAATAGATTAATATTTGGTTCTGATGACTAATTTGCTGATTTATTCAAGTCATTTCAATTTTTAAAAAGTGTTTTAAGGAGCTCTGCTAGGAGGTGGGGTGAGTAGAAAAGAATCTTAGATAAATGTGTGAGCAGTGGTTGTCTCCCAGAGCAGGTATTACTCTGACATAAGTTCTAATATACCTGGAAGGATTTTTTATATGAAATCTTAATTATGGAGACAAAGTTTAGGCAAAGTTTAGGCAAAGTTTTTGGAGTATTGCTTTTGAAAATAATATTTTTAATTCGATTAGGGTTTGGGAAGAGAAAAAAAATCTTAACACTGTGAAAATAGTATTAGTATCAAGGACTACCTGGGCTCCAGTCTTGGATCTGCCAGTTAATGGCTCTGTGACTTGGGGAGGTTGATGCTCAGGGACTTGATTTCCACATCTGCAGCATGCATATAGAATTGGCTTTATAGAGTTATTTTGAGGATTAAAATAGTTTATTTATACACATACATGTGTTGTGTGTATGTGTATGCGTGCATGTGTTTATACATGTATATCTAGATTAGTAAATTGATATAGGTAGTGATATAGTAATATCTACATATATATATATCAACCTTTCTAACTTTATATATCTTGAAGCACAGCCTGGTACACCATAAATGCTATATAAATTTTGTCTGTTTTCAAATTATTATTTCTGTTGCTTTGGAACTATAGTTTTTATAAAGCAGAAAAGTAAGAAATCAATGTTATATTGTTAAATTATATAACATTTGATAATAGTTTCTATTTGTTAGCATTATATATCACATAATTTTTGTTTAAGTTAGAGATGAAAGGGAAAAAAACGAGTTCTTGAATGAGAAGAATCTCATTCTAACTTGGCAAATAGAGAAACTGTTTAACTATGCCTTAACCAGCACCAGTCAATGGTTTGTTTGATGGGCAAGCCATGTAGCGGGACACCTCCAAATGCTGAGACTTCTGTGATCTGAGAGTCATTGTGCCTTGAATACAAAAAAGCATTTGATTTTGGAATGGTTTACCCTACTACTTCTATATTCTGACCTTCTCTAACTTAGCTGAGCTTCAGTGAAAATCTTGTGTCATGATAATAAAGAATCTTATTCTTTATCCCGCAAAGATTGTCCTAAGGTTTGTTCTAGAAAATTGGAAATAACATAATGGTTCAGAGCTATTGTCCACCTGGCCTAATAGGTCTTTTTTTCTTTCATCATTAAGAAGAGATGTTTTTGTAGAGAAACCTGATTATCTTCAGTAATTATTTTAAAAAGTAGATTCATTAAATTTTTTTCCATATCTATTTATATTCATCCAGTTCAAATGTTCTCCTCTTTACCGTTAAAACAAAATCCTTCCAGAAAATATTAACAGGGCAGGCAGAGATAGCTCTTTAGAAATATGGCATCATTTAGCTTTTGCAAAAAATTTACATGCATGAATTGCTGTGAGACATTTATAAATATCATTGTGAACATTTTAATTTATTTAATTCTCCCTTCTTTAAACAATAACATCAAATTATTATTCAATGCGTATTAATGCATATTATTCAAATGTGTGTGTAGTAAAAGAAAAAAAAGATTTTAAAGGACTGAAGAAAAGTGGAAAATTTGAAAGAGATCAGAATCACATGATTTGAAATAGATAATAGAAGGCCTTAATTGTCCTTTAAAAATCAAGGGTATGTCTGTGAATTTTTTCTGCAATATAATTAAATGAACATACTAATAATATTAAAGGGATCAAAGACGACTTGTCAAGATATAGATGATTGTTTCACTTAGAAATAATGACTTGTCATCATGGAAACTTCCCCAGTTGAAATGTCTTAACTGAGGCATTTCATGAAGAACAAATGATTATATGTAATTGGTTCAAATAAACTTTGTTTTTTTACTTTGAAGCCATTTTCTTTCCCTTTTCATCATCACTGTTTTTTTAATCCATATGATTATCATATCTCCATTAGGTAACCTGGGTTCCTAATCTGTAATAATGACAATGAGAGGGTCAGAAACTTGCAAATTTGAGAAATACGTAAATTTTCAGATATTTTTTAGGGAAAAATTTTCCATACATTTTAAAGTAATACAATGATGGGGAGAAATAACAGAATTAATTAATTGTGTAATAGTGATCTTCAGGGTGATTGTGTTAGTAAAGACATGCAAATAGTATTTAATTTCAAAAGTACTTAGGTTTTGGCAGCATTATAGATGAAATCATTCTATTCTGGGAGAAATATTTTTCTTATAGTGGGAACCTCATTTTCTGATTGTTTATTAAATTAGAGAAGGGGTCAGCAAGCTAGGGCCCTTGGGTCAAATCCAGCCTGGCATCTGTTTTTGTAAATAAAGTTTTATTTGAGCACAGCCATGCCCATTCTTTTATGTATTGTCTATAACTGCTTTCATGCTACAGTGATTGAGTTTAGTTGCAACAGAGACCTAAAATATTTACTCTTGGGCCCTTTGAAGAATAAGTTTGCTGACCCCTGAATTAGAGGCTAAAAATCCATTGCAATATGAACTAAGTTTACTAAATTACTCATATTTTCTCAGAGAACAATATTTTTTGCCTGAACATTTCTAGATCTCTTGCTGATTTTCAGTTTTGAAATTTGGCAATGTTATATAAATAAAGAGCAATGGGGATTGCGAAGTTACATTGTAAATCTTGCAGAAAGCCACAGGATTTCATGAAGTAGATGAGAGTGATCTTGGACAACTGTTCTAATAATTTGCAAAGCCACTGGTTAACATGGGAACATCTGGGAGTTAGAGCAGTTACCAAACTAAAAAGTTATCTCCTAAGAAAAAACGACAAGAACAGTGAAATGTTTGGTGCTTCAAAAGCATATGATTTATGAGAGGCTATTGGGAAAATTTATAAAACCCTGAAATATTTTTGGATAAAGACCCTTTTAATGATTGCACAAAAAGTTAATTTCAAAGTGAGAGATGTCATTTTCTTAGTATCACAAATATTTACCAGAAAAATTATGCCCTGAAAACAATTGATCTGTGTATTGTAGTTAATTCCACAAATGAATGGATGATTATAACAATAATCTAAATATTGCCAAGTAAAAATTAAATATTATATTTGAGATAATGTTCCCTTTCACTTTTTATTATATACTAGCAGGTTCTTTTTAAGTTAGGTCTATTATGAGGTACCAATTACTCTAAAAATAAACAAAAACAGATTTCCTATCATCTCAAACATGAACAACAATCTGGTATTTAGGGAAAGCATATGTATACACACATATATGCATTTTTGTGTGAATGTTTCAAATCTCTCAGTGTTTCTAGCAAACTTTTTAAGGTAGCACTCTGATATTCTATATTCCCTCTTGTTCTGACTATCGGTTAATTTTGCTGAACCGTCAGCTTTTCTGATATATCTAAATCATGGCTCTTTTACATGTTATTTTAAAAACAGGAACCATGAACAAAGAAGACATAAATACACATGAAAGTAATTTTTGGTATTTTAAAAATGAGGAAAAAAAATGTGTCTTATCTTCCTAGAGGAAAATATCTATAGGACAACTTACTGGAAAATTTCTAATATGTAATTTGACATGTAGTTAAATGTAGTTAAATTTGGAAGTTGGATTTAAAAATTTTTTATAAGTGTACACAAAATGATATATGTACTTGACAACAAACACCAGTTTTTCTCCAAATTATTTTTATTCCCATCACATCCATGTACTTATTATACCCATGATACCTTTTATCTTTGGAAAGATTGCTGCTAACTTGCTGATAATCATGGAAACTTCTGAACTAACATGTGGACTGCAGATGATTTGGCCAGTGTGAACTGAGGTGGGAAAGAAGGTTTATTTAGGCTTTTTAAAATACTTTTTTGAAAATAACTGAGGGATCCAGAACTCTGAAACTCTCATTGGTCTAAATTTTATACGTGGGCCAAGAAGTTTGTTTAAATTGATATATGTGCAAGTTATTATTTAAACAGCTCAATCCCAGATTTAGTTAAAAAACAAATCAAAACAAAAACCACCGTTATTGTAAGAAAAACATACCTGACATTTTTTGACTTAATGATAGATAATGTCATAGATGTTTTCTTATATCAAAGCCAACACATCATTTATTCCTGCTTTCTAGTGTTATGAGTGGCATTTAGTTTAAAGTTTTCTGTCTTTTCTAGCATTCCCAAGTGATTTAATTTTCTCATTTTACAATGAGAGTTGCAGTCATGACAGAAAAGGTTATGTCCTTCAGAGACAGATTTCTGCGAACAGTAAGGTCGCACTAGGATTTTTATCAGCATTCACTAAAATGTGCCTTTCCATGTCAAATAAATTTTTCCATCATCTCCAAGTTAAGCCAAATAACATAAATTGAAAATAAGGTTCATTTATATTGTGCCTTGTACCTGGTAATTGGTGATGAGCTGTTGTGGTAAAAGCAGTTAACTAGAAAGGATTCAACCCTGTACATGGGTGCATTCTTATATCTACCTTCTCTTCCCTTTGACTTTTTCCCAGAATGTAAGAACAGTGCAAGATATTGTAGGCAGACATATTACTCTATTTTTTATCTGACTTATGGTTTACATTCCCTACTAAAATTTTAACTACTTCAGGTGCTCAAAGCTTGACACAAAATCAGATAACATATATGACATATGCTATTATTTACCTGGGTTGAAGGATCATTTTTGTCAGTGAACTGGGAAATGAGTTATGGCGAAGTGCTATGCTAAGAACTGATTACATGGAATTCATGTGGTAGTAAAACTGAACAGTTGGTACCTTAAGACATCACTATTCTTCTAAGCAAGCTAATGTTTCATGTATCTACAGCAGAGGACAGAGATTATAGGTCTCTGCTTTACATGCTTTACAGGAGTTATGATTTTACAAGATTTTGTCAAATATAATAATAATAGTATATCTTCTTTCTTCATAACAGACAGGTTCATTCTGGCGCTTACGCCTAAGTATTTCTGTCGTAAGACTGAGGGCTCTTAAATGGCAAAGCAGTTGTTAAGGGACTGAAAAAAAAATTTGAAGTGTTCACCTTGGTTACATTTGAGAACTTAGGCGAGTAACACAAATCTCTCAATTCCCAGCCCCACCCAGAGATCTACTATAGTACTTCTTGTTTTCCAAAAGGACAATGGGGCAGTAGCACTATTTACTGTTATCTAGGGTTTCAACCCTAAATACTTAACCAGCCTCTTGGCATATTGGATCTTGACCCGAGGTGGTTTTGTAAGGCCTCCTTTACTTCTTTGTGTGGGATTAAACTAGAGGGGTTTATGAAGAGAGGCAGCACCCCTTGATAGTTAAAATTAGGCTCCATCATTTCCACACTGTTTAAATTATTTGACCTCTCTGTGCTTTAGTTTCTTCCTCTGTAAAATAAGAATAAAAGTAGTATTAACTTCATATTGATTAAGGATTTAAATAAGTAACTATAAATGTAATATTTATATAACTAGCTTAGATAAGGGTCTGGCAAAGAGCAGGCACCAGTAAATACAAGCTAGCGTGGTTATAAATTATTATTAAACTATCAGATTGTATCTCTGTTTTTCTAGACTCTATTTTAGGTTTGCTTGAATCTTCTAATCCTATTAAACTAACTTTATAGGATGAACTAGAAGAAAACAAAGAGCCATAGGAAAGAAAAGACATTTAATCCCTATTTCTACCATGGTGTCAACCCTCTTTAAAAAGGTAGACTGGGGCTTCCCTGGTGGCGCAGTGGTTGAGAGTCCACCTGCCGATGCAGGGGACACGGGTTTGTGCCCTGGTCCGGGAAGATCCGCCGCAGAGCGGATGGGCCCGTGAGTCATGGCCGCTGAGCCTGCGAGTCTGGAGTTCTGGAGCCTGTGCTCCGCAATGGGAGAGGCCACAACAGTGAGAGACCTGCATACCGGGGGCGGGGGGAAAGGTAGCCTGATCTACCAGTTACTTGTATCAGACAACCAGAGTCATCCTTGATAACTCCTTCACACCCCTCACCCTTCCAGTCAGAAACCAAGTTCCATATATTTTATCTTTAAAGATATTTTAATTAATTCTCTCTCTTCATCTCCACTACTGTTACCATCATACCACAAACTACTGTCATTTTTCATCTGTCCTATTCTCAAACTCTGTCAATACTCATTGGCAGTCCATGCATTTAGAATAAACCAAACAATACTTACCACATTCTGTAAGTGCCTGAGTGATCTGGCCTCCACCCAGCCCTCCAGCCCCATCTTGCCCCACTCTACTCCTCACTCACCAGGTCCCAACCAAACTGATTTCCCTTCTGTTTGTGGATTGATTTTGAGTGCCTTCCCACTTTCAGGCACCTTCCTAATCTCTGCCTGGAATACCCTCTCTTACCTTCTTTGCCTGAACTCAACCATCCACTCTCATCCTATTTTTTTTTTTTTCCACTTTCCTGGAACACTGTGCTTCTCTTTTGTAGAACTTAATACAGTTACAGTGATGCTGATATTGCTTTAATTATTTATTGAATGTGCATTCACATGTGTGAATGTGTATTCACATGTGAATGTGTATTCATTCAATGCTGACTAAACTAGAAACTGCTCAAAAGTTGTAGCATGTCTTTTTCCACATTGCATAAACATTAACAAGCCCTTTAGTGGTGCAATAAATACTTTTGAATTAATGAAAACTCTTCTCTCCTACTATCAAAAGTCCCCAATCTGTAATGAGTGCCGTTTTGTAAATCATTGTTTCAGAACTATTCCACCTTTGGTGTGGAGTGAGGTAGGGCCCCAAAGGGAAGAATCAGGGGATGTGGGTTATAACCCTAATTTACGGCATTATGCAAACTTCTCTGAGACTCAGTTATCTCAGCTGCAAATTTTATGGCTTACATTAAAAAATTGTGCTCTCTTTTAGTCCTAAATTTTTATTTATGAACTTTGACTCTAAAATCCTCCAACTAACCTCCCTCACACCCATAATTACCTTTTTTTAAACTATAAACTTTTTCTATAAATCCCACAGTAATAACTGTGCTTTGTTCAGTGTTGTTTGATAAAGTGTACTATGAAAAAATGTATGGAGTCAATAACTTATGTAAATGAACTTTTATTTAACTCAGTGGTAACTATATTTGAAAAATAGCAGCATAAAAATGGGTGAAGCTCAGTCAAGGGGCAAGACGCTTACTGTGCTTAGAAATTTCAACCTCCTTGAGACCATTCTCCCATTTTCCAACCTTGCCTAACACGGTTGCTTCTGACACTTCTCTACCCCATCGGTCCTCATCCCCACCCCAGCCTGTGCCCCCTCCATCTTCCAAGATGGATTCTGTACTCAATTATCACAACAACCCAATGAAGTAGGTACTAGTACGATCCTCCCATTTTACAGATGACAAAGCTGAGGCATAGGGAGTTGGGTAGGTTGCCAAAGGCCATAAATGTGTTAAGTGGAAACAAGCAGAGCTGACTTCTCCACGAGGTACAGTGGGCACAGTACCTAGGACTCAAAAAAATGTTCCAATTTCTTTGAAAATCAGCAGAAAAAAATGAACTTTTAGGTTGATGAGAATGTCTTAACATGGTAATAGAGTCTTTTTATACGAACATGATCATAAAATACAATTTTATTGTATTAAGTCTCTGTGTATGTGTGTGTATATTATATGTGTACTTAAAAAGAGAGAGACAGAGACACAGGGGCCGACAAGGCAAAAGTGCCTAGAGCCTACTAGAACCTCCTTGAAGTTTGCAATTGTATCTTTTTCCCCACATTGCTAAACAATAACAAGTACATTAGTGGTGTAACACTTAAATTTCTACAATGATAAAATAAGGTAGCCCTGGGGTCAGGATTTTTAAACACAGCTAGTGTAACTCCAGAGATTCTGTTCTAACCTCGGTAACACAGTGCTGAGTGAGGCCAAAAAACTGTTACTACATAGATACAATCATAGAAGGGTTCCCAGATATGTGTGGTCTCTGTTTTTCCCTTAGACACAAGTCATTCAGTATTCCTCCCTTTGTGAGGTCCAAAAATGATTCAAGTGAATATTCTGTATAAGAATGTAGTTCATGAGTAAAGTAATAATAACTGTTACTCATTTGGGTGTTTGTGGCTTACAAAACACTTGTTCATATGCATTGGTCCAAACTTCAATACCCCTTCATGCCTTACTCCCCAGTTTCTGCCCTTGAGGATTTACACATATTTTTTCTTCCACAAAGACATTTTATTCCCTCAAGACATTTTCGCCGCCTTTCTGCCTCCTACTATTCCATTAGATTTTCATGGCTAACCACTAGTATGAATTGATAAAGTGGCTGATTTTATACTTTGGTTTAGTACTTGAACACATCTTTCAAATTACACCAAGAAATCATTAGTTTTTAAAGGGTTTTATGTAGGCGTCTTTCATAAGATATTGGATGTTGTGCTTTTGTTCCTAAATAAATCAACTAGCTATTCAGACTAGTGGGGAAGATGAAAAATCTGTTCCCAAGCAGCACATGCCTGTTGTTGTTCACCTTCCTGAGATGTGTTCCTAAGAGACCATTGCTATTGAGATCGTTAGCAAGCTCTTGAATGACAAATTTTTTTCCCGTAATATCATAATACACTGGATGATGGGTTGATGCAGTATGGAATTTAATTAATATGAAACATTTTTTTAAATCCCCTTTTCTCTTAGGAGCTTTACAAAAGTGATGTCTTGAAAGGCAGAACTGCCATGTATAACAATGACTTAATTCCACCTTCTGTTATCGCTGTTTGAGGTGATTTCCCTTCTTTTCCCCTGTCTATTTCTTATCTGTCTACTAATATTATTTGTAGCAGCAGTCATTATAGAATCAGAGACTACATGAGATAAAAGAGACTTTGAGAGGTCATGAAGTGGAAGTACTTCATGAATGCTGTCCTGAAAGATAGCTGTCTTTAAATTTTGCAAAAGTGAAAAACCCATTTGCTCTATCTGTTATTCGTTTTTATGATGTACCAGGCTAGCTTTCATTTTTTGACCTGTTCTTCCACCCTCTCCCCAATTCTTTCTCACTTAAGCCTAATGCCTTACATTATCCCTAGTTACATTCAATCATGTTTGGGTGCTTTTTATTAAGTTTGTACAATACCAAAGTACCTGGAAAAACAGTACCAAGGTGGCCATTGTTAGATGGGTACCAAGCTGTGTGACCTTGGGTAGGACTTGCTACCACTTACTCCTGTTTCCTTCCTTTTCAGAATAATGTTTGTTGCTGTTTGTTTGTTTATGCTGATAACTAAAGTCTTATCATTTATATAAATGGAAATAAACCAATGGAGATAAATACCACCTCCTTGGATTGTTACAAGGGCTAATTGACACCAGTTATCTAGGACATAGACTGATGGCTGGCAAATAGTTTTATTTTATTTGGTAACTGTTTGTCATTAGTAAACTGTTAATTTAATACAAGAAACAGTAAGTTTAATGCACTGAGAATATGAAAAACATTAGCTACACATCCTAATAATCTCAGATGCACTCTGGAGATATACACAAATTATCAAGATTCCTGTGTTCAGTAACTGTGTAGGTTGCCAACTTGGCAATTAATTTCCTCATTAGCACCTAAAATAAGCTTGGTGGGTCTAAATTACTTTTCCTTCTTGGGTTGTTGTGGTGGCTATTAGTTGTATTTTTTTTTTTTAATTTTTAAAAACAAACTCCAATGTGTACTTGGAGACCTATTCAATGCACAACACTATTTGAATAATCAAATAAGTATTACTTCTTAGGACTTGTGAGGTATGCCTTTGGGAAGATTGCATTGCTATATATTAAAATATCTCTTTCTCTATTTTATCTATCTATGGTAAAACCCAGGTCTCAAAAAAAAAACTTGTAAAAAGAAAACATTATTCAGTCACTAAAATAGCATGTAAATTACACACAAAAATATATTTTTTCTAGCTACATTAAGTGTTCACATGGCTTAAATCAGACCAGATGTTGCAGGATCTTAGATTGGCTTAGACTCAGCCTACCATAGAAATAAAATAAATTCTTTGGACACTTTTCAACAGATTCGGATAGAAATGACTCTCCCCCCAATTTTCTTTATCAGCAATATATTAATGATAAAATTTTGCCTTGAATTCCTTTCTGACTTTTTCTTCTAACATACTACTTTCCTTTTCTCCTGACAATTTAAATATATTGTACATCATCAAGAGTCATGAGAGGGGCTTCCCTGGTGGCGCAGTGGTTGAGAGTCCGCCTGCCGATGCAGGGGATGTGGGTTCGTGCCCCTGTCCGGGAAGATCCCACATGCCGCGGAGTGGCTGGGTCCGTGAGCCATGGCCACTGAGCCTGCGTGTCCGGAGCAAAAAAAAAAAAGAGTCATGAGAAAATGTAGGAGTGTCTCAATCTTAGCCATTAAACTATATATCTTCCCTTTAAGAAATAGAAATAAGAAAGAAATGGGTTTTGGAAGAATATAGTTTTTGGCAAACTGACCATATCCTGCCACTATTACCTTACTATTTCTAGCATAACTTTGCATGGTTATCTAGAGTTGACAATGGGGATCCCAAAATATGTCAACCCCACCTCCTTAGCCAGGAATCTGAGGACTGGAGAGAAGAGGCTACCTGTTCTAAAGGGTGATCTGCTATCAGAAGAAAGCTAGGTTTCATCTTAGATTTTCTTGGAAAGAGAATTGAACACAGAGAAAGGGAATATGTACAAGATAGGGGAAGAGAGAGACTGTAATAGTGATGGCTAAACTGGTTGTGTTTAGTAATATCTAGGAGAGAAGTTAAGGAGGTGGTTGCATTTTTGGAAGTAGTAAATTAGAGAAAGAAGAAGGCAAGGAGTTGAGCGATGATTGTCAGGGACATCATAAAGGAGGAACCAATTGGTTCCAGAGTTCCAAGAGACCAGGGTTCAAGGTTTCTACCATAGATTAAAAGTGACTGGGTTTTTTGTTTGTTTGTTTTGTTTTTTTCCTGTACGAGGGCCTCTCACTGCTGTGGCCTCTCTCGTTGCGGAGCACAGGCTCCGGACGCGCAGGCTCAACAGCCATGGCTCACGGGCCCAGCCGCTCCGCGGCGTGTGGGATCCTCCCAGACCGGGGCACAAACACGTGCCCCTGTATCGGTTGGCGGACTCTCAACCACTGCGCCACCAGGGAAGCCCGACTGGGTTTTTATTTTTTTTAAAAATCCAGGTCTTTCCAACTAGTCCAGGTAATGATGGAGGGTGTCAAGTTTTAATAGTGATTCCCTCAAATGTCTAACCTAGGGAAGAATTTGTACATTATACTCATTGAATCAAATTGGAATAAATAATTCAGAAAGTGGAGTATAGGCATCCAACTCTTATCTAATCAGAGAAACAAAGAAAATCAATATTCCCTCATTTTGCTTTTCTAGTTATTTTTGTTTTTCTTTTCCTGAGTTTTTTTGAGATGTGATTAATGCACACCCCAGGTAAATCAAAGGAAAGATTTCTTTGTAAACAACAGTGATTTTAGAGTTAGTTACATTTGTATCCTGTTCTTCTCTGAGTCTTTGTTAGTCTCTCACATTTTTATCGTCCTTTATTTTTTTCATGTCAGAATAAATCCCTCCTTTAAGTAATAACAGGTTTCTTTAGTGAAAATTAGATACGCATAAAGAGAAATCATGCAAGTGAATCTTATTCAATAGTGATTTCATTTTCAAGTAAAATACCTTTTTAAAGACATGGTCAATATTTAAAGTAAACATATGTTTTAAAGAGTATTTTTAAATTTTATGGATTACATCGCTCAGTAATCATACCTTATATATTTCCCTAGTGCTTTACTAAATATTTCTAAACATTTTGATGCTCATTATTGTATTTGGTTTTATCAACACACTTGAGTTAGCTGGGGCAAACATTTGCCCATTTGAAAAAAAGTGTAATTTATGCTATTTTTATGGGTTAATTGACAAAAAATAGTTTTCAAAGCCTACCATCTGTACAGCACTGCAAACGTGAGAAGTTTTTGTTTGCTTGGTTTTTGTTTGTGAAAGCAAAAAGCAGATACACAGTAGATAGTTTGATTTCTAGTAGAAATACTAGTGTAGCTGGTAGACTCTTTTTAAATGGCATACATAAAAATGGTCTTACGTTAAGGGTGCTTGGACAGTTCTTTACTTCCACAGATCAGAATCTTAGCATTAGATTGAAATATAATCAGAATATGGTTGGTAGTTTCCGAGTCCCTGCCTGGTGCATGGTACTTTTATATTTCTTTAGTATCCCGTTGAGTTTAGGACTTCTATCCGTTTCCTAGGGCTGCCCTAACAAATTATGAAAACTGGGTGAATTCAACAACAGAAATTTATTGTCTCAGTGCTGGAGGCTAGAAGTCTGAAATCAAGGTGTCAGAAGAGCCATGCTCTTTCTAATGGCTCGCTCTAGGGGAGAATTCTTCCTTGCCTCCTCTGGCTTCTGGTGTTTGCTGACAATCCTTGGCTTGTAGATTCATCACTGGTCACATGGGCATCTTCTCCCAGTGTCTTCATATTGTTTCCTTCTGTGCATGTTTGCCTCTGTGTCTAAATGTCTCCTTTTGGAGGGGGGGCATAATTCATAACAGGGCTCAGTCATTTTCAGATAGAAAGGGCTACTCTAATATTTGTCAGCCCTATATGCCCTGGGCACTCAGCAGTTGAGCACGTTTCTCTATCTGGCTAAGGTTCTTTGTTGCTCTGTGGTTGTATTTATCACATTATGTTTTCTAATGTAGTTATTTGAGGACATTTTAGCTCTTCCACTAGATTTGATGCTCCATCAACAAAGTAATTGTGGCTTGTTCATTTTTGTATCCCCTCAAACCACCTACTTCTGAGTCTTCAAAAGAGTAGGAAAGCAATAAACATCGGTGTTAAACTGAATTTAGAAATAGAGAACTCAACAAAGCCTATTAGGTTTGTTGCACTTAACAAGGAGACCAGTTATATGGGAAACAAAAGCTTTAAATGACCAACTTTTCACACAGACTAAATTGTAAAGAAAAATAAGGAGAGGTTTGCTTTTTATTAGAGAGATTTCTTTAAAATAATGAATAGAATTCAATAGCAATTATAAATAGTGCTGCAATGAACGTTGTGGTACATGTCTCTTTTGGAATTATGGTTTTCTCAGGGTATATGCCCAGTAGTGGGATTGCTGGGCCATATAATCTTTCTATTCTTAGTTTTTTAAGATCCTCTGTACTGTTTTCCATAGTGGCTGTATCAATTTACATTCCCACCAACAGTGCACGAGGGTTCCGTTTTCACCACACCCTTTCCAGCATTTATTGTTTCTAGATTTTTTGAAATTAAATTGAGTTATTTGTAGTGAGGTGGATGGACCTAGAGTCTGTCATACAGAGTGAAGTAAGTCAGAAAGAGAAAAACAAATACCATATTCTAACGCACATATATAGAATCTAAAAAAAAAAAATGGTACTGATGAATCTAGTTGCAGGGCAGGAATAAAGATGTAGACATAGAGAATGGACGTGAGGACACGGGGTGGGAGGGGGAAGGGTAAGCTGGGGCGAAGTGAGAGTAGCATCGACATATATACACTACCGAATATAAAATAGTTGGCTGGTGGAAAGCAGCAGCATAGTGCAGGGAGATCTGCTCTGTGCTTTGTGATGACCTAGAGGGGTGGGATAGGGAGGATAGGAGGGAGGCTCAAGACGGAGGGAATATGGGGACATATGTATGCATATGGCTGATTCACTTTGTTGTACAACAGAAACTAACACAGTATTGTGAAGCAATTATACTCCAATAAAGATCTATTAAAGTTTTTTAAAAAATAGCAAGTATAATTGTAGCAATACTCCTAATAAAGACAATAGCCAAGCTTTTTGAGTGTATTCCTGGCCGTGGTCCTAGTGACTTACATGTATCACCTCATATAATCCTTGGGACAATTTTGTGGAGTGAAAACATTGAACAGTTAAGAAACTAAACTATAGAGATATTACAATAAGAAAAAACTTAACATAGTTAATAAATGACAAAGCTAAAATTCAAGCCTGTGCTCTTAACCATTCCATTGACATATGTGGTAGTTGCATGCTCTATTGTGAGATGTCAAAGAATCTACATTCTGTAAGTATATTCTATTTCTAACATTAAATGATATACATTAGCTATATATTAAACACAACATGGGTGGGAGTATACTTTATACCTTCCTAAAAAACAATTTTTAGGTGGTTAATTAAAAATTAGCATTTAGCAATGAAGGAAAACTAAACCAAAAGAAAGATTAATTTACTTGAAAAACGTACTCATTGGCTCCCAAGCCCATTTAAAATAGGCCCCTGAAAACAATTATAATAAAAGATGCCAATACATCCTTAATAAGGTCAATGATGAAAACTATAGAATTACTTTAGGAGTCAGTTATGTGATATATAACCAAAACACCATCTAACTCATAAAATTATTTGATGGGTTATATAATATCCTTAAAGCATCACTTGTCCTTTAAGTTATAAACTTTTAGCAGATATTTATAGAAGATGTTATGGAAACAACCTTAAACCTTTAACTGTGTTAAACAGAGGCCACAGATCTGCATATGTGACTGATATTTTGCTAAATTTCCCTAACAGTGTTTAAGTGCTAAATATAAGATGCCAAAACACTGCAAAGTCAGCATATAATATGAATAAGATTGTGAACATTAATTATGTTTTAACAGGTTTATTTAAAATGATAATTATATTTAAATGTTTTAAATTGAGCTCCAATATAACTTTAAACATATTTGATCAAAAGCACTCAAGTATGGATACTTAAAAATATATGTATGATAAGTAAAAATCTTAGTATTTACCTAGTATAAAATAGCATATAAACTCCTTAGAAGTGAAATACGTCCCATTCATGTCATAGTAAACAGTGTTAGTTTAGAAAATATTTGCAGAATGATGACCAAAGTTTGTCTTCACTGCACAATAAATTTTTAAAATCTGGTGGAGAAAAATATAAATTAATTGTAACTTAAGAGGAATAATTGAATGTCTACTATCAATACTTTGTGTTGTAAATTTTTGAGAAGATCAACTTGCAAATTCCTTTGAATACACCAGCAACAAAAGAAAATATTGAGAAATTAGATTTCATGAAAAATTTAAAAAGGGCATCAAAAGAAACGATCAACAGAGTAAAATGACAACCCATAGAATGGGAGAAAATATTTGCAAATTTTATATCTGATAAGAGATTAAAATCCAGAACATAGAACTCCTAAAACTCAACAGTAATAAAAACAAACGATCTGGTTTTGAAAATGGGCGAAGGACTTGAATAGACATTTCTCCAAGGAAGATATATGGATGGCCAATAAGCACATGAAAAAATGCTCAACATCACTAATAGAGAAATTCATATCAAAACTACATTGCAATACCATTTCATACCCATTAAGATGGTTACTACCCCAAAACAAAATAAAACAAAAAGCCAACAAACAAAAAAACAGAATAACAAATGTTGGCAAGAATGTAAGGAAATTGGAACACTTGGGCACTGTTAGAGGAAAAATGGTACATCTGCTGTGGAAAACAGTATGGCAGATCTTCACATTATTAAAAATAGCTCTGGGACTTCCCTGGTGGCACAGTGGTTAAGAATCCACTTGCCAATGCAGGGGACACAGGTTCGAGCCCTGTTCCAGGAAGATCCCACATGCTGCGGAGCAACTAAGCCCGCCACAAAGTTTGTCTTCACTGCACAATAAATTTTTAAAATCTGGTGGAGAAAAATATAAATTAATTGTAACTTAAGAGGAATAATTGAATGTCTCCTATCAATACTTTGTGTTGTAAATTTTTGAGAAGATCAACTTGCAAATTCCTTTGAATACACCAGCAACAAAAGAAAATGCCACAGCTACTGAGCCTGCGCTCTAGAGCCCACAAGCCACAACTAATGAGCCCACGTGCTGCAACTCCTGAAGCCCACACACCTAGAGCCTGTGCTCCACAGGAGAAGCCACTGCAATGAGAAGCCCGCACACCGCAACAAAGGGTAGCCCCCACTCGCCACGACTAGAGAAAGCCCACCCGCAGCAACGAAGACCCAACGCAGCCAAAAATAAGTAAACAAATTAATTTTAAAAAATGATTTTGTAAAAATAGCATTAGCATATGATCCAGCAAAAATCCTTTCACATACCTTGTCAGGCTTCAGCTGGAACAAACAATATTCCTGGCAGTACTGAATATCCCCTTGGACACAAGAGGTATCCCCAAATAAGGTGAAAAAGATACTACCCTCCCAAGATTCAGAGCCACTCCCAAAGAGAACCAAAAGAAGGACTCACACAATTTCCTTGAGAGCTGGCAGCAGTCAGTAGAACCCTAGCCACAAATAGAATGTGACCTGAAGTTTTGTCCAGGCATATTTTTGGGTCCCCCAACCTGACATTTGTCAAGCTAAGTTCTCAGGACACAAGATACAAACAAGAAGACTATAGCTGTCTCTGGAAGAGAAGGGATGAACAATCAGTAGACAGCCAAAAGCAAATTAAGTCACAATTCAAAGATCTAAATCTTACAAATGTGTTTTGCCTGAATTTGCAATAGAAGGGACAACATGAAATTTTACCTTTCTCTCTAGAGATTTGGGAGAGCTGACTTTGGTAAGAGTTCTTATTCTTTGCTGGTTTCTGCCAGTTTTCCTAGGTCCTGTCTAGGTTCTGGAGCCAGTATGGTGTCCCAGCAGTCCTCATGCTGGTCAACAGACACTGTAGAGGCGGAAAAGTAATTTTTCCTGTATCTTTTCTGGTGAATGCTTAGCTGAGACCCCTTTTTCTCTAGGGTATCTCAAAAATAGATGTTTATCTAGGTTAAAAGTTCTCTACTGTGGCCACTGTAATTCAAGATTATCTTTGGTAAGTTTAACCTGCGTTGTTCAGCCTTAAAACAAAAATTTATTCATCTGAAGGCTCACACTGGACACAGTCCAGCTTCAATCAGAAACCTGGTCCAGTTTCTAAGTAGGACCCATTCTGACCTCAGATTTAGTCCAGTTTCTGACAGAGTCTGACCCAGGCCCAGTCAGGCCCCACATGATTTGTGGACCCAGTCTAGAAGAAGAAATGTTCAAATAAAATCTCACAGCTCGGGCTTCCCTGGTGGTGCAGTGGTTGAGAGTCCTGTGCTCTGCAACGGGAGAGGCCACAACAGTGAGAGCCCCGCGGACCCCAAAAAAAAAAAAAAAAAAAAAAAAAAAAATCTCACAGCTCATAATGCAAAAGCTGCA
Organism: Neophocaena asiaeorientalis asiaeorientalis; assembly: GCF_003031525.2. Taxonomy (NCBI): domain Eukaryota; kingdom Metazoa; phylum Chordata; class Mammalia; order Artiodactyla; family Phocoenidae; genus Neophocaena; species Neophocaena asiaeorientalis. Next base: position 9,017,160 of record NW_020173979.1, on the reverse strand, counting down.
GAGCTAGGGTCCTAGAGGGACATACACATGATCTCTCAAGGCAGCAAGAAAGCAGCAAGTTAAGGAGCTCAACAGGTACCTATGTGTGGTACTTCATTACTCTTGGGGGCTGTCAGGGGTCTCCTTCAATTTCCTCTTCTGACACAGGAACTGTTAAGACATAAACTGAGGCATATTAAACATGTAAGAGTTTATCTGAGCAAAAATTGGTTTGAATCAGGCAGCATCCAATCTAGCAGATAGAAAGGAGCTCCAAGGAGCTGTACAAAATGAAAAACTTTTATAGGCAGAAAGGAATGAGAAAAAATAAGTTATACTGGCAAAAATGTGGGTTAGTTATTGCAAAGTTACTTTCCTTTAGGGAATGGCAGGCGTCTATTAGACAGATCACCTAACTAGTGCTGATCAGGCAGTTCCTGAGTGAGTGGTTTAAGATTACATTTCTGACAGAGTCGAAATAGTAATTAAGTCTTGGTTTGCTCATGTGGGACTTAGCATATTGACTCCGTCTTGGGCTTGTTGTCTTGTTTTTGACAAACCCGTGTCTATTCATGGACAAATGGATAAGTGTGGTATATATATAACATGGGATATTATTCAGCCTTAAAAAGGAAAGAAATTCTGACATATGCTCCAAAATGGATGAACCTTGAGGACGTTATGCTAAGTGAGAAAAGCCTGTCACAAAGACAAATACTCTGATTCCAGTCATACAAGGTACTTAGAGTAGTCAAAATCATAGAAACAGGAAACAATACTAGTTGCCAGGAGCTTTATGAGGGGAATGGGGAGTTACTGTTTAATGAGTGTAGAGTTTCAGTTTTTCAAGATGAAAAGGGTTATGGAGATGGATGGTGGTGATGATTGAACACCATTAGGAACCACCACTAAACGGTACACTTAAAAATGGTTAAGATGGTGCATTTTATGTTATGTGCATTTTACCACAATAAAAACTTATTTAAAAAATAGAACAGACATATATTCCCAAATGCTAAAAAGAAACAAGCAAAGAAAACAAAACAACTTTTGAATAACTAGATTGAAGTAGTAATGTGAGAGGAAAAGGAAGAAATCAACTAAATCATTCAATTAAGGTTTATTGAGTATGTACTGTTCCTCTGAATTAGATTTGAATGCAATGGGGAGAGGGTGAAAAGTGAGATTTCATTTCTCTAGGAAACATCATTCTAGTGGGGAAGCTAGAGAATAATAAAGTAGTCAAATAGATAAGCAATACGCTTATACGTTTTGGTGTTACATAGGAAATCAATACACTGAGTAGTAAAACAGAATAACTTGAGATGGAGTGGCCAGTAAAAGCCTCTCTAAGGGGACAACATTTGTGCTGAAACTTAAAGGATAAGAGTGATTAAGAGAAGAGCTGAAAGAAGAGTAATTTACATAAAAAGAATAATTGAAAAGGCCCGAAGTTAAAAAAAATAAAAATCCTGTTCAAAGAATCAGAGGCAGTGCAAATTTGTCTTCCTATGAATCCAGTAACTTAGATTATGTGGCCCAAATTTAACTATGCTTCTTAGCCCTTTGCCATTTTGAGTTATTCTTGAAAGTCTGGTTGATGGCAAGCAAAGAAGATACGGGGGCTAATTAAGGGGGTGGGGAAGGGGGAGACTAGAAATGAAGAAGCTAAATTCTGATCCCATTGGGCCAATGAAGAGTAAAAGGACTGGAAGAGAGAAGAAAATTGAAAAGAGCAAACAAAGAAGGAAGACTCTAGGCTTAGGAAAAAATGCAGGGTAGCCAAGATTGTCAGAACACTACAGGCAACCCCGTGTGAAAGAACTCCCGTGATTTCCATAGAACATGCACATTCTAAAGACAGTGAAGTCTGCACATACAACAGACAGGGATCTGAAGTAAGAGGGAGGGCAGAAGCAAGTTCTGGGCAATGTCATGCAGATAGAGCTAAAGATAAGAGGCAGTTTAAGAACAGTCACATTGTTTCATTTGGAATGGCAAGTGAAAGAAAAGGATTACCTGCCTCCTTCTCAAGCTAAAGCTAAAGCACAAAAACAAGGTATCATCAAACAGTGGGAGCCTCCAGGAGAGGGGAATAAACCTGCCTTTCTTATTCAGCGTGTAGCTTAGCTCACTCAAGAGGCAAAGAGCAATTAGAGTTTTTAAAATGTATGGTTAAGTTATATACACAAAGCACACATTTTAAATACAATTTTCTTAACACAGTTATGTGTACACAGTTTTAAGATTTCTGTATCAACATTAGTGCTTAATGATAACAGTGGGTCATCTCGATAGAACTGTTTGGCTGTTGCATCAAGATTCTGTGAATTTTCAGAGAAGAAAACTTCTGTTTCGCTGAGTAGATTCAGGCTATGTTTTCAGGAATGGTTGTGCAGTGTTTGAGAGCAAGCCAGCCTGTGTTCTAAGAGGTAAAAAAATGGATAGGAGGTCTCATCTGGATCCTCTATTCATATATTGTTCACTGGGTTCTCTCCTACAATTGTGTGGTTGTATGGTCCTCCCATGCGAGGAGCAAAGGGCTCCTTAGGTTCAAGCTGTGGAAAAACATCCTTTGTTCACACTATTTTCACACTCCATGTAGCACTTCCAAAGATCTTGAGGCCCATGACTGCCACATCCATGGCTAGAATATATGTAGTGCTGTGGGAATGTAAATGAACTGTTCTGATAGAGCAAATTGGAGGATTATGCTTGATTAAGTATCTAACATTCATTCATTTAAGCAGTATTTTTTGGAGTGCCTCCTATGTGCCAGGTACTGTTGATTTCCCTACTGAGAAATCACCAGGGAATAAAACCAAGTCCTTTTAGAATTTACATCCTGGGGAGGTAGAGGGAGAAAAGATGGAAAAAAAAAAAAAGTAAAATTATAATACATCACATGTTGATCCTTGCTAGATAAAAGCATGATAAAACAGCATCAAAGGAATAGAGGTGCCAAGGTAGGAGGGTGCTTTATACAGACTACTTTATATAGTAAATGTAGGCATTGCTGATGAGATGGCACTTGAGCAGATACCAGAAGGAGGGGAAAAGGAGGAGCCCCCAAAATATCTGAGGTAAGAGTTTTAAAAGGAGTAGAAACAATGAAAGCAAAAGTCTGGATGTGGGAATATGTTTGCTGTTTTGGGGAGCAGTAGGGAAGTCAGTGTATTTTGAGCAGATTAATGCAAAGAGGGTAATGGTGGCAGACAGGATGAGAGGGGCAGTGGAGATGAGAATGCAGACCATCTTGTAGACCAATATCCAGACTTCTTTTTTTTCCCCATCGAATGAGGTACAAAGTTAATGGAGAGATTTAATTTGGGAAGTGATTAAATTTACGGTATTTAAAAAATTTTTGAATAGGTGATACATTTAGGTGGCTTATGGATAAAGATGATATAGAACGGTTTTACACTACAAATTCTTGCTCTCATCCCTGTCTCCATTCACATGATTTACCTGCATTTTCAGAACCATTTTTGTTAGCTCTTATATAAGTTTATCTTCAGACAAATTAAAGGATTTACAAATATATTTATATCACTACTGCCTCACTTTTTACACCAATGTTTGTCTACTTTATTTACCATGTTTCTTCTTGCCTATTTTCGTTTAACTGTGTATTCTGGAGAGTTCTCTATTAATAAATAGAGATTACTGTCATTTTAAATTTTTATACAGCTGCATACTATTCCATTGTATGGATATATACCACATTTAATTAGCACTGACCTATTTCTGTCTAGTTGTTTCCAATTTTTGCTATTATAACAATGTTGCAGAAAAACTACTTAATTTTATATTGATACATGTGAAGTAGTATTCAGATGAATACATACTCAGAGCTGAGGTTGCTCTGTGAGGTTATAGGTGTATACTTTTGATGGAGATAGCTAGATCCCTTTTTGAACTTTCATCATCTTTACTCTCATTAGCTATTACATTAGATATAATTTGAATTTATCTTTTTGAGAATTATTGAGCATCGTTTCATATACCTATAGGACAATTGTGTTTCTTTTTTTTTCCTGTTAAATGTCTATTTCTTTCCTTTGCTTATGTTTAAAATTAGGTTGCTGGTTCTTTTTTTCTTTTTAACTTCAGCAGCTTTTAATATATTAGGAAGAATAGGCTTTAGTTTATTTGTTACAAATATTTTTCCAGTTGATCTTTTTGTTTTAATTATATTAGGAAGAATAGGCTTTAGTTTATTTGTTACAAATACTTTTCCAGTTGATCTTTTTGTTTTAATTTGCCTTTATTCTTGCCTTAATTCTTTGTTTTTTGCTTTAATTATTAATAATAAAATGAGTGACACTTTCTAAAGACAATTTTGGCTGCTTTGTTTTGTGTCGATTACAAATGGGTATAGATGAAAACAAGAAGGCAAGTTAATAAGCTATTGCAGTAATACAGGGGAGAAATAATGGTGGCTCAAATTAGCATGACAACAGTAAAAAGAGTTGGAAGTTATCAGATCTGGGGTGTACTTTAAAGGTAGAGCCAGCAGAAATGGTTAATGGGTATGGGCTGTGAGAAGGGGAAAAAGAAGATTTGAGGATGAAGACAGTGTTTCTAATCTGAGCAGGTACAAGATGGATTTGTCATTGACTGATTCCATGGAAGATACAGGTTTAGGATGAAATTTCCAAAGGTGAGCAGACAATTGGATAATCAAGGGAGAGCTATAGGCTGGAGATAGAAATTTAGGAGCTGCCAGTATATAAATGATGTTTAAAATCATAAGATGGAATAAGATCCCACAGGGAATGAATGTAGAGGAATAGGAACTGAGCCCTGAGGAAATGAGGAAAAACTAACAGAAGAGAATGAAAAGAGATAGCCTTTGTATTTGGAGGAGAACGAGAGGGCTGAGGTTCCAAATGCCAAGCGAAGAAATATTTCAAGGAATGAATAAGCATCCTTACAAAATGCTGCTTATATGCTGAGTGAAAGGGAGGACCAAGAACTGTCTATGTAATTTAGCAATGTGAATGGTGTGACTTTCATAAGATTTATTTTGGTAGAGTAATAAGATGAAGGAAGAGTAAGGATACAGTCAATTTTTTAAAAGCACAGATATTATAGCATATGGTATGTGTTGGGCTGTACCCCGCAGGTCTGCAAGCCCTGTCATTGCCCAGCCACAAGACCAAAGAAAAAACCCCGTGTCAGCGACCAAGACATCAAGGTCGCTTATCAGATAAAGGACCTTACATGTCTGAAGCAAGGTCCTGGAGTGACACCCCAACTTGCCACCCTGCACGGCAGATGACAGGCAAGACATGGCAGAAGTCTTCCTTCCCTACTGCGGAGGTTGTGGAGATGAGGTTACCAGTTTAGGGGGAAATGACATCAGGTTGGCTCTTCAGTTGCCAGGGAAACCAGCAGAGGGGCACATCCCTCACAGCCCCCTGGCATTAACAACCATCTTGGGGCAGATGTTTCCCCTTTGATAAACTACCATACTGGAGCCATTCTGATCTAAAGATTAGGACAATCACTGACTGGGGCAGCGGAGGTGAGGTAGGGGAGGGGCAGGAAGCACATAGGCAATTACTGATTAAGCTCTATGATTCAGAGGTCAGTCATATGGTAATTCTGTTTTTAGTTTTTCGAGAAACCTCCATACTGTTTTCCACAGTGGCTGCACCAATTTACATTCCCATCAACAGTGTAGGAGGGTTCTCTTTTCTCAACATCCTCACCAACATTTATCTGTGTTATATATCCAAAAAATAAAAATTAAAAAATTAAAAACGTTATGTGAACCCCAATGTTCATAACAGCAGTTTACAATTGCCAAGATACGGAAGCAACTTGAGTTTCCATCAACAGATGAATAGATAAAGAAAATGTACACACACACACACACACACGAATACTACTCAGCCATAAAAAGGAATTAAAATTTGCCATTTGCAGTAACATGGATGGACTTGGGTGGTGTTATGCTAAGTGAAATAAGTTAGATGGAGAAAGAAAACATTATATGATGTCACTTATATGCAGAATCTTAAAAATACAACAAACTAATATAACAAAGAAGCAGCCAACTTACAGATACAGAGAGCAAACTAGTGGTCACCCGTGGGGAGAAGAAAGTGAGGAGGGGTAATATAGGGGTAGGAGATTAAGAAGAACAAACTATTATGTATAAAATAAGCTATGAGGATATATTGTACAATACAGGGGATATAGCCAATATATTATAATAACTATAAATGGAGTATAACTTATTTATTCAAAAAATAGAAGAGGGGAGGTCAGTCATATGAATAAGTCTAGGAGAAGAAAGGACTGGTGGAGCAGGGAATATACAGAGAACAAGAGAACAACCATCCTGAGTGGCCTGATAATACAGTATTCTAATTGGAATGATGCAGTAGAGAGCACAATTAAATGTTATAGAAGAAGAGAAACATGTTGGTATTATGTCCTTGAGTTGATGAGATAACATTTGGTCTATCCCAAATTACACTGTTTGGTGTTCAAAAGGAACATGCAGTCAAAGGGTTCTATTTCCTCCAGCCTTACTCATCTGTCTACAGATAGGAGTAGAATAAAAAGAAAATTAAATTGAACCAGTACTTCAGCATTTCCAGGCAATTATGAGTGATAGGGAGGTTTGTGTTATAGTTGAGGCTAGATATGAGATGATAGACCATGGGATTCAAACTGGCCAAGGATGAAGTTAGGACTTGAAAGGGTGAAAAACAATGGAAATGTGCTAAAATAATAGCTTATAGGTTCTAGGGTAGAATAGCAATTGTTGAAACTGGGAAATTAATGAGAAGACCTTGAAAGATAGAGGGTGATGTTTGGAAACTAGAATGTCTGAAATGGAGGCAATGGGGAAAATGTATTAACTGGTTGAAGAAAGAAAAAACAACTATTGAATAATATCACAGTGTGCTATGGGATAGAGAACACTCATTTAAAGAGAGAAATTTAAGGAACTTAGAACCAGGATTTTGGAAGGATTACCTAAGTGACTATTAAAATGGTTCAAGAGCAAAGGCAGGAGAGAGGAACAGTAAACCAGGTACCAAAATCTCCACAGGATGAATGGAGATTTTGCATTAGTCAGTAAATGATAACATAACGTTTCCCTTTTAATTTGCTTTACATAGCTTCAGTTTTATATCTAGAACATCGTATTTATCATTAGTATTCAGTAATACTTTAAAAAGTGTATAAATCATTGAACACTAAAAAATAGTCCCAAGAACTTTAAATCTGTATTTACTTTCTTCTTTGAAACTCCTATTTGTTTGTTTCTCTGTTTTCAGAAAATAGCGTGCTTGCTTTAACAAACTTGGATAATAGAGCATGGTACTAATTACTTTTTTTATTCCTATTCTGTTTATCTTCCATCTCAGACTTCAGCAATGCATTTATTTCCTCAAAGTAATTGCCTAGGGGAACCACTGATTCTTATATATTATGTAATCTAGTACCCTTATTTTATAAGTGACAGAACTGAGACCCATAGAAAGTGTTGCTTGTTTAAGGACATTTGTCTAGTTAGTGTCAATTCCCAGTTGGGTCGGGATACCAAGATTAATGCCCTGATTTCTGGTCTAAACTGACTTTAGTAATGGTGTGGGAGTAGGTCTGATGAGGTTGCTCTAAAGATATAGCCAAATAAATCACATAGACTCTAGGATTTGGTTTTGACCTGCCCAGTCTGCTCTGCCATTAGAAAAAAGAAAAATTCTAACAAAGTATAACTTGTTTCCATTCTGAAAAGGGGATGAGCTATAAACTTTTTACACTCTCAACTTTGGGAGACTATATATATATAAAATTTTTTTCGGTACCAATAAGTCTTTATTCATTGTATTTTCCCAAGGAAAAGAAGGGGAAGGGAAAAGGGTCAGCCTGTGTGTTACAAAATGATAGCAAATGGGAAAGGAAGTACCTGGCACAGCAAAATCAACCAACAAATAAACACTACACAGATGGGTTGCCAAAGCCCAAGGGGGCTCAGTCTCCTGCGGTTCAGTAATGAGGGGAAGGGATGAAGAACAGGTACATGCTTTTCTACCCTCCCTCCCTCCCATAAATTCAACATTTCACACAAAGCTTTGGTTTCTAGCAGTAAACATGGAGTTAATTCATCCATCTCCTATTAAACAATCTTGTGGCCCCTTTGATGTAAGTTTCTTGCACCTGCATAAAAGTTCCTGAGTGACTTGGCTATATATTCATCTTTCCTTTCGTGGTCTCCCAACCCCACTTTCTACATGGAAGGCCACCTCGTTGCCCCTCTCTACCCTAGGATTAGAGATTAAAGTAGGTTTTAATCCATCCAAAGACAGCAGTCTGTTTGGCATGAATCAAATCAAGGAATGGTCATGACTTAGGAACAAGGGATGGAGAGTTCTTAGCTTCTTCAGGATTTTTGCACAAATCATTTAATCACAGACAAATTAAACGTATAGGTGTATGGACTATTTTTTGGGGGGGTATGAAGGGGGAAAGAAGAGGGGGTAAGAATACAGTTTTTAGGACAGAAGATCTTGTTCAAAATAGGAAACAGGGGAAGGGGAACACAAAAGAAAGTGTAGTTCAAGACCTCCCACTTCAAGAAGAGGGGCCCCCCAATCTTATGTTTCAGATCTTTTTGGCTGGTGCAGACCTTTTGTCAAAGATGCTTTGGCTATTTTTCTCAATATAAAAAGAAGTTTGTAAACAATAAAATCCCAAAAGAACACGGAGAAGACCAACACATTATATTTACACAAACTAGGCCACCTAGCAACCACCAGATCAGCTACTTGTGAAGTCCTACAAAGCCCAGACAAATACAATAGCTAGAGGGGGGCAGCAGTTGGGGGAGACAAGAACCCAGGATCAGACACACATCACCCAATCCGTTCTATTGCATTTGCCCCATTACAACACAGTGAGGTAGGTTTGCAGTGATCTCACAGCATGTAAATGAAACCCCCTTTTCTCCTTTAGTTACCATGACACTAATTACTGTGGCAGCAGGGCAGGACACTGGCTCTGGGAACCACAAAGAAGCCGTCACTGATGGTCTCTCTGGAAACCAAGGAGGAAAAGCCCAGAATTGTTAAAGATTAAGGATATTATCCTTGTTTCATATATCCATCCCTGGGCAGCTTAAGACGGGTACAGAGGCATCATTCTTAAAAACTGTCCTTACCAACTCACAGTTTTTACAAAAACACTTACAATACACCCTGTTGTGTGTTAGGCCTAGCCCAATCCAGTGAAGGATGGATCTGGTATGTAAAGCGAGTCAGTACCCTGGTATTAGAGGTCTGGAACAGGAATCCTTTATCACACATACAGATGACCTCTGCCTAATCCTGGCTTCCCTTCTCTGCACCTTTCACCTGGCCCAGCCTCTCCTAACCTCTCTGTACCACCTTTTCCTGTTCAGACCAATTTCCAATCTCTCAGTAGAAGGAGACCATGCCATGGGGCAACCCAGTTAAAACCTAGTCTCCCATGAAACATAGAAGATGGAGGGGTTTCAAGAGGACACTATGGCAGAAAAGCCAGCTCTAGTTGGCAAAAATGAGGAGTTCAATAGGCTATACGCTCCAAATAGTTGTTCTCTCTGGTGATACAGCAACAGAAAGTAACCCTGCTGTGCAGACCCGGAGCTGCTGCCACTTATCCCTGAGATTGCTCACATACCTGAGAACACAGTGCAGGAATGAGGGCACTCATTAAATTAGATTAAAATACACAAAAATACAAAACATTTCTATTACGAAAAACAAAGTTAAAATGCACAAGATACGTCATTCGCACACAGCTAGTGGAGTTGGCATCCTGGAGAAAGTGGGACCCAAGGTACAGTCATCCAAGGGAGCAAATAAAATTGTATTGGCCCGGAATGGGGTGGGAGTGAGCTTAGAAGCAGCAGGTCTGCAGCTGTTCCCTCAACCCCCCTTTTGCCTATCATCACAACCCATTGCTTGGGACAGTTCTCAGCACTCTGTCCCAGGAGGGAGTTATGAGGAGACAGGATGCGGAAAACCCTGCCTTACCCCTGAGATATTTCCTCCCACAGAATGTAGTGGCTTGTGGGTTTGGGTCCATCAATCTGGTCTCATGCTCAATCTTTTCACTCTGGCATGGGAAATATTATTCCATATCCTTCTTGAAGAGTAAAACAACTTCCCTATCCAGGCCACTTTCAAAAGCTGGAGATTCTGGGGGTGGAGACTCAGATAAAGCATGCAGGAAGAATTATCCCCCAAAGCCCTCACGTGCATTTGGATAGAGCATGATTGGAGTTTCTTTGCCTCACCCCTTCCCTCCACCAAGAGGGAAGAGGGGGTGACACTGTAGACCCCGGCCTGAGATATATGGCAGTGCCAGCTGCCCCCTACCCGCCCTGTCCCCCCTTTCTCCACTCTGCTGATTGATGCCTGTTCTTCAAAACTTTCTCATCACGAACGGATAACCCCCATCCACTGTGGCTCAATTCTGGGCCTCGGGGAGCATGGCAGGGCTATGGATCTCTTCTTCCTCCTCCCGAAAGTAGGCTGGCTTTCCCTGGGAGCTGGGAGCTTGCTGGGCCTTCAGTGGACGCGAGGCTACCGTATGGTTGATGCTCTGGCAGAAGTGGCACTTCTTGGGCTGGGGTGGCCGTTTGCATTCCTTGGCATGATGACCTAGACCTGCACAGTTGTAGCACCTATCTCCCTTTGATCTGCATTTCTGCATGTTCTTCCCTTTGGGCCACCTCTCACTCCCAATGCAGGACGCCCCACCCGGGCCGGTGACTTGGATAGATTACAGGCCCTTGGCAGACTTCCTAAAGGTGAACTCTACGGCCTCACCCTCCTTCAGGCTCCGGAAGCCCTCCATGTGCAGCTTACTCTGGTGCACAAAGACATCCGCCGGGGTGAGGGTGGGGTCGAGTGTGACCCCGGACAGGAAGCCGAATCCCATGCGCACGTTGAACCACTTAACAGATGCCGGCTCCGCACAGCAGCTGCGGCTCCTCGGCCGCCCGGGCCGCGTCCTCCTGCATCTCCTCCGGCCACCTGCAAACTGCTGGTTTGACACAGAGCTCATGGTAGTCGGCTGAGCCCGCGGCCCCGGGCCCCAGGTCGGCCGGCTGCTGGCCCCAGAGAAGTCTGGAGGCAAAGGGCTATATTTTAAAAATACCCACAGAAGTACTCATGCTGTCATCCAGATTTTACACACACTGACTGCCATTTACTTTAATCAAGCAGTGGCCTCCACTATGTCAGTCTTGGCTGTCATGAAGCAGAAAAAGGAATACTGCCTCATCAGACCCTAGAGAAATTCTATAATGGAACTTAACTCACTAAATGATGGCTAATAATTATATCACATAGTGAGACAATCCACTTGAAAATAAGCTTAGTGTAAAGAAATGTGAGTATCGAAAAGAAACATTTTCATTCCCTATTCAAAGGTATCTTGTTTTAAAATGTACCTTATATCTTATTTCTTATCTTCATGTCATATGCAGGTAGACAAAATCTGGTCTATTCTAAGAAAGTAAGGTTAAGAATATTTTCCAAATTCTAATTTAAGGAAGAAAAGCCAAAACTAAAAATGACAGAGTTTAGTAGAGAAAGAGGTCCACATTCTGAGATATATGTTGTTTAGAATTTCCAGTATTGTCAATTACATGTAAGTATATATTTTTTTATTTTATTTTATTTTTGGCTGCGTTGGGTGTTCATTGCTGCACACAGGCTTTATCTATTTGCAGCGAACGGGGGCGACTCTTCGTCGTGATGTGTGAGCTTCTCATTGTGGTGCCTTCTCTTGTTGCGGAGCACGGGCTCTAGGCAAGCAGGCTTCAGTAGTTGTGGCGCACGAGCTTAGTTGCTCCGCAGCATGTGGGAACTTCCTGGCCCAGGGCTCAAACCGTGTCCACTGCATTGGCAGGCGGATTCTTAACCACTGCGCCATCAGGGAAGCCCTACGTGTAAGTGCTGAATGCACAAAGTTGCTCAACTCCTTAGCAAAAATATATAATTTATCACGAAAATGCTTATACACACAAACACACACACAGACATACAAAGAGAAGCCTCTCAAAATTTTAGGCATCAGAGAGAAGAAAGCCATAGTGATTTTTTCCACTTGAGATTAAAAGCATTTATCATTTGCACTATACATTTAGCAATTTATCTTTCTTTTACATCTCATGTTCTCAACTCAATCATAGGGTCAAAAATTATTCTTAGAATCTGTACTCCCACAACAGTGAGTAGGGTGCCCTGTACAATGACAGCTCCTAATGACTGTTACACACACCTAAGACAAACTATTGTCTAATTAGGAAAGGAGGGAATCAGAAATGATAAGAGTAACACTGGAAAGCCCCAGAATGATCATTACTCTTGAATTTCCTAATATTAAAGTAGATGTATTCGTATTTAGAGAAAAATGTCATTTGAAAATAGACTATGAGTAAAAAAGAAAGCCTAGCTCTTTAGTTCCATACAATAAAAAAATCTTACTCTGAAATTCCCTTTTCACAATATGAGTTCTTGAAGACAAAAAAAAAAAAAAAAAAAAAAAAAAAGAAACTGTTAGTCTAGAAATGTTTTCTGTTACATTGTCCTAAAACACAGTCAAATGTTTATTTTGCCTTTTATTCTTATTTCTTTACGTTCCCTATGTAGACTCTTGAGGCGAATAGGAGTGATCTGTTTCTATTACCTTTAAAAGAGAGAAAAAAAAGTGGTAAATAAGGATACAGAGAAGAGTCCTTGGTCTTTTCTCTGTCACGCTGTCCACAAATAGCTGAGGGAGGTGACGGAAGAGAGAGGTCAAGAGACTGAGACAGACCTGGGTCCACCCCCACCATTTCCTAGTTGAAAAGGAAATTCTTAGAAAGTTGTTAGCCCTGCACCTCAAACATAGTAAGAATACAATGAGGTCATCTATTAATATTTTATCACTTTTGACACAATGTATAAAATACCCTGTTTTTTGATAATTCTCCATATGAGAATATATCAGGAGGATTTTGCTTTTTATTGATAGCATGATAGACTTTTATAGAACTTTCACAGATACTCTTTTGAAACCACTTCAAACTCTGGAATCACTACTTTTTCACAGCTTCTCCCTTCTCCTCCAGTCCCAACTCCCTCAACTAACGTCACAGCCAGGACTGTATCAGGACGGCTCTGTAGCCATCGGCCATCTGCCATCTAGAACAGCCTTCCAGGACTCTCCATTCCATTAACTATCTTTAAAACTCAGCTAAAAATATTCTCTTCTTCCTTGCCTTATATATTTTAACTCCTCCCTGCCAGGGATTTTAACTTTGTAACCTAATGGTTTTTTAGCCTTATTTTTTTCTAATATCAATATAAATATTCAATTTAATTCACCCCATAGATGATGATACATTAAATACAGGTATAACAAATTAGCCTTAGTTCATGATGTCAACGACTTTTTTAAAACAAACATTACATCATGAAATAATGCAATCAGTGCTTTTAGATAGCTGAAAAAAATTACAAACTACAAAAGATGTGAACTTAAGACATTTCATTAAAGAATGTACTGAGAAAGAGATGTGGAACTAGGATATAATTTTGAAGTTAAATTAGGAAGGAAAGTCACTAAGGTAGCCAGATACCTGACAAGCACTTATAAGGAATCGGCTCTGTTCAAGTCACTGTGTTAAAAACTAGAGGGTTGAAGACTCCAAGTTTATAATCTAATAATACACATAAATGTAATATGAGGTGTAATTTTCAAGAAGAATAAAGTTGGAGGTCTCACACTTCCTGGTTTCAAAACTTAACTACAAAGCTACATTAAAACAGTGTGGTACTGGTATAAAGGCAAACATACAGACTTTTGGAATAAAATAGAGAGCCTAGTAATAAGCCCTCACATATATGGTCAAATGATTTTCGACAAGGGTGCCAAGACGATTTAATGTGGAAAGGACAGTGCTTTCAACAAGTAGTGTTGGGAAAACTGGATGTTTACATGCAAAAGAGTAAAGCTGGGCCATTACCTTTATACCACTTGCAAAAATTCAGTCAAAAGGGATCAAAGATCTGAAGAGTTAAAACTATAAACTCTTAGAAATAAACAAAGAGGAAAAGCTTCATGACATTGGATTTGGCAATGATTTCTTTGATATGAAACCAGAAACACAGACAACTAAAGAAAACTTATTGGAGTTAAAAATTAAAACCTTCTCTGTGTTAAAGGACACTATCATAAAGTGAAAAGGCAACCTACAGAATGGGAGAAAATATTTGCAAATCATATCTGGTGAGGGATTAATATCCAGAATATATAAAGAACTCTTTATAATTCAACAGCAGTAATAACAACCAGTGCAAATTAAAAAACGGCAAATAGACATTTATCAAAAGAAGATATACTAATGGTCAATAAGAACACAAAGACACTCAGCATCATTAATCATAAAGGAAATGCAAATCAAAAACAATACCACTCCACAGCTATTTAGATGGCTATTTTTTTAAAAAAAAGGCATTAAAGAACAAACAAAAAAAGCAAAACAGAAAATAGCAAATCTTGGTTAGGATGTGGAAAAATTGGAATCCTTATGCATTCCAGGTGGAAATATAAAATGCTGTAGCCACTGTGAAAAATGATTTGGAAGTCCCTCAAAAAATTAAACATAGGATTGTCAGATGATCCAGCAATTTTACTTCTGGGTACATACCCCAAAGAACTGAAAACAGGGACTTGAACAGATATTTATACCACGTGTTCATAGCAGTATTATTCACAATAGTTGAAAGAAGGAAACAACCTAAGTGTCCATGAACAGATGAATGGATAAGCAAAATGTGATATATACACACAATGGAATATTATTGAGCATTAAAAAAGGAAGAAAATTCTGACACATACTACAACATGGTTGAAACTTAAAGACATGATGCTAAGTAAAATAAGCCAAACAAAAGAAGACAAATATTGTATGATTCCACTTATATGAGATACTCTGAAATAATAGCAAATATACATATTGGTCTCTGCTCCCAGTTCCTGGCATAGAGATCCTAAAAACCATGCAATTTCCTGAGCAATAAGAGCACTAGGATCATCTTTTGTTTTAATATTTGGTCTTTGACTCTAGTTCTTGACATGGAGCTCCCAAATCCCTTTGAATTTCCTGGGTGATAGGAGTGTCTTCTGTTCTACTGAGGTGACTCTAGGTTGGCTCCTGTACAGGGGGTTGTCACCAGAAAGACCAAGCCCTGATTAGAAATTTGGAATTTTCAGGCCTCCCTGTTTGGCAGAGAGGGGAGAGGGTCTGGAAATGGAGTTAATGATCCATTATGCCTTCTTGGTGAAGCCTACATAAAAATCCCCAAAGTGTGGGCTTTGGAGAGCTTCAGGATGGCTGAACACATGGAAGTTCTGGGAGAGTGCTACACCCAGAGAGGCCATGGAAGTTCATGCCCCGTCCTGAATACCTTACTCTGTGCATCTTCTCCACCTGGATGTTCACCTGTATCCTTTATCAAATCCTTTAAAAAACTGGTAAATTTAAGTAAGTGTTTCCCTGAGTTCTGTGAGCCACTCTAGCAAATTAATTGAATCTGTACAGGGGGTCGTGGAAAGTCAGCTTTACGGCTAATAGATCAGAAAAAAAGGTGAAAACTTAGACTTGCTATTGGCATCTATAGTGGGGTGGGAGCAGTCTTGGAGGACTGAATCCTTAACTTGTGGCATCAGATAGTGTCAGAATTGAGTTAAATTGTAGGATACCCAGCTTGTGTTGCAGAGAATCACTTAGTGGGGGAAACCCATGCCTGGTGTTAGAAGCGCTATGAGTTTGGTCATAGTGTGAGAGTAAAGGAGAAACACAGGAGTACTGTAGGTTTTTCCTACTCAGGGATCTAGAGTAGTCAAATTCATAGAGGTAGAAAGTAGAATGGTGGTTGTCAGGGGCTGCGGTGGTTGCAGGGGCGGAAGGAGAGTTCTTGTTTCATGGGTACAGTTTGGAAAGGTGAAAAAGGCAGATGGTGGTGATGATCGCCAATAATGTAAATGTACTTTACACTGCCAAACTGTGCACTTGAAAATGATAAAATAGTAAATTTTATGTTATGTACATTTTACCACATTAAAAAAATGATTTTTAAACGCACAGAATAGATACAATTGAGAAATTTACATAAAAAATACACATATATGTTATAAGTAATCAGAGAAGTGCAAATTAAAATAGTGAGATTTTGGGCTTCCCTGGTGGCGCAGTGGTTGAGAGTCCGCCTGCCGATGCAGGGGACACGGGTTCGTGCCCCGGTCTGGGAGGATCCCACATACCGCGGAGCGGCTGGGCCCGTGAGCCATGGCCGCTGAGCCTGCGCGTCCGGAGCCTGTGCTCCGCAACGGGAGAGGCCACAGCAGTGACAGGCCCGCGTACCGCCAAAAATAAATAAATAAATAAATAAATAAATACAATAATGAGATTTTAATTCACCCATCAGATTGTATGTATACACACACACACACACACACACACACACACACACACACACACGAATGAATTTGTTGGACGTAAATTTTCTTTTTGTTCAAGGGAGTTCTGCCTTTGAAAGTGCAATATACATTTACTGTTAACATTAAAACCGTTGATAACCCCACAATGTAATTCTTGGTTTCTAGAAGGCATTTGTTCATAAAGAGCCATAAACAAAGACTTTGATTATGGGATTGTTTTGCAATAGGAATTAAAAAAAAAAAAAAGATCCTAGTGTCCTTAACCATTTTACTGAACAAATGAATAGTAGTAAATCTGTATTATGAAATACTTATATTGTGGTTAAAACAAAAGCTGTATACTTATACACATACATATGTAGGAAATGGAGGTATTTTCCAGGCGTATTGTTAAGTGATAAAAGAAGCTGCTAAAAAATGCATAGAATAAAATATTGTATTAAAAAATACCCAAACCCAAAACACATCTCACTACAACATATATTTCCCATTTTGTTTGTAAATTTTTGTAAAAAAATTCTTTTAAGTTGTGGTTGGAAAATTTAACACTGTATTAATACTGTTGGAAATCAAATAAGGAATTAAATATTCCAATCTTCTGTACTTTAACAAAGTAAACAATCTTTATTATCTTTGTACATATAATACAAAACTATGCATATATATAATTTTATGTAACATATAGTGTTTATAATATCAATAGCTTCCTATTACTTTTGTTGATATCTCTTTTCATTATTTATTATTTTTTTTTTATTGGGGTATAGTTGCTTTACAATGTTCTGTTTCTGCTGTACAGCAAAGTGAATCAGCTATATGTATACGTATATCCCCTCTTTATTGGATTTCCTTCCCATTTAGCTCACCACAGAGCACTGAGTAGAGTTCCCTGTGCTATACAGTAGGTTCTCATTAGTTATCTATTTTATACATAGTAGTGTATATATGACAATCCCAATCTCCCAATTCATCCCACCCCTCATTTCCCCCCTTGGTGTCCATATATTTGTTCTCTACATCTGTGTCTCTATTTCTGCTTTGCATATAGGTTCATCTATACCATTTTTGTAGATTCCACATATATGCGTTAATATACGATATTTGTTTTCCTCTTTAGTTGCTATAACTTAAAGTACTTTTCTGTTTTTGAGATTTGTATTTGACAAACTCTGGAGTGCTAGAATAAATATGTTAGTAAATATCATTGTATATTTTGAAATATTTTCACAAGAAAAATTCTAAGGGCTAGGAACACTGATTAAAAGCTATAAATGTTTTGTTGAATAATATTCCAGTGGTATTTGAGTAATTTACTCCAAATGTATCACGTGAGCATATTGCCTATTGCCTTCAAACCAACTTAGCCAATATTGGGTATGAGTATTAACTTTTTTTTCTGACTTGGAAATCATAAATGGTATTCATTGCTGTTTAATTTACAGTATTTTTCAATTTCAAAGGTGAAAAAATATCCAATATTGTGGTCTTCCAAATATATATTCTCTTCTGGGATTTTTTCCTTTGCTTATTTTTCAAGGAGGTCTTACTATCATAGTTATCAAGTTATAGGAATATAATATAGATATTCCTAATTTACTATTATAGTGTCAATTTTCCATTGACTCTGCTTTTTTGCTTTTTTAAAATTTTTTTAATAGTGCTATTATTATACAATAGTATTAATATCATTATTACTATCATTTTCAGAAAAGCTATCCTCTTTGTCCCCCATTATTAAATAAAACATAATACTGAGCCATGCACAAATCATAACAACAGAGCTTTATCTGCTTGTACAAAGTATAGACATCTGTTTAACTTGCAGCCAAATCAAGAACTGAAATACTACCAAAATCTGAAGCCTCCTACTTCCCCTTTCAGTTAGTTCTTGTTATTTGTTACACTATAAATTAATTTTATACACACAATTCTTTTGACATTTTATAATCTTTGAATTATCTTTTCTCACCTCGAATGTTAGAAAGATGTAATGGCCTCCAATGTCAGACGAATACTCAGATTTACTTTATACTGATTCTCACTGTTTGATTTTGGGTGCTAGTCAACTTGAACATACAAACTCTTGGGAATGTAGCAAAAGTAGTCAAAACTCTACTTAAAATGTCAATTTATCAAGTGACTATGTACATGGAATTACTTACATTCAAATAAAATGATCAGATATATTAATTGGGAAATAATTGGCTTTATTTATCCCTTACTTCAAGTACTAGTTCACAAACTTTACCTGTAGCTATGCTATTACTGTCTTTTATCATCACCAAAGCCACATTTTTTTTTCCGTCTAGGTACTTCCTAAGCACCTCATTTTTACTGCTGGCCAAGTTCTTTAAGATAGATATACTTTTTAATCCATATATGCTGCTATTCCTATACGTTTTATTATTATGAGACACAATTTGTAAAATTTTGTACAAAATTGTGTATGAGGCACAATTTTGTAAAAGTTTTATTATTATGAGACACATTTGTAAAATATATGGACTGGTGTTAGTTGTTCTTTTGTTTGTTTCTTTGCTTCTTGTTTTGTCCTGGAGGTTTATTTTCATGATCCCTAAATAGTTAAGTATAGCCAGTTGATATATTACACATTGATATATCTAGCCCCTAAAAGGATTGATACCAGTATATAGCTTTGCAATTGTGAGATCACTTTCTTATAAAAAATAATTACCAACTCTGGGTTAAATAAATATATCTGGCTCTTTTTCTTTAAACCAGCTCTATCAGATGACACCTAAGTGTATCGAGACGTTTCATTTATTGACATTATTTTAGGCCAATGTGTCATCTGGGCATTGTGTTTTGTTGTTCAAAATATTATAATAATTGTTATTATACCCCTTAATATATGAGATTTTTGGAGAGAGATGAATAGAAGAAGACTATAATTAAGGGAAAACTTTTGGAAAAACATTTTATATCCTGGAATATTTGGTAACTCTCTTCTCTCTTGTGCCTTAACAAAATGGAAAATACTTGGTGTAAACATATTTAAATTACCCTCTGTTTAGGGTAGTTTAATTTCCCTCCATTACATAGGGCAATGTAACATCCTTTATGATGACCTAAAATTTATTTGTGCTTAGTGCCTATCAGAAGTTCATATATAGCTGGACTCCTTATCTCAGCTCAAATCCACTGTTACACCCATGCTTTGGTCTCTATCTCTCCAAGAGATTCAAAGTTAGAGATCCAAAGAGCTGCCTCACCTCCTTGGCTCTTCTTTCATGATGTTACAGCAAAAACACCTCTGCTGCTTAAGTTCCTACCTCAACTCCTCATTTTTTCTTCTCAGCACCTATTCATTTCTCATTATCTAATAATTACCATGGAAAGTTTTAAACTGATCTAAAATTAATTTTGTTATTTGGTGAGGGGTATAGATGTAATTCATCTGACAAAAAATAAGTTGTCCCTGGTCAGTTGTATATAATCCTTTCTTCTCTTTTGTGTTTACTTCTATATTTTAAATTTTCTATTAGAGATAAAATTCTGATTTTTATTCTATTTTGCAGATAAAAATGCCAATATTTCTGCTAGTTTTTCACAGCCTTAATTTTTATATGATAAATTTAGTGCCTTTCCCTCAAAATTAGTATTCGATAACCTTCCCTTGTTATTATTCTGTATATATCAAATATATTTTAAAATATATATATATATACATATATATAATATATTTGCTACATTGCTGGAAAATATCTTTTGAGATTTTTAGTGGGAACACTGTAACTGTGTACATAAATGTGAGGAGAATAATTTATTTGTTTGCTTACGCAATGCCTGCCTGTGGCAGCTGGATTAAATTCCTTACTTCTTTTCAATGTTTTTCATCACTATATAATTTTGAAAATTTACCAAAATTTTTATCAGACTCTTAAAGGGATAACTGATGGTTGAGTGAGGGTAAAAGGATTGTGTTAACCAGAACTAGAAGGAAAATTTAAATATATGCACAGTTTTTACTTATACTTCAAAAAAAATTTTTATGCAAGTCATTAGGAAACTGTTAGCATAGAAATAAACAGCATTCATAAGTGAAATGTGTGTTGACCCTCTGAGAGCTATGCCATTTTAACTGCTAAGCTATACCTAGAAAAGGGATTGCTTTCAAAGGAAATCATAACCCCAAATAAAAGAATAAGTGGCATAATGTGGACAATATCATTGCTTGAGGACGTTTCAGAATTTAAAGTTCTTTTGAATACTTTTGAATAGCTCCATTATAAACTTAAAATTAAGCAAAGTAATTTGGTGTTCAATAGTCATTTCAGGCACAGAAAGCATTGGATAGAGACTGAGAAAAAGGAGCTCTTTTCCTAGGTCTGCTACTTGAAAATTCCAGGTTATTTCTGTTCCTCATCTTGACCACATAAAAAATGGAGATGATGATTAGAACTGTGACCAATCTGCATTTGAGACATTAGGCAGATTAACCCAAATTTGAGCTCTATCAGTTGAGGTAATTGTAGTAAAATTGCTTATCATATCATTATATTTATACCCTCCTATATTAGTACAGGTTTTACTTAAAAAAAAAAATCTGTGCAATCTTAATAAAGTATCAGGTTTTCAGAGAATATCCCATACAGCTACAAAATGCATGAAATCATAGGGATAAGTACCATTTATTCTGGTCTGCTGGGAAGTACATTGATGAAATGAAGACATGGCTTTTTAGAAGACTAAGGACTGCTTCCAGGCAGTAGTTACATTTTCTATAGCATTAAAAAAAAAAAAAAATCTTTCACTCTCTTCAATTTAAAAATGGTTTTCAAGTCTCAAGTTTTCTGTTAGATATGCCAATCTGGAAACCCAGAATGAAGGAGAAAGTGAAAGAAGAGTTAGACTATAAAGCTGCTAATACATTAGCTAATTCTTTCATGAAACATTTTCAACATAGGATATTAAATCACCTTTTTCCTGTTCATTTCCTGTTCAGTTAGCTTTTGAGTCTGATGAGCTTCAAAGACCAGATGGAAAAGCAAGGCCCAAAAAGACTGACTTATAAGCACACAGTTTAAAAATTCAGCAGAAGAAGTAGCGTTGCTCCTAAGATCTCTCATAGACTCTAGCTAGTTTCTGTGATGTTGTAATAAAAACTAAAAATAAAGAGAGAGAAAGTAGAAGAGAGAGAAGAGAGGAAGAGGGAAAAGAGAAAGAGAAAGAAAAAAAAAGGAAAACAACCCAGGATGGAATAGAGTTTTATGAAATGAATTAAATGGCTTTTTGAGGATTTTAAAACAGCTGCAGAAAATATCCTTCTTTTTGCCTATTGATGGCAGCAGCAAATTATAGGTTTATTTTCCACACCATTCTTCAGTCAGTGTCAGTGATGACCCTATGTGCAATATTCAAAAATATGATCCTCTTTATTCCCTAGTGGGGTCCACATTCAATGAGGGAGGATTTCGGAGGAGCCCTGCCTTGATTTCATGCAGTGTGTTGAGCCAATTGGTCATGACTGGGTATTAGGTGAACTGCTGACCTCACAGTGGATGCAGCTTTCAAAAGTGCTTAACTTAGTAGCAGAGAGTAGCTTACCCCCTGGTGAAATCAGGATCAATACTTATTAAATACTTCATGAAGTCTATTCGTTTCTAAAACAGCCACTTGTCTGCCCTTCCTGTCATGTTCTGAATTAATTTGTTATGTAATACGATTCTTATATTTTATATTAGGTTACTTATAGGCTGAAAAGGGAAAGGCAAACCAGGGATGATGGGGAGGAGGGTTAGTTTGTTATTATTTTATCATTAACTATTTCTTCTCCCTTTTCTAAGAGATTGAGTATAACACCCTGCTAGACAATAATTTTATTATTTTCATTCTTCTTCCTTTTATTATTCTTTCTTTTATTATTTTCTTAGTTTTAGGTCTAAACACACAAGCAAAAGATTAAACATTTGCTATGCACTTTCCTCCTAGTTCTTTGAAAAATGTATAATTATGCTTCTCTGTAACTTTCTTTTTTCCGAACAGTACATCTTGGGCATGAAATTATTATTTTTAAAAATTTTTTATTGGAGTATAGTTGATTTACAATGTTGTGTTAGTTTCAGGTATACAGCAAAGTGAATCAAATATACATATGCATAAATCCATTCTTTTTTAGATTTTTTTCCCATATAGGTCATTACGGAGTATTGAGTAGAGTTCCCTGTGCTGTACAGTAGGTTCTTATTAGTTATCTTATACATAGTAGTGTGTGTATGTCAATAATCTCCCAGTTTATCCCTCCCCCATCCCTTTCACCCCTGGTAACCATAAGTTTGTTTTCTACATCTGTGATTCTGTTTTGTAAACAAGTTCATTTGTTCCTTTTTTTTTTTTTTTTGGATTCCACAGGCATGGAATTATTTACATGGTTGTATGACATTCCCTGTATGGGGAAATTTTTAACACATTTCTTACTGATTGGCATTTGAGCGTTTCTAAAGCGTTGGTCATTTTAAATAATACTTCTGTAAACATTCTTGAACATCCTTGTATATGTCTATATATTTGAGTATTTCCATTGGTGAAATTAACAGACTTGGAATGCTGGTTTATAAGTGCATTTTAAAGGCTATATCAATTTAGACTTCATCAATACTGTACAAAAGTGTCTGTTTCCCTTACTCTACAAATAGCATGCAATACTAGCAGTCTTTGAAATCTTCAACAGTTGCACAGTGACTTTTCATTGCTCTATTTACTTGTGTAGTACCACATGGTAAAATAACTTTATTATTGATAATAATGCACATGATGTAAGTTCATATGATAGAAAAAATAAAAATCAATAAATGTGCCTAATTATTCTAACTCAATCATTAAATCTTTCCTTGTCTATCTTTCCAGAATTTTATAATTCAGGAACACCCAAAACTTTGCAAATATTTTAAACTTTTTCTTAATTTTATAGCACTCCAGTTTACTTTTATTTTTCAAGTGAAGCATATTTCATTAAATATTTTGTGTGAAATTATTTAACTTATGTGGGGAAAAAAACCCAACAACTGAGCCCTTTATCCCTCAGTACAAAATAAGTAATAAAAATTGGTTTCTTTGTCGTTTGACTGCATTGTTTGCAGTAAGATTTGAAGACTTAAAGTCTATTTTTTAAAGTTTTTTTTTTAGTTGTGTTATTCAAAGAATATTCTCTAGGGAAGCATTCCACCACTCAATATTTCATGTCTAGAAAGTAGTAGAGTCATTTCTATTTAAGTTTATCCTTACCTACATAATATGTGTCACATCTTATATTGTAAAATATAATATGATTTTGCATAAGTGACATGCCACAATATGGTGTCTAAAATTTAAAGTAAAAACCTTTATTTTGGGTTCTGATATTTACAGTCAGTTTTGATAGTAAAATAATTTGATAAAAACAAATGTAATAAAGTAAAATATAAAGTATTGGTAATTCCATGTAGATATTTTTTATTTTTAAATTTTCTATCAATAATATTTAAAATTATTATTTTGATTATTACTTTAATCCAATGTTAAAATGCAATTAGTATAATCCTATTGTAATTTTTAAACTAATTTTTTTTCACCTTGAAAGTACTTGGTTCTAGTATTGAAACAAACAAAAATGTTTGAAACAATTAATTATTTCTCCTTTATTTTTAAGAAGAATAGTGTGTTGATATTTCCCAATGATAAGATTAGTCTTCTCTAAGCGTATAATTGTGGTTGGTTTAGCTAACCATTTAAAAAATATTTCAACAATTATTTTTGACTAATATGGGTATACTGAAAGAATTTTCCTAAAGATTTTTTAAAGCAACAATATTAAGGATTCTAAAATAATAACAATATTTATTTCATACTTTATACTAATTTCATGGGTTTAGTCTGTTTGTTACTTGTTATCTTCACTGTCTTTTGCTAATAAAGAAGCATTATTTTTAATTTTTGTATAATTAAGAAAACTGATCCTCAAAGAGAATAAATGACTGCCCAAGACTCTAAAAGCAATAAAGACCCAAAAGTAAAGCAGAGTTCCCTTCAAAGTTAAACCTGAGAGAGAGAGAGAGAGAGAGAGAGAGAGAGAGAGAGAGAGAGAAGGGGAGGGAGAAAGAGCATGTGTGTGCACGCATGCGTGTGTATGTTCATGCTAAGATAGACATTTGAGTTGCTTGGAACGGCCACATTTTAAATGTATGTTTTTTAAGAAAAAGAAAAGTCAAGTAGTAGGAAAATGGGAATATTATGGAAATTCAACAGACTAAAAGCAATGTGAATATGTGGATACAGTGGAACGAAGTGGACAACTTACAGTTTTGATATGTGACTGAATATATTTGGAATGTCAAATGAAATCATAACTTCGGTAAAATTTTGAAATTTCAAAAAATAATGTAAAAATTATTCAAAGGTGAAGATGATTGAGTACTAGGTAGGAAGTCATCTGAATTTTGTCCTTCACTCTATTCATTTGTGTCTCTCTTTGATATCCATTTACCAATGTAGCATCCAGATTTTCTACATGTTCATTCCTCTGTTACAACTATATCTCCTATGACTCTATCACTTTATAAAACACAACTTTTACTCATCCATAGTTTGATAACTTTGCTCAGTATTGTCCCCATACTTGAGATGTCCTTTCTTCAATTATTACATCAACTATTTCCAATGCTCTGAGTGCAAAAAATAATTTTCTTCTGGTTAGTTCCTTAGTCAGTATCTTGCCTGCCCAAATAACTGCGATTCCTATAAATTAACCATAGAAAAATAACAACTCCTATTTCCTGAGTGCTTATAATGTGGCTAATAATTTTTAAGTGCTTTGCTTATAATACCTCCTTTATTTCTCAGGAAAACCTGATAAGATAGGTAATATTTTGACCCTCATTTTAAAGATAAATATACTGAAGCCAGAGACGTTAAGTACATTTCTGAAAATTGCATAACTATTAACTGGCTGAGTCTGCATTGTTTGACCCATAACTACTTATTATTATTGCCACTTTTAATTCTCATCGACACATAATGAACATTTGTGTCTTCCTAAATAGGTAAGTGCTCTTTAAAGCCAACACATAGCTTTGATATTTTTACATTGGTCCTAACACTTAACAGAACTGTGACACAGAGTAGGAGCTTAATAAGACATCAGGGAAAAAATGAATATGTTTTTAATATTAAGAACTCTTAAGGGTTATTGAGGAGTTATAAAAATTATAATACAATTCTCTAGTGATGTGGAATATCTAATTGAATTTACTTATGGTCTTTATATGAAGGAGAAAAAAATGCATGTGACAGCTGTGATATCTGTAAAACCTTTGTCTAAAAAAAATTGGTTCCTTGTGTCTCAATTTCACTGTTTACACTGAATCTTTTTGTTTGTTTGTTTTCATGATTTTTTAAAATTCCAAAAAAGCTATTTTCAACCAAGTTAGCTTTGCTGATATGGTTTTAGTAACTCCTATCTGAAATCATCCGCAGGAAACATTTTTTTTTTTCTTTATGGCTATTTCAAAAAAGAAAAATACTTAATATCAGTATGAATAACACATGTGCTCATTGCAGCATAATGTTGGTGCAATCTGTGCTTGATACAGTTATAAATAAGTCTTTGAAAGCATTTTTCTGTATTTTAAATAAAGGCTATAGAAAGCCACGAGAAGGATCTAGTCTTGTTAATATCACAAGCTGTTTCCCCACCTGCACTAGGAGCAGCTTTAGTACAGCAGCTGTCTGAGTTTGTGTTGGCACATCACTGTCTGCCCAGAAACCCCATGGTTTACACAGAAAATGAATAGGCCACAGTTCCAATGGGGGTCTTTAATAATCCTTCCTCTAATGCTACCATGTGTGAGCATTGGGCTTTGAAGTGGTGTGAGGTGTGAAGTTTCAGGATTATACAAAGCCACTCAATTTCGAAAGGTAGCAAAGAACATTAGAAAAAGCTGAGAGTGCCTTTGCTTTCCTCCTGCATGTTGATCAAATGCAGTTTATATTGATATTAGAGCTTCATGTCCAGCATGTGATAGCAAGTGAGGGATTGGTATAATTATGTGGTTCACTCCATTCGGCCCCCTTTAACATTGACAAACAAAACCCAGCACAGATGTTTCACTGATTTTATTTACCAAATATTAGCTGTGAAAATATTAACCTGATGGGAACAAATATCTATCCAGTAGTACCTGTGGAGATTAAATCCAGGGAGGACAAAATTTATACACTGAGCTTACCTATATATAGATGGGTGGCCACTGGATTTTCAGGAATAAATTTCTCTTTCTTTCTTTCTTTCTCTTTCTTTCTTTCTTTCTCTTTCTTTCTTTCTTTCTTTCTTTCTTTCTTTCTTTCTTTCTTTCTTTCTTTCTTTCTTCCTTCCTTCCTTCCTTCCTTCCTTCCTTCCTGTTTCTTTTTTTCTTTTAAATTCACATGAATTGTTGAAAGTATCATCCTTGGCAGTCAATTAATCATGGTCCATTAGGCCATGTGCATAACTGACAAGCTATTTGTTGAATGGCGGGAATTCAAGTAAAACTGAGGACTTACACTCCAATAACTCTTTTTTTAAGGCACTTTAGAGAACACAAAACTCCCTTTTGAGAGTATTCTGAGCATTTTGGGGGGCCTACAGTATAATGAAGGTGAGGCAATTTAATCCATCACTTGGAAACCTACTGTGTGCAATCACAGAAGCAAAATACTAGGATCTCATCAGCCACCTACTGCCACACATTTGGATTTGAGTTCAAAAGGTCTTTAAGCATTGGGGATGCCCAATATCAACTTGAGAAGTTTTTATCTTCATTACTGTATGAAAAAGGAAATAAAACATCTGGATACTCAGTCCAATATACACTTCTCCTTAATAGATCAGGCACTATGCTAAGCACTTCAGAACTGAAGATTAATGATATATGGAACTTAGACCAAAAGACTCATGTTCAAGGGGAAGTGATTGACATGTAAACAGAAAGTACACTAACAGACAGCTATAGAGGTATCTTAGAGGAGAGGGTGATTAACCCTTTCAGGAAGTAAAGCAGGGAAGGCCTCTGAGAAGATAACATCTCAAAGCAGGACTTAGAAGAACAGGTAGAACTCTTCTAAGTGGATTAAAAGGCAGAATGAACCATATAGGCAGTGTGTGTTTGTAGACTATATGAAGTTTGGTATTGCGGGAACTCAAAATAAATTGGGAAAGGGTAGAGGCACTCGAAAGATGAATCTGCAGAATAGGCAAAAGTCAGATCGTGAAGGATATTTTATTTTTCCTTAAGGATCTCAGAATGAAGAACTATTGATGTGAAAGAAGTCAGAGGTTGGCATGTTTTATATTTGTGTTTGAGGAAGGTGCTTCTGACAGAGTGCAGTGTGAACTGGAGGGAGGCCTAGGTAAGGCTGAATACTTAGAAGGATTTTACTGCAGTGCAAAGTCCAATAATGGGGGAGATGGCAGGAATGTGCAATAAGAGGGACAAACAAGGTGACATGTAAGAAATGGGTTTGTCAGGGTTTCTTGAAGAGTTGATGGATAAGGAAGAAGTGGGTAACATTTCTCTGAGTTGGTAAATCTTCTAAGTCCTTTTTCATAAGATTCACAGAACATCACCCCCTCTTAAGTTATACAGACAACAGTGACTTCTGTGTCCACTGTTCCAGATTTTTCTAGCCTCTAAACATTCTCCTGATTTTATGCAACAGAATATAAACAAACTATAGCTTTGTAGGACAGAACAACCAATGGCTGGTTCCCGTAGAGCTTGACAAATGTTCTGTGCCTGTCATGGCTTGACGACACAGTTTTAAGCCACAGACTAAAGACGATTGTAGCTACCACTGCCCTCCTTCATGTTGAAACGGCTTGTAGTATTTTGCCCTAATATTGTCAAGAATCACAGTTCCTTTCCCAGAAAACTGCTCTAATTGGATTCAGTGGACCTTGACTGGCTTGTCACAGCTTTGTTCAGGGTGAAGGTGAAATCTTTAATGTGCAATAAGAGGGACAAACAAGGTGACATGTAAGAAATGGGTTTGTCAGGGTTTCTTGAAGAGTTGATGGATAAGGAAGAAGTGGGTAACATTTCTCTGAGTTGGTAAATCTTGTAAGTCCTTTTTCATAAGATTCACAGAATCTTAAGTTATACAGACAACAGTGACTTCTCTGTGCACTGTTCCAGATTTTTCTAGCCTCTAAACATTCTCCTGATTTTATGCAACAGAATATAAACAAACTATAGCTTTGTAGGACAGAACAACCAATGGCTGGTTCCCGTAGAGCTTGACAAATGTTCTGTGCCTGTCATGGCTTGACGACACAGTTTTAAGCCACAGACTAAAGACGATTGTAGCTACCACTGCCCTCCTTCATGTTGAAACGGCTTGTAGTATTTTGCCCTAATATTGTCAAGAATCACAGTTCCTTTCCCAGAAAACTGCTCTAATTGGATTCAGTGGACCTTGACTGGCTTGTCACAGCTTTGTTCAGGGTGAAGGTGAAATCTTTGAGGAGTTTGCTCCTAAAATCAAGAGCTGGGCATCTTTGATGAGGGCATTTGAGAGTGTATATCTTAATGCAATTTTTATATTACTTTTCTTGAACAAAATGATTTTTCTTCTGTATTAAAAAAGAATCCCAATTTTAAATTTGCAACAGGTGGGAAGTTGCTATTAAAACTACAGCTACACTGCTTATGAAGAATCGGGCATGTGTCCTGAGTGAGCACAGATACGGGAGAAGAATCTCAACTTTGTTAGGTAAGTGCTCTCCTAAAGCTTCTAAAATCTGTACAGTGTACAAAACCGTCATTTAAAATAATTTCTGTTGGATTTTCCTAGATAAATGGGAAGCAAATTACTTTACATTTCTCATTCAAATTTCCTCAATTCATAGTTTGGTGGTGGAGCTATTGTCACTTTGAGATTTTATACAATACACACATGAGTATATACATATACAGGTAAGTGTATGAATGCACATACATGTTAAATATTGAAAAACTTTATCAAAAAACTGTATCTGCCTAGGTTACCAAGTAGAAAGTGTGATCACTTTTTGAAAAATGTGAATACACTAATTTTAAAAAATATCTTGATGTCTCAAAAAGTAGAACCAGGATGTCCTAAAGTGTACAAATATTAAATGATATGAATCATTTGGTTCTAAGTTTCAATGAAGGGAGTTCAACCAAGTTCATACTTGGTCTATTTCCCAAGAAGCCACAATGATGTATACTAAATAACAGAATCAGTTTGTCTCTTCATTTGTTTACCCAAAAGCAGAAATGTGGCAGGGAGAAACTTGGACATAGGACTTAAATAGTGGCATGTCCAGGCATGAGAAACATAGCTCCCTAAAGAGAAAGTAAATGTTACAACAGAGAGCTCTGTGGAAGGTGAGCCTGTCAGAGTTGGTTCTGCTAAATGAAGAGGCAAAAAGAGAGGCACCTCTGACTTCTCAACTTCATATTAAAAAATTCTACTGCTCACGAACCCGATTCCCTGACAAGCAGGTTGACATTAAGTCCTCATTCTTTAGAAATTTTAATATTTGGCAAGTTCATGAAGTATGTCACCAGAAATGTAAAAAGCAATTCTCAAGATATGGCACTCTTTCCATTTTGGTCAGGATATAATTCTGTTCTTTTTAATGAGTTGTTTGATTATCACTGTGGGCCTGAGAATACCTGAATTCTGAGGTGCTCTACAGAACGACAACTGAAAGAGCAGGCAGTGATCTTCACGTAGATCAGCTTCTGAAAGTGGTTTTACTTTCATCCATCACTGGCATTGAATTGTTTATGTGTCCCTTTATTGAGAAAGGGAAAGAGAAGAGATTGGAGTTTTATAAGATTTATATGATTTTAGGTGCCAACTGAACACCTAAAAGTAAGAGCATGTTCATGACATTTTGCTGTGTTTTTTGTCTACTGTCTGAAAAACTCTCATTCAGAAATGAATTATGATAATACTGTCCTAAGTGGGCTCAGCATGGGGTTGAATAAGTGCTGCTCTTTTGAAAGAAACCAGCCTTTCTGAGAAAGAATTAAAATTCTACACTGATGAGAAAACTTTGGATGCTCTAAATTAAACTTCATAAAGAATTTCTTTTAACTGATCTTTACTCTGGTTCCATGATGGGTGGGTGGGAGTGAGGGAGGGAAACTTTCGTACTTCCCTGAAACCCTAAAATTTTTCAGGTATTTTTCCTGTAATGTCTGATTAATGGCACCCTTGATTTTGATTTATATTATCCTATTATTCATTGTATGGGAGAAAAAGAAGTCACTTTTTTTTCAATATAATTTTAAAAATTAGGGCTAGCAGTGATGGAATTTAAAATCAAATTATCCTGTCAGAGTGACAGATAAATCTCAAGATATTCTAATGAAGTTTTCCACTGGCAGGATGCTGAATTTCTCCCTTTCCCCAGACTCCTTTATTCCAGATTTTGACTGTGAGTGACAAGGATCATCTGTGTTTTGAAACCTGTTGCTATCTGTGTCAATTTAGTTCTTATTTAGAAATTCTGGGGTGGCTTCTTTCTTGTTTACTCTAGGTTAAAATGGAAATATATATACACAGTTGTCAGGTGAGTGCATCTTTTACTATGGAAAGTTGTGGGTAATTACCATATACCTGAACTTGGTTATGTTTAGTAGGTTCACCAGATTCTACCCTTGCCTTTACATATTACTATTCTTAAAGGAATTTCTGCTATGGAAGTGGTATAAATATGACACAATTTTCTTACTATACTGGTCTTTGATTCTTTTTCTTTTTTGTTGTTACTCCAAACAAAATTTGAAATCTTAAGTTTTCACAGTATTGGGTAGACCTCTCGAATTCTAGATTCAGTTAATAATTTTTGTTTTATGTAGTCATGGATTCAGAGACTCTATTTCTGATAGCTGAAAAGAAACTACTCTTTGCTGGCCTTTAAAAAGCATGGAACAACAATACTTCCTAAATGAAATAATGGCTATCACTTTATTCCTCTGCAAAAGAACATATCTAAGCTAAGCAAGCAGTATATCAAATGACATTAGAAACTGAATTGCCTTAGCTAAGCAAGCAGTATATCAAATGACATTAGATAAGTAACTGAATTGCCAATTGATAGTTTAAAATGTCTGGAGAAAACAAAGGGAGTACAGAAAAAGAATGACTTGTTTTTAAGGGACCCTCTGTATTAAGAGATTGTCTTGGAGTAGAAAGAGCCTTGCAGTATGAGGTTGGCTGTAGACTGAACCTGTTCCCTGACTCTGATTATACAGGTAGTTCATGACAAGTCGGTAAGTTTCAGTTTCCACATGAAAACAGGCCAGAAGCTAGTCAAAAGCTCCAGCTATAGTGCAGAACTTTACTTCTTCATTACATTTCTGTCTTTTCATGTTGTAGCAATCCCTACAACAGAGGATATTAACGGGTAAGTGCCTCTTGAGCAACCTGCTTTGGTTACTCAGTTAGTATCTCAAAATGAGGAATGGCGAGGACATTAGGTAATAATTCAAACAACAGATGATACTCAGAAGAAAATGTGGCAGGGCACCTCTGTGTAGGCCCTGAAGAGCCGCACATACTGTACGTTAGTTAAGAGTCTTAATAAAAGAACAGAAGGAAGGAAAAATAACACAAAATGAAGAAGGAATTACTTAAGATTAAATAGTTTCTATTACAGAAATAGGCTACATGTAGAGCTAATGGCAGGCATTTTCTACAGACAGATGGAATACTCTCATCTCCCAATGGTATAGATATGAAGTCTCTGTTAAGATTCATTTGTCCTGAAACATTTGCATATAAATATAAACATCATTACTAGGGGCTAATTGCCCTGTAGGAACTAAAATGTGGGAATTAGCATCTTTAGTCGTTTTTATTATTATTTTTTAAAGTATCTCTAACACGCATCATATTTGGTACTGCATGACTGCAACAGATAATTACCACCATTAAGAATCTCAAACGCAAAATCAAAACCATTTGGAATGGCTTCCAGGGCAATCCAGCACAGTGAGTAGCCACCAAAATGAGTACGTGAGGTTTATGTTCATGCATATTCATAAGGGTACTTAATTTGACATTCATAGTAGGGGGCTTTTGAAAGCTTGTCAAAAGAGCAGCCCCAAAACAAGACCAAACATCAAAGGTAAGAAGATGCAGTACATCTCGCTCCCACACACATACAAATATCGCTTGCAGGAGGCAATGGATAACACTAAAGGAATTATTTATTTTAACTACTCAGAGGAGATGGCAACTTCTACGAAGATACAAACCGCAGGCCTTTGCCTTTATCGTTCATCTTATTGATCAGAAAGGTCAGAAGTATAAGTTATTCAAAGGATGGATCATAGGCAACAATTCTGGACAAATGGGCACGTAGACTTGTGTGATTAATGCCCCTTGCTGTGCAGAATATGAGGAAGAGTTTGAGGACATGTCTTAAGGACAGAAAAAAGAACAGTGTTTATAAGAATACAAGAGTGGCTTCTGCACTAACTGTCTCTGAAACATTGCCCATTTTGTGGGCGGATCTGTGTATTTCAGCATACAGGTGCTGCCTTTTTCACCTGTTGTGTTCAGAGGCGATCTTGCTGACATTATACTTTTCAAAACCATTTCTATGACATTCAGCAAATATTTGTTCTGGTGGAACAAATCTGCTAAATTATAGATTAGAAACAGTACAAAGAAACCTTTACAAATGTATCAGTTTCAGTTTTGCACAAAGCAAGCAGAATTATATTTAAATGAAGCACTCCTTGTTAGAATAAAACATCTACATAAACAATGTACTATGTTTGATTTTCCAATCCTCTCCCCCTCCTTGGATGGGCATGGATGTCTGAAGTTGTGAAAGACACAGATAGTATTGGGATGACATCTCATCAGTTCCTTTACTATGCCCACCTATATCTACAATTCCTTTCTGCTCCTCTGTCATTTTCCTATCTTTCCCAGTTCCTTTTCCTTAGTTTCATTTGCTGCCCACAGCTTTTCCCACTTGATTCTCCACAGTTCCTAGGAATGGTCTAAGTATGAAACAATGACTCTTTTCCCATAATTGTGGTCCCATAATATTTAATCAGCATTCAGTTTTGTTTAATCCTCCCTTCATACCTATAGACAATCATTATATTGGAAAAATATTGGAGAGTAGCATATTAGTGGTTTTAAAAACATGCTGGGTATGAATGCCAGGGTACTACTAGACTTACCATAGGCTTCAAGTGACTTGTTTATGGGTGTAGATACATAAGTCAAGTATTAAATTGTTTTATAAGAGAAGAATAAAGTTTAATTTAGTGATTCTTTGCTAAAGATTTATTTTTAGGGCTATTATGTTATTTTATAGTACCTTAACAATCATTATTATTTTAAAATTTGTCAAAAGGTTTAAAAAATACTTGTAATTCCTAGTGATAATAAATAAATAGGTGAATTAGTTGAAGAGAGAATTGAAAAAAAAAAGACAAAATTATCTAAAATACCAACTCTTCAAAATCAGTCACTAAAAAATAACCAACATGGCATGAAAGAGAAATATAACTTAGGAGGCTCTAAACATGCTTTAAAATGTGTTTTAAAATACATTTTAAGCATATTGAAACATAGTATAAGTACTGGAACATATTATAAAGACACAATACATGAAACAGCAGTACACAAAATAATATGCAGACAGATAAATGGGACTGAATAGAAAACACAGAAACATATATGTGTGGGTACGTGTGTATGAATTCAATATATATAGAATTAAGAAAAGGTCACAAACCATTTGCAAAAGGTTTACTTAATAAATGGAGTTAAAATATTGGCTATCTTTAGGAGGGGACAGTAATGTAGATCCTCATTTTACATCATATACCAAAATATATTCAACAGGGAAACATGGAAGGTAAAATGCTAAATTAATGGAAAGTCAATTTAGGGTAAATGTAAAACTAAAATCTTATAATAATGAAATGACAATTTGGATAATTTTTGTGATCTGTAGACTTCTAAGCATAAACAAACGTTTAAATTATGAAATCAACAAACACCAAGGGTAAGATCAATATACTTGAATTAAAATTTACAAATGTTTATACATCAAAAAGTCATTATTAGAAAAATTAAATGATAAATAACAAACTGAGGAAATACTTTTCCAAAATGCAGACATTAAAGACTTTTAAAAACACTAAAGTCTTTTTTTTTTAATGGTCAACAATGGTAAAGAGATTTCAAAGTATAAGAACTGCAAAAGAATAACGAGCATATGAAAATAGCTCAACTTCAGTCATAATATAAGGGAAAGGAAATTAAAAAAAAAAAGCATAAGGGAGCCCTTTTTTGTTTTTCCAACACAGAAAAAATTTTAAGAGATGAAATCCTCCCTGTGTTTTTTTTTGGAGAAACATAGGCAGGCTCATGGACAACTGATGTGTACGTAAATTAGTATCAACCTTCTGAAAAACAGTTTTACTTCCACGCAACAAGAGCTTGACAATTTTGTAGAAAACACAGTACTGGTTTTAAAATATAAGACTATTTCCTATGTAAATGATTAGAAATTCAGAGAATTATTTAGAGCCAAAGATTGTCTTTATGAGAAAAATTTTAATTATTCTTACCCTAAGCATTTTTCAGTTTTTCTATTGTTTGACAAAGTAGTATAAACAATGTAAGATGTTTCCTCTTTATATTTACACTGATTGGAAGTTGCTGGTCCCAACCTTGATGTATAAGCCGCCTTCAGATTCTCAAGGTCTGTGTAGGTGTCACAGAGATTTCTTCAGAAAAGTGTCCATGTCCTCCATACCAGTCAACAGAGAGGAACACAGGGGGATCAGGCTTCTGTGCAGGATAGAGGATGGTGGAGAAGGCAGAGGAGCTTCAGCCCAAGCTTACCTGAAGCAGTACAACCTTGGCAATGCAGGAGAAAGGTATTTAGCTGTTGATGACTGCAGCCTTTATTGAGCTGGTAGCATTTATTCATGCTCTGTTAGTGTCATAGTAAGGTACTTGGATACTGAGGATGATAAAGTAATGAATCAAACATGGACTGTGATATATAGAAACACAGAGTCATGAATAGGAGATAAATGTGTTGTGTGCACATGCATACTTGTGTGTGTATATATGTGCACATACACACCTGCACACATACATATATATACATACACACCTGAAATTCAGTATATTAAGGAAAGAGATGCTCCTCAGGACATATATTTAATACAGATTTCTACTTCCACAATTATTTTTTAATCAGGTCAACTGATCCTGTTTACTTTTCTTTCTCAGAACAATCTGAATTTACTTCATATGCTTGTTTATTGTCTGTCTCCACACCAACTACCTAGTCACCTTTTGAAAAATAGGAAGCACAAGGGTAGAGGCATGCTTATCTAGTGTACTGCTGGGCTTTAAATACTTGGCACATAATGGCTCCTCAGTAAATATTTTTTGAATGAATGGAAGAATAAATGAATGAACATTTCCTTTATGAGCTTTTCTAAAGCATATATAGGATTTGCATATAGAGAAACAGGAGAAAAGTAAAGAAAAAAATAAGAGCAAAGAAGAGCTGAGGAAAAACATGAGCAAAGGGGGAGAGAAGATATTTGTGTTTAAAGTTTTGGAAGGAAAAGAGGGAGGTGATGTTGCAAAATAAGTTGTATGGAGAGTCAGCTGCAAAAGGTGCATGGACGTATTTTTATGATGGGATTGCTGGCCTTACAGTATGAGTCTCGAGATTTTCAAGATAATGTTCAATTATTTTTTAAAGTAATGGTATCAGTTTTTATTCTTATCTGCAGTATTTATATTAAGAGTTCGTGTTGACCCACAGCCTGACCAGTACTTGATATTGCCATATTTCTTAATTTTTGTGAATATAATAGGCATAAAATCAGTAAATATAAAGCTAAAATATTATAATAATATTATAATAATGAAATTTAGATAATCACATTTTGTGATCTCTCTATTTCCAAGCCTAAGCAAACGTTTTAAGCATGAAAACAACATTGTTTTCATCTTAATTTTGCTCTTCTTTATTACAGTCGAGTAATCTAATTTTTGTCATTTATTGTTTTCCTTCTTTAAGATATCTGTTATTTTAAAAAATACTGATTTTGCTGAGTGTTTTTCATACTGATTTTGAAATTTCTTTTTTTGAATACAAATAGTTTTTCAGTTATACTTTGCAAATACATTCCAACATTTATAGCTTTATTTCTTTTCCTTTAAGAAATATTTTGAGGAATATACAGTTTAGTTGTGGTAGCTACTTTTTATGCACTGTTGTTGTTTTACCATGGTTGCTTTATATATTTTTTTATGGTGTTCTGTGGATTTTGTTTGAGAACTTCTTTCCTTCTCTGAGGTCATAAAGGTATTTTCCTACACCTTCTTTGTAAAGATTTACAGTTTTGACTTTTAACATTTAGAATTTTTATTTATCTAGGGTTGATTTCTCTGTATAGCAAGAAGATTAGATCTAATTTCTTTTTTTCCCCCCAGTATGAATAAACAGGAGTTCCTGTGCTATTTATTGAGTAGATCCTTCCCCAGTGATATACAAAACCACGTGGAATATAAAGCAAATTCAAAATATCAAAGTGTCAGTTTCTAAGAATTCTCTTTAGCTCTATTTGTAGCCTGATCACACTCTATTAATGATTATAGCTTTATAATTATCTTGATTTCTGGTAGAGATAGTCCAGTCTCACTTTATTCTTTTTATTCTGAAGTATCTTACAGAGTTTTGAACTACTGCTTTAAATTAGGTTTACCTTGTTGTATATGAAGTTATTGGCTTAAAACAGTAACCATTTATTGGCTCACATTTCTATAGTTCAGAAGTCCAGCATGGCATGACTGGGTTCCCTGCTTAAGATTGAAATCAAGGGCTCAGCCAGTCTCAGTTCTTACCTTCAGTCTCTGGGGGGAGATTTGCGTCTATGCTCATACTTACTGTTGCTAGAAATCACTTCCTTGTTGTTATATGACTCAGGTTCCAATTTCTTTGCTGGTTATGGTCTGGGGGTTGATATTAACTCATAGCAACTGTTATCAGATCCTCTCCACATGAACCTCTCTGATTTCAAGTCAGGAACAATATGTCGGTTCACCCCTGCTTCAAACCTCTGCCTTCCTCTTGTACTACCAGCCAGAAAAAAAAATTTCCACTTTTAAAATGTCACATGTGATTAGGTTACATTCACCTTTTTGATTGACTTGAAGTCAATTGATTAGTAACCTTAATTACATAGGCAAAATGCTTTTTGCCATGTAAGGTAATTGCAGGCATGATATCTCAGTATATTTCCAGTTCTAGGAATTAGAGCAGGAAAAGTTGGGGAAACATCTTTAGAATTCTGCCTACCATGACTTCTATGTAAATTTTAGAATCAGATTTTCAATTTCTTAAAAAAAATTCTTGTGATATTTTAAGTTGAATTCTTTAGAATTTATAAAAAGATTGTGGAAATTTGACATCTATATAACACTGAGTCTTCTAATTCATGAACATGGTATGTCTTTCTACTTAGTTTTGTAGATATGTAATAAATGTTGATATTTCTGTTGTCAAAAACAGTGCAATTGATTCTCGTATATTGGTTTTTTATAGGCTATTTTGCAACCTTTAATCATAATAACATATTTTATTTTGAATTTTCTGTCTATATGTCTTTATTGTCTATGGAATAATGAGTCTATTGTGTCTTTATAATCCATACTCATATTTTTTTCTTCTTTCATGCTGACTACTCAATTTAGACCATGTTCAGTAGAATTAGTGAGTTATGTTTTGTCCCTGATTCAAAAGGAAATGTTTTTAAACTTTCACCATTACAAAGACATTTACTCTAGATTTTTCATAGATATTTTGTTCCAATACCAGGGTTCTAACACTGTTTGGGTGTTCTGCAATTTGACCCATTTCTGATAGTAACTACCCACAGTTATCACCAGATTCCACAAGTTAAAGAACAAGTTCCCCATTGAGAAGATTTTTATTTTAGATGCCAGCCACAGGTGGGTTCGTTAGTCTACCCCTACTTTTGCCTGGCTGACTACAAATTTGTGACTTTCCACAACTCCCTTAGTTTCCATAATTGCTGGTCACAGAACTGAGGAAAGCACTATACTTACAGTTATACTTTTATTATGAGGGATACAAATGAACAACCAGATGAAGAGATAAATTGAACAAGATCTGTAAGGGTCCCAAGCACAGGAGCTTGTGGCCCAGTGGAGTCAGGATGCACCATATTCCTGGTATATGGGTATATTCGCCAGCCAGAATGTTCCAAAGCCACAGTGTCCAGGGTTTTTATTTGTTTCATTACATAAGCACAATTGGTTAAATTATTGATCACATGTTTGAACTCAATCTCCAGTCCCAGGAATGTTTCAGCACTATAGTAATGTGACTTTTTTTCTGGCAACCAGTGCTATCTACAGGGCCCAGCACAGTTCATCTCATTAGCATAAAAAACACTCATATCATTCAAGAAATTCCAAGAGTTTTGAAGCTTTATACCAGGGACAAATTGCATCTTAATTATTTTTAAATATATAATTTAGTAGTATTTATTACCTATACATTGTTATGCAGCCAACCTCCAGACCTTTTTTCACCTTGCAAAACTTAAACTCTATACCCATTAAACTGCAATTCCTCATTCACTCCCACCAATTCCCTGGCAATCACCATTCTACCTTCTGTCCCTATGAACTTGACTACCCATTTGCTAAAATCATAAAGTATTTGTCTTTTTATGACTAGCTTATTTCCCTTAGCATAATGTTCTCCTCATGTTTGTTTATGTTGTAGCATGTGTCAGGATTTCCTTCCAGAAAAATATGTATTTTTATTATACCACAGATACTTTTTTTATGAAGTTCAAGAGGTGACCTTTTCTGCCTAGTATATTAATAGCTTTAATTATGAATTTTAATTGAATTTTTCAAATGTTTATTCAGTACCTATTAAGATGATTATATTATTTTCTCCCTTAATTCATTAACAGGGTAAATTTCATTGATAAAGTTCTCACTTAAAACCACTCCTGCATTCTTGTGATAAACCTAACTTGTTTTTGACATATTATTGTTTATACAGTGTTCTCTTTAACTTCTAATATTTTCATAAGGATTTTTGCATCTGTGTTCATCAGTGATTTTAAATTGGAATTTTTATTTCTTATATTGTCATTTTCTAGCTTTGGAATTAAGAATATACTGATCATAGAATGAATTGGGCATTTTTTCCCATTATTTCAAAGAGTTTTGATGAAATTGGAATGATTTATTCCATCAAATATTGTTAGAACTCATCTATAAAAACATCTGTACTTGATTTTTTCCTCTTGGGAAATTTTAAAATAGCTGATTCATTTTTTTAAATGATTCCAAGATAATTGTGTATGTCTAGCATTTTTTCAACATCTAATTTTGGAAAGTTATGTTTCTATGAAATTACTTCATCAGAGTTTTCATACTTATTGGCATTAAGTTGTTCAAATATTCTCTTATTATCATTCTAAGTATCTGAAGTAGTTATACTCTGACCCATATTTTATTCCTCACTTTATTTTT
Source organism: Neophocaena asiaeorientalis asiaeorientalis (assembly GCF_003031525.2). NCBI lineage: Eukaryota > Metazoa > Chordata > Mammalia > Artiodactyla > Phocoenidae > Neophocaena > Neophocaena asiaeorientalis. The sequence continues at coordinate 8,977,089 of NW_020173979.1, read as the reverse complement.
TTTCTCTTGGTCAGTATTTTTAAATAACTAATTTTAGGTATTGTTGATTTTAGCTATTGTATACTTGTTTCAATTTCATTAATTTTCTTATATTTTCTATATACTGTGGGATTTTTCTGTTAATCTTTTTTCTAACATAAATTGGTTAATTAGTCTTTAAATTTATCCTTCCTTTGTTTATAAGGACTTAAGTCATACATTTCCCTCAGAGTATCAGTTTCACTGCATTATAAAATTTTTGATATAAAAATTTTCTTTATTGTTAAACACTATGTATTTTCACATATGTATTGTGATTTTTCTTTGACTCAAGATGTTTACATGTTTATAATTTTTCAGCTGTAGAGATATTTTATTTATCTTCTCATTTTGACTAAAAACTAGATTGCTGTTTTGTAGTTCTCATTGCAAGTCTCTACATAAATTCAGTGATAATTTCTTTTGATATATCTTCCACCTCACTTATTTTTCTTCCATCATTGTTTATTTAGCTATTAAATCAATCCTTTAGCTTTCAGTTTCAACAAAAATATTCTTAAATTTTTGAATTTTTTTTTTTCACATCTTATGGTTACTAATGATAAATCATTTATTGCTTTATTTAAATCAGACAAAATCATAGTCTCTATTTGATTTCCTCAATATGTAAAGTTCATGGTGGTATGAATCTGGTGTTTTTTTGTTTCAATTTAGCCTTATTTTCAAGATGGGGTGTGTGTGTGTGTGTTTGTGTGTGTGTGTGTGCATTTGTATCTGGGTTTTGAAGATTTATATTTGTATATTTTGTGATTCTTTAACCTGTAGAAATCCTTAGGATCTAAAAACACAGTGTTTTCTTTCAGAAAGAGGATTTGCTTTTGCCAGAAATTAGCAGGTGCTATAAATCTATTAACTTAAGACAACTTTAGTCCCCTTGCAAGGTCCCTGGTTCACATTAGGAGCTTAGGTATGGACCCTCCATGTTTCTGATTCTCTAAGATTTCCATTCAGATACCAGTGGCTACATTTGTATTTGGTATCAGTGCAATTTGAACTTTCTCATGCTTAACTTCCTGCTCTGGTTTCAGCTCAAGAAACTTTTTGTGGTTGGTGTTTTTACTTGTAGTAGAGGTGGGCATGGATCACAACTAGAGATTTCCCTTATTTTCTACATCCTAAACTACACATAACATCTGTGTGTTTTCTTTTTGCCAGGATCTAATTGTTTTTTAGTGGTAAGTTACTCTAGATATTTTATGCTGGTCTCTTATCAGAAATGAAAGTCCTTCTCAATTACATTTTTCTCTAGACATATACTTTCACTCCTACTTCTATTTCCATAGAGTAAAATGGTTACTTCTCTAATATCAGAGATATATATCACATTGATATTTATTTGTTAAGAGCTCTTGCTATTAAATGGATTCATCAATTCTTTAATAACAACCTTACATTCCCCACCACTTTTAGTCTTTTTATATATAAATTTAATTCTAGTTACAGTATTGCTTCTCTAGACCTTCACTGTCTTATATGGTAGCCACTAGCCACATTTGGCTGTCAAATACTTTAAATGTGGCTTAGTTCAATTTTAGATATGAAGTTAGTGTAAAAAACACATTGGATTTTTAACAGTACAAAAAAGTAAAACATCTCATTAATAATTTTTGTATTGATTACATGTGGAAATAATATTTTGGATATATTGAGTTAAATAAAATGTAGTAGCAAAATTATTTTTACCTGTTTCTGTTTATTTTTACTCATGTGACAGAAAATTTACAATTACAAATGTGGTTTTCATTATACTTATATTGGACAGTGCTGCTCTATAAGATTATCAGTAAACACCTTCCCAAATCCAGCATTTGTTCCTAGTTCGTTTTTTCTGTATTTCAATTGAGAAGGAAATTTGTGATGACATTCTCTACCCTCCCCATGAAAATTTACTACCTAAGTGAAATTGTATGCTAAATATTTTATGACCTTCTGTATTTCATCATTCAACTCAAGTCTACTATTTATTTTTTTAAGCTTGTGTTCCTTTTTCTCCACAATTGCTTCAGTATCAAGCTTAGCTCAAAATGAGGCTTTTATAAACCTTTCCTAAGCACCAAAATTGTTTCTCAGAGTTTCCTCTTATTACTACCAACATCCCCTCCATATAACATAGAATGAAATGTGCAGAGGGGATTAGGAGACATTTAGGTAAACCGAGGGATGGCATGGGAAAGTCATTGGAGTGTAGGCTTGCCTGGTAAAATACAGTACATACAGTTAAATGAGAATTTGAGATAACAATGAATAATTCCTATGTTGTTATTTATATTTTTATTATCATTTATAAACAACAGATAAATAAGGCATGAACCACACTTATGCTAAAAATAAATTATATTTGCTACTGATCTGAAGGTAAAATTTCAGTATCCTATTGTGTTTGCTAAATCTGCCAATACTATTAAGGTGGAGACTGTATCACTGGTTTCGTCATGGGTGGGATAGGGGAAGTGATTAGATTTCAGGGACAGAAAATTGAAGTATCCTGTTCTTCATTTTCTAGCACTCAGTGATCATTATCCTGTGAAAGGTTTACCTCTTGTTTGTTTCTTTCATTCTTTCATCCATTTATTTATTCATCTATTCATTCAGTCATTCACTCAATTTTTACTGATGCCCCAATCCCATTTCTGTCCTTATCCTCCATAGGTAAACATTCTAAGTTATTTGAAATGTTTTTATCCTTCTGTGTTTTACTTTTTGAATCAGACCCCACCTACTTCAATTCCCTTGCCCCTTTGTTCAAGTCACCTTCTCGAGTCCCAGTCTATTAACCCTACTTAATTGCAAGTAGCCTCCTGGTACTCTCACCTTCTACTGACCTGATTTTAAATTATTTCTGTAACACTTATCACTCATTGCTTATTTAATAATTTGTCTCTCTTCAGCTACATTGTACTATTCATGAGGGTAGGGATCTTTATTCTTTTCACTGTCATATCAGGCACCTAAAACCATGCCTGTCACATTATAGGTGGTCAACACAATATGAACTACAATAAATAAAAGCATTGTTGCTTTCTCTTTTCATATTTCTACTTTATATACACACTTTTCTGTTTTAAACTTCCTTCTGTTTGTTTAACCAACATTCTGTTTTTAGATAGATGCCTATTTGGGGCACATTCAATCTCTGCATCTATCTGTCCTCTACAAGGTATTCTATCACATCTATACACCACATTATACATTTCCATACTCACAATCATGGACGTTGTCCATGTCTTTCTCCCCTATGTGACATAGTTTTTCTTTCAACTTCTTTTAACATTTTTTTTATCATCATCTTAAAAACCATTATGTTCCCTTTTTAAGAAAAATTGTTAAGAGGGAAGGAGCTATCACTTCACAACTTCTCAGCTAGGTTTCTCTTCTATATGTTTTGTTACCATGAACACTAGAGATTTCCATTTGTTAAAAACCTTGATGTCTCATATTAAATTAAGGAAAATAACTTAAGTTACAGATAGTACAGTTACGCAGGAACACATGTAATTTTTTATGATGTATATTCTTGCTTAGAGACAGGGAGTAGATGGTTGGTGAGATACTCTAATATTTCAGGATCAGAGTAATGCTCGTTAAGTAGAGGTATTCTGAGTCGGAAAATTTATTAGTTATCTAAATACATTCAGTATTAAGATGAGCATCATCACTATAATGGAGAAGAGTACAGTTTAAAAATTTTCTGCCCCTTCCAGTATACTATTAATAGATTTTTAACTTGAGACTTCTATGTGGTTACTTATAAATTATAATTTTAACTACATTTTCTCCAATAAATAAGCTGTTCTGCTCCCTAGTTTTTAAAAATAGGTCTATAATACTTACTATTTTATCACTCACTTTTAAACTTAATCATATCTTATATCATTAAACTATTTTCAAATACCTCTATTTGATCAAAGAGCAATAACTTAAATTTATTACTTTTTTCTACTTACCATAGCTCACTACATCTTACTAACACTTAGTAGGAACTTAAGAGGCTTATTTAATTTATCTACATGTTTTTTAACTAAAAGTGTATTAAAAGCACAGAATTTGGATTCATAGAGATTTGAATTGAATCACAACTCTCTTCATGAATTCGTGTAACTTTAAACACGTTTCCTAATCTACTTCAGTTTTACTTTTATTTTTTATAAAGTTATTTCTCTAAATAGTAGTAAATACCTCATTGGGTCCATTGTAAGGAATAAATGTTATTATTTAAACATTTAAAGGTTTTAATACAGGCCCTGATAAAAGTCCTTATAAATGTTGGCTATTATTACTAATGTTAATATAATTTTTTGTCTCTTTCAAATTCATAGACTTACTAAAGAAGATAATAATAAACACTTTGAAGCATCTCACATCTCTCTTTTTTTCCCCTTTCTCATGGATAATTATTTTTCTGTGGTTAAAAAAAGTAGTGAATCACATGTATTACCAATATGTTAATCACATATTATAAAACATTAATGAACATTACATAGTATTTACTTTCCTCAGCAAGATTTACGTGTTCGGTATGGATAAACAACAAGGAGCATGACTCTCCTTATTTTATGATACGTAATGATATTTGAGACTGCAATATGATTGATACCTAGGAGTGGGATGGATGACTGTATAACTTTATGATATTGAAATGAAAAGGAAAAACAAATGATGTGAAATATTGAAACAAAAGTGGTTGAGGTTGTCTATATGCATGTTTAGGTAGAGAAATACATAGAATGAATAAATAAAACACACAACTACAAAACTATTTAAGACAATGTGTGGAATGTTTTATTCAGCTTTTCTAAAATCTTCATTTGCCAGTTTTACTGTATGTAAAACAAATAGCTGAAATTTTGGCACCATTTGTCAAAGAGTATGCATTGAAATACTTCCTTCAGTGTTGACTGTAAGAACTCTATGTGTTTCTAGTCTTATTCAGAGACTTTTTTCTGTAATGAATAATTTGGATATATCACAATATTACACTTTTCTGTTGAAATGAAACAAAATTCCCTACTGTACATGTTCTGTTTTATTCCCATAGGATGGTGAATATGCATGTGCTTGCACTTATGAAGTAAATTACGTGCTTAAAGATATAATAGCCCTTGCTTTTACGCAGCTGTTTTCTCAAAGGAATTCAACACATTTTACGTTGACTTTAGAAAAATGACCAACAAGTACTCATTCTTAACTTACTCTATTACCCTGGAAGTATTTCTTCACTTCCCGTCTAGTTTTTCCCTTAAAGCTCTATAATAGATTGTACCGAATTTAAGGTGAGAAACAGAGACAGAGACAGAGAAAAAAAAAAGAGTATCTAAGACAAATGTTAATACACTTGGTCAAAATCTTTAACTTCCAAAATCACCAAATGAAAATCAAAGCCTTGATAGAATCCTAGACTTCTAGATCACTGTTACCTCTAATAAGACAAAACATCAATGAGATTTTAAATATAGTTGAAGAAATTAAACTTCCAAATTATCAATATTTTCTATTTTGAGAAATAGATATGAGATTACAAAACATTTCATGACTTAGTTCTTTGGGTTTTTTATTTTTATGTACCATCCTCATTAGGGTGAGCATTTCATGTGGGTGTTCTGATAGAAATGAATTTTGTCAGTAAGTCCACCTACACACTTCTCCTTTGTAACCGAGGGCGTCCCTTTGCAAGGTTGCCACAAAATAAACTGTCCCGTGTGGTCATTAAGTACGTGACATTTGTAACTATGGAAATGTCAGCATGAAATATTGAGATAATCTAAATTAATATTTTCCCTATACTGAGGAGAAATAAGGATCAGAGAGATGAAATGATTTGCAAAAAGGTATGTATCATAGTGGCTAAGAGTGCCCGCTCTCCAATGGATTTGCAATCCTGTTTTAATTCTGAGCTTTAACACTTACTGTGTAATCTAGGGCAAGTTGACTAACCTCTTTAAGCCTCAGTTTCCTTATCTATAACATGGATCTAATAATAGTACTTGTAGCTTATTTTGTACCAAAGATTGCAGTGGAATTTAAGAGAGAGACCATATCAAGGAATTTTATTAGACATTTGAAGGTTTGAAGGTTGTCATAAGTCTCTGTTTTCCCATTTGGAACCATCGTAGAGTTGCTCTGTCTTATGGGCCACTTATGTTTGCATTTCTGTCTTGTGTTTAATCATTGGTCCATTGAAGCTGTGCTGTGGGAAAATGTGAGAAGTCCTTAAGCATCCTGGTTAAACACTCAGGTTCTAGACCAGACTGCTGAGGCCTGAATTTCTGTTCAGCTGTGTGGCTTTGAGTAGTCTTTGTACTTCTTTGTGACTCAGTGTCCACATCTATAAAATGAGTAGTCATACAGCCTGCATCTTAGGATTCAACTAATAATTAAAGTTACATGCACAAAGCACTAAGAACAGTGGCAGGCACACAGGAAATGGTATATGAAGGTTAGTAGTTAGTTGCTTACATATTTTAAAAAGTGAATTTTTTAATTCAGCTTTTCTAAAATCTCTGCCAGCTGTACTACATGTGACATGAATAACTGGAACATTCCTTCCAAAAAAATAAAAAAGATGTTTACAAATCACATCCTTTTTTTTTGTTTTAACAAATGCCCATCAATTTTAATTTTGAAGTAATATATAAAAATGTCAATTTCCATTACTTTTTCTCTAATTTATTTTGATAAAGTAATCTAAGAGCAATAATTCTGATTATAAGTTTGCTAAACCCTTCCAATTCCTACTCAAGATTGTAATCATAATGCCCCCATCACTCCATCAAGAATAAATGACACAATCAAATATGTAATTACTCTTATAAAGAAATGTCAACATTGTCACAAACACTCAGATTTTCAAAGTGAAGTTTGTGAGAGTAATAAATGTGTCTATTTCCATCAAGATACTTTATAAAATCCTTCTATTTTAAGCCAAATCCAGTTCTACTATTAATGAAGTAAATTATACATTTATGAACATTTTCATTCAAATTAAGTATATTAATCTCATACAGATATATTTTCTCTAAGATAGGAATTCTACTCACAGATTTCCTCACCAAGTGTTTTGGTTCACTTCTGCATGGTGAGGAAGGTAACAAGATTTTTATGTCATAGTAAATGAATAGACCGTCTTTCTACTTACTAGAGTGGACATAACAGAATAATTATGTATTCATGGTGGTCAGTTTTCTATAAATATTGGAGTTCAGTAATTACTATAGAACTGCCTGTTATTCACTCATTTGGAAGACTTAAAGGAACATGAATATGCATGAACTACTTCTGTAAGTCAAGAAAATATACTGTTTGTTTTGGTCTTTGAGTTTGCCATAGGTATATTTTGTGGTTTTAAAAATATATCTGCTGCCTTCATCACCTTGAGCTAGGCAGAGACTGAAGTGTAATTTTAATGCAGGTACAATTTATTTATGATAGTTCTTCTCTTCCAAGACAGTGTTTCTAGACCTTTCTTTCCTTTATCCTGTTTCTCTACCCTTGAGGACAAGGTAGAACCAAGCAAAAAATTGCCTGTGCTTTATCTCCCGCTGTTCTAGTTTTGTTCTCTCTTTTCCAGCATTATCAGTATCTAATCTGAGAATGAAAAACATATAGAACTATTAGTGAAATAAATTTCCCCTGCCCATATTTTTTTCCAGGGCCTGGGTCATGTTGCATTAAATGGATTTCTAGAGATAAAACTTCGTTGTCTTCTATCTCCGTTTGGTTCTCCAAACTCATTTTGACAAGGAAGATCTAATATTAAAATTGCATATTTCTGTAATGATAGTATTTTATGTCACACAGAAGCCATCTGTTAGCCCTCAAATTTACCCAGGTTGGTGTCTGTTCACTTTGTTTGCTTAAAAGACAGGCTTTGCTTTCGGAGGAGTTGAATCTTCATTTTAGAAATAAATCTGAGAGGAAACTTTTTTGAACTCACATCCCTAGTTAGTATCACATTAATTTACAGAGCATTTCTAGAAATAAATTGCTATGGAATTCAGAAATGCGTAATACTATTACTATAATTATATTAGAAAGCTGAGGGTGTAATTTAGTTTACTCAACAATTTGCTGAATATAAGGATGGAAATGTCCACAGTTTAAAAAAAAAAGTAGTTCTTGGCTCATTCAGCTAATCTTATTTTTGTGTACATTAGCATCGAGTCAGATCCTCCAAGTTCAAGAGCTACATTAGATTTTTTTCCTTCTATTTGGATGCAGGACTCAGAGTTTGCAGAGTTTGTCAGTTTCCCACAAATCCTCTGATAATTGACTAGATTAGTACAAAATAACTGCACAAAAGTCCACATACTCCCTCCACAATAAGGATTCCCAGGAAACAGGAATAGAAGGGAAAGGACATGGCAATTTTTTTCTCTACTGCAACTTTTTCCTCCTTCCCTCCTTCCTCCCTCCCTCCTTTTCTCTCTCCCTCCCTCCCCCCTTTCTTTCTTTCTTTTTTTTCTTTCTCTCTTTTTATAAAACCACTTAACAAGGGATCAGACCTCAACAAATTATTAAAAGTGCACAATACAGAACTGATATCTCTAGGGAAAATGTTGGAGAGCAAATCTCTAGAACTTGTTCATTTTGCATAACTGAAAGTTATACCCATATGAAAAACAACTCCCCATTGTTGTTTTGTTGTTCTACTCTGTTTCTACTCTGTGTTCTACTCTGTGTTTCTACTCTGTGTTTGTTCTATTCTGTGTTTGTTCTACTCTGTGTGTGTTCTACTCTGTGTGTGTTCTACTCTGTGTTTCTATGAGTTGTTCAACTCTGTGTTTCTATGAGTTTGGCTATTTTAGATAACTCATATAAGTAGAACAATGCAGTATTTGTCCTTCTGTGATTTGCTTGTGTCACTAAACATAATATCTTCCAGTTTCCACATTGTCACATATGCAGGATTTCCTTCCTTTTTAAGGCTGAATGATATTCCATTGTATGTATATACCTCATTTTCTTTATTCATTCATCTATTGATGGATCCTTAGGTTGTTTCCATGTCTCTGCTTTTGTGAATAACGCAATGAACATGGGAATGCAGTATCTCTTTGACATCCTGGTTTCAATTCTTTCAGATACCCAGAAGTGAGATTGCTGGATCATATGATAGTTCTATTTTTAACTTTTTGACGAACTTCCGTACTTTTTACCACAGTGACTGCACCATTTTTCATTCCTAGCAACAGTGTACAGGAGTTCCAATTTCTCACATCCTCACTGGCACTTACTATATATATTTTTAAAATAATAGCTGTCCCAGTTAATGTGAGGTGATATCTTATTGTGGTTATTATTTGCATTTTTCTGACAATTAGTGATGTTGAGCATTTTTTCATTTACCTTTCATATAGAAAAGTATTATTTGCATATCTTCTTTGGAGAAATGTCTATTCAAGTGCATCTTTAAATCAGGTTATTTGGTCTTTTGCTATTGAGTTGTAGGAGTTTCTTGTATATTTTGGATATTAACTTCTTTTTGGATATATGGTTTGCAAATATTTTCTTCCTTTTTGTAGGTTGCGTTTTTATTTTGTTGATTTTTCCTTTGCCAAGGCAATTACAACTACCTTACAAATGAACACTAGTGAAGAGATCTCACCACAGTGATTCCTAATATAGTAAACTGTTGTCTGGTTACCAAATGATCATTTTAAAAGCAGAGAGGAGTGATCATTACAGATACAGCAGTATTAGATATTCCATCTTGCCCTTTTATTAACCAGCATTCTCTGAATGCTCCCTGACTGTGGAGCCAATGAAAAAAAAATTGAGGGTATATTATCCCTACAAAAACTAAAGTTAATTTTAAACATGCTTGCACTCAGTGGTTCTGCAAAGTAATACACCCACATTTGGAATGGTACTTTTGGTGGAAAATACAGCTAATTCTCATTTAGTACTTTGAAAATGGTAAATAATAATAATTAGGAGTAGTAGAAGTAATACTAGTAGTAGTAGTCAGGAATCCTGATCATTCTCCTCTTGAAGGTTCTGGTATTTTTTAGCATGTTATCATTCATATGTAATTTTCTTCATAGATCATGTCTTCATATACAGTTATAATAAGTGCAAACAATACACACAAAGCAAATAACTGAAATTTCATGAAGCTTGATGTAATTACCAATATAGTCTTCTCGCAAATTCACTCACTCATAATCTTTTAAACATTGTTTTATGCAAACAAACATAAACTTACAGGAAGCACAGTTTCTTTCCAGTTTATGTATTTTTAAAACTATGTAGAATATTTTAATAAAATGTAGAGGAAAGTTGCATTACATAAAACAGAGAAAAAAAGGGTTTCCATTCTCTTGTCTTTGAATCAGTTCCCATGAATCTGTTGCCTTAGGAAGTATCAGTAATATCACTGCAGGACACAAGCTTTTTCCAAGATACTGTTTATATCATAGTTCAAAGATTATTTATAAAGGACAAAAACTGATATTTTACCCATAAACAGTTGGAATTCAATATAGAGGATAAACTGCGATTTGAAAAAAACAGTAGCTTTCTTGGGGCTATAGAACCTCATTATGATCAAAATCCATTGATACGGATGAAAATTCAATGGGAAAATCTAGATTCTGATCCAGTTTCTTACACTTATCAGCTCTTAGAATAAATAACTTGAGCATGAATTTACTTATCTGTAAAAAGGAACATTAAAAGAAAAGAAAAACGGAACAAAAAAAAAAAAAAAAAAAGGAACATAATAAGTACTTTTTAAATGCTTAATTTACTCATTTTTGTCACATACTTTGGGCACTGAAGCTAGTGGTGTTACCCCTTGTCTTCTGAATGAATGAAACTGGTATATGCTAAAATATTATTTTGATTGATAATGCCGTAGAGATGGTGATCTGTTACAGTGCTGTCAGTGAGAGTGTACACATACCTGCTCAAATAAATTTTTCTTTTTCAGTAATCAGAATTGGAAAAGAACAGTGTGGTAGGCATTGTGTAGTCTAAAATAGAATTCATTTAAATTTTTTTTTCAAAATGATCATAAACAGTAAGTAACCATAAAATGTAATGGATAAGAAAAAATTGAGATAAAAAATGATGACAGAAGCATATTATAAATGTTAAAAATCCAAGCCAAACAGTTTATTTTATGATATGTAAGTGAATATAGTATTTAACACAGCCATTCTGTGTAAAGATTGATATGTTTCTACTTCCTCAAAGCAAACAGCTCTCTCAAACCTGAGGACATGTAGTCAAGTAAAATCAATGACCACAGAATTTCCCTATATAATGAATATATTATAATGTTAAATTGTCATTTGTTTATTCAATACCTGCTTATAGAGTGTCAACCATTGACAGACATGTTCTGTGTGGTAAATGCAGCACTAAAATAGGATGATGCATAAACCGTATTTAGTAGAGCTTAAGATTATATAATTAGAGTATGCCCTCTTTAAGAACACGAATACAAATCAGGTTTTAAAAAGTAAACACTTAGAAAAAGCAAAGAAATCACAGTTAGATATGTAAAAATCTGGCCACTATCACCAATGTCAAATTACAAAATCAAAAAGAAACTGTAACATTTTATATTAGTTAACTTTTATAGTATATTTTTCTCTTATTTTGACTGAATACTACGTGAATGCCTCTTCACATAACAAAGATTTTGTAATTTTTTTTTCTATAGGAGTAATGAAAAGATCGTTTTATTCTTCTAATAGGGATGATCGTTTTTTTTTCTCATTGAATTGTAAAAAGCTTATTTCAGCATCACAACTTGCTGTAGACAATGTCATGTAAATATTTGGGTGTTACCAAATATGAGAAAACCTTTTATATTTAAGATGCAAGGTTTGGAAGAATTTTCCACAGGCTGCCTTATGACTTTATATTTCAAACCTTGTTCCTTTGCCACCACCGCACATTTCAGGTGCCAGATTCTATACAACACATTTATTTTAGCATGTAACATCTACCCTTTACTTTCAAGTCACTATGACACAATACCCTATAGGGATATTACTGGAAGCCATTTCTCCATATGGACAATTAGGAATAACTTTACCATCATGGAAGTGACAGAAAACCATATAAATAAGCACCGCCAAACCAAAACTACATGTATCCTCAATACAACTTTCCCTTCAGTGCATTTCCAAGATGCCTTTGGTCACTCCAAGTTATACCATATAACTGTAAGAATGAGAGATGGGAACTCAGAATGAAAATAGATACAGAAGAAATACTTCTATGAAGAAGTATGTGATGCCATGAGATTATATAGTAAGATGACCAGATCTGGTCCTGCAAGTCAGAGAAATTTTCCCTAAGTGGTTCTTGATGTTAAAACCTGCATAAGAAACTTAATCTTAGTAACCAAGTGATGGTGGTGGTGAGAGGGGTAGAGAAGATTCTAGGCATATGAAAGAAAATGCACAGATATTTTGAAGCAGGAAAATACTATGAGGAGTTGAGAAACTGAAAGGAAATTCAGTATGGTTAGAGCTCAGAAAGTAAGGATAAAAGGGTCATCTGGAATGAGATTTTAGAGAAAAGGATGGGACAGATCCAGTTTGGTCTGGGTAGGCTACCTTAATGTTAGGGCTTTATTCTAAAGAAAAGGGCAAGCCATTAAGAGTTGACATTGTAAGATTTGCATTGATACCAGAATACTCTGAATACAATGTGAAAAACAGACTGGAGTGGGGAGGCCCAAACTATTGTGGGGTTTCTACCAGGAAGCTATTGCCCTCAATTGGGAAGAAGTTGGCCCAGGGTGAACAGTAGTAGTAGTAAAAATAATCTTAATTTGTTCATTCTTTCTCAGGAGCTATACTGAACTTAACTAGACTTTGCACATATTATTTTCCTTTTTTAGTTTGATAGGCATTGATTTTCAATTGGTATAAATTAGTAAAAATTACTCTAATATTTGAATTTTATATTTTTAAACTATTAAAATATTATTATAGAATTTTGGCCCGAAATTTCGGGTTCAACTATTTTTTTCAACTTTTTACTTTATATTGGATTACAGCTGATTAACACTTGTGTTACTTTTCAGGTGTACAACAAAGTGATTCAGTGATACATACACATGTACCTATTCTTTTTCAAATTCTTTTCCCGGTTAGGTTGTTACAGAGTACTGAGCAGAGAGCACTGGGATCTAACTATCGATTGTTAATTTCATGAAAAAGTCTAGAATTAAAGATCCAGGGAGCAGATTAAAAGCTGTTGATTCTTCCAGGTGTGTTCTGAGAGGATAAAGTATACATGTTGGCGGTTTGCTGTTGTTGACCAGAGTGAGTTAGATCTTTGGAATGGGAGCAGTCAAAATTTATGTAACACATGATTGCTAAATGTTTGGTACCTAATCTATTAAAAGGCTGCTCGGTCTAAAAATGTAATAAGAATCCATAGGTCAGTTGCTGTAATTAATTATGTTTCCTCAAGCTAAATTCATCTATTTTCTAGCATCCTTTCTTTCTCTTTACACCTTCCTGTAGTAGTACTATTTTCCATATTATAATTCATTTTTTTCACATGTGGTCTTAAAAGAGAAGTGATTCCTTTCAGCTCAGGCTACAGAGAAGACATCGTCTGGAACTAAATCAAACTACATTTGAAGCATCTTTGGGGCTCATAAGTGTCATTTTTCACTTGTTCTATTTCTGTTATTTCTGCATGATGCTCTAAAATGCAAGTTTGTAAATTACATTAAAGTACATACTTTAATGTACTAACGTATTTTCCTGAAATTTTGTTTCCAATCCAATATTAGTGCTAAAAACTAAGAGAAATTTCCAAGACGCCTTTCTTTGTAATGTGACTCCACTGATGTCCACAGAAAGTTTTTTCCAAGGGGGTCTTAATAAACATTCAAACTTGTAGATAATTAGAGTCCTGGGATAGAATAGTGCTGGGCCACCTGGCAACATGCACAGTATTTAATTTAATTTACCTCAAGGAGATTGGCTCTATGCCTAGATCCCTGACTCAACATTACATTTTTATTCTCTCCTGAAAAGAGCTCTGTCAGAAAATACCATGAAATTCAAGAACTGGTTTTCTGAATTGCAAAATGTTGTGAAAGATGTAAAGATATCAGGACTATCACAAAGCAGTGATATCTCCCCCTTAGTGAGATCCTCCATGTCAGTGGTCCCCAACCTGTTTGGCACCAGGGACAGGTTTTATGGAAGACAATTTTTCCACGGACGGGGTGGGGTGGGGGGATGGTTCAGGCGGTAATGCGAACGATGAGGAGCAGCAGATAAAGCTTGGCGCACTTGCCACTCACCTCCTGCTGTGTGGCCCAGTTCCTAACAGGCCGCGGGCCGGGGACCCCCACTCTATGTGACTACTATCTGTTGTTTTGGCTACAATGCATAGGATGGTAACATTAAAAAGGATAATGCTAATTCATCACTATAATAGCATAATTATACTAACAATTTGATAAACAATTTTCATATATTGTCAAAACCTCTGAAATAAGCGTAAGGATGGTCTCCATTTTAAAGTGGAAACAAAGGTCTTGCAAGGTATGACTTATCATTAGGTCATTTTAAAGGGTGCTAAGGGAAGTGATATTACGTAACAAGCAACAGCATAACACAGATTGTCCCCTTCCATCTACTTCTCTGATGGCCTATTCATTCCAGCAGTTGTTAGGCAAGAATTTGTTTTCTTTCACTTTGATTCATCCTATATTCATTTGAATGTATCTCTATAATTTGTAGATCACATTTGATTTCTTTTTTTTGATTCCTTAAAAAGAGAAACTATATGCCATTTCAAGCTTATCATTATCAAGTCTCAAAAGCTGGTGAGTTGAAGGACATTTGGGTTATGAATAATTTTGCTTTGAACATTCATGTACAATTTTTTTGTATGGACACATGTTTTCAATTGTCTTGAGTATATTTTCTAGGAGTATATTTTCTGCATTATATGGCAACTCCATTTAACTGTTTGAGAAACTGCTAAACTGTTTTCCAAAGCAGCCACACCATTTTATATTGCAGCATTAATTGTTGAGGGTCCAATTATTCTACATTCTTGTCAACACTTGTTATTATTGACTGTCTTTTTTATTCCCATCAATCGATGAGTAGATGAACAAAACATGGTACATCCATACAGTAGAAGACATTTAGCCATTAAAAACAGTGAAATGTTGGTCCAAGTAAAAGAAGGGAGACTCATGTGGTCATAGATTTATGAGTCAATTTTTATGACATTTCCAGAATAGGCATATCCATAGAGAGAAAAAGATTAGTAATTCTCAAGGGCTAGGAGAGAGATGAATGGGAAATGACTTCTAATGGGTATGGGGCTTTTTATGGGTTAATGAAAATATTCTGGAAGTAGATAGTGATGATTCCTTTCACATTTTGTAAGTATACTAAAACCAATGACATGACACTTTAAAATGTACGTTTTATGTTATATGAAATACATCTCAATAAAAAAATCAATTAAGCTTCTACTTCTAAAATGATGATGATAATAATCATAACAAGAATAAAAACAGTAATTATTGTGGAGGTTGGGGAAAGAAGAGAGAAAAGAGGGAAAAGGGAAATGCTATGATTATGCTTTAGTGTGTTTTCCTGACACATCTGCGTTTCCTATTCTGGTTAATGGTTCTGCCAACCACTAAGTTATTCAAATTAGACATCTCAGAATGATGATTGGTCCTCTTCTCACTCAACAGTCTACAGATTTACACAAAGTTCAGCCTCTCTGATTTCAGGTTTTTAAATTTTATTATTAAAAATTTGTTTATTTATTTTGGCTGTGCTGGGTCTTAGTTGCGACACGTGGGATCTTTGTTGTGGCATGTGGGATCTTTTAGTTGCAGCATGTGGGCTCATAGTTGCGGCATGCAAACTCTTAGTTGCAGAATGCATGTGGGATCTAGTTCCCCCACCAGGGATTGAACCCAGGCCTCCTGCATTGGGAGCATGGAGTCTTCCCCATTGGATAACCAGGGAAGTCCCTCAGTTTTTTTTTTTTTTTTTTTTTTTTTTAATCACTGTTCTCATTTCTACCTCCACTGTCATTACCATTTAAATTAGCTCATCTCTAATTAACTACTACAGCATTTTCCTAGTGATGCACCCTCATGTACTTGCAAGCTCTCCTATACAGGGGCCCAAACAATGCCTTCTGTGTTCTCATCTCTTGTGTCTGCTTTCAACTGAAAATGTGTATGAAGGTTGGTAGGTAGGTAGATAGGCAGACATATAAGTAAGCATCTTTATAAGTATACAGTATTCAGAGCTTAAGGGAAGTTGAGGAGGAGGGGGAGACAACATTTGCCAAGGTTTGAGCCACATGCTCCTCAGTGAACAAACCCCTTTGGCAAGAGGGATGCGTATTCTGAAAGGTTAGTCCAGGTCACATGCCCACGGCTTCAACATGGTATCATGAATAACAGAATGGCAGGCCCACTAAGATCAAATGGAATGAGAGAGAGGTGATTTCCTAACAGAAAAATAACATGAAGTGTATGCCTTCCTATTCTTTTATAATTAGGCTTACTCCCCAACGTGAATTAGTTTTTGTAAAGAGTGTTTGGTAGGATTTGAGGATTGTTTTTTGCACAATCAATTAGTTGTTGTACCTTTTGGTGGAAGTACATCCCATTCTTGATTGGATTGCTCTGTCCTCTTTTTCAAAACCAAGCAAGAATATACAAGTAGGGGCTTTGTATACTATTTCACTGACTTATTTAACATTCCTTAATTGTTTCATTACTGAAGTTTTGTAATAAGTTTTGCAGGCAGGTAGTACAAGTTCCACTTTGTTCTTAGTTTTTAATATTGCTTTGGACCTTCTAGTTACTTTGAATTTCTACATGAATTTTAGAAGTAACTTGTCAACTTCTACAAAAGAGCTTACTGGGATTACGATTGAAACTGTTTGATTCTATAGAATAATTTAGGGAGCACTGACATCTTAACAATATTGTCTTCCAATCCATAAACATGGAATATCTCTCCATTAATTAGGTCTTTTAAAATTTCTCTCACCACTCTTTTTGAGTTTTCACTGTCAAAGTCTTGCATATATTTGTTAAATGTATTCCTAAGCATTTTGTTTTCTGATGCTAATATAAATGGAATACCTTTAGAATTTTATTTTCAAATACTATACTCTTCATGTATGAAAATATAATTGATTTATTTTTACTTAACATACTGTGACTTTGCTAAATTTGCTTATTAGTTCTAAAAGGTGCGTTGTAGCTTCCTTGAGATTTTCTATATAAGGAATCATTTTATGTTGTTTATAAAGACAAATTTACTTCTTCTTTATACTATTTATTTGTTTGCCATATTACAATAGACATTCCAGTACAAAATCGAATAGAAATTATGAGACTGGGCATAGCTTGTTTCCAGTCTTAGGATGAATGCATTTAATGTTTAAGCATCAAATATGTAAGCCATAGGATTTTTGAAGATGTTCCTTTTCATAATGTGGAAGTTAATTTATTTTTCTAGTGTGCACATTGTTTTTTTTAATCATGAATTAAGTTGAATATTAAATTATTTGTCTGCATGTACTGAAATGATCCTTCAGTTTTTCTCAATTATTGTTAACATGTTTAATTACACTAATTTGTAAATGTTACATTAACCATCATGCACTGTGGATAAATGCCAGTTGGAAATGATGTATCATACTTATATATTGCTGGATTTGATTTGATAGTGTGTTGTTTATAAGACATTAGTCTCTAAATTTCTTTCCTTTAAAAAAATACTATATCAAGTTTTGGTATTGGATTAGGCTGTCTTTGAAGAGTGAATTGAGAAGTAGCTCCTGTTCTATTTTCTGAAAGAGTTTGTATAAGCCTAGTAATTTTTGAAACATTTTTTCATTAAATATTTGATGCCATTTAACAGTAAAATCATCTGGGTTTGGACTCTATAGGAAGGTTTTTGTTTGTTTGTTTTTTGCGGTAGGCGGGCCTCTCACTGTTGTGGCCTCTCCCGTTGCGGAGCAGAGGCTCCGGACGCGCAGGCCCAGCGGCCATGGCTCACGGGCCTAGCCACTCCGCGGCATTTGGGATCTTCCCAGACCGGGGCATGAACCCGTGTCCCCTGCATCGTCAGGCGGACTCTCAACTACTGCGCCACCAGGGAAGCCCTATAGGAAGTTTTTGATAAAAGTTCAATTTATTTAATAGGCATAAGGCATTCAAATTCTTTGTTTTTTCTTCTTAGTTTTAGTAAGCTGTGTTTTTCAAAACACATGTGTTTATTTTATCTAAGTGGTCAAACTCCTTGGCATAAAATCGTTTATTATCGTTTTTAGTATCTGTAGAATCTAGTGATAACCCTTCTTTCATTTTCAACACTGGCAATTTGTGTTCTCTCTCCTTTCTTCGTCATACTTGCTAGGTGTTTGTCCAATTCACTAGTTTTTTCAATGAACCAACTTTTGACTTTTAAAACTTTCTCTGTTGTTTGCTATATTTAACTTAATTGATTTCTGTTCTTTCTTTTTTTTCCTATCTTTTACATACTTTGGGCTTCTGTTATTCTTCTGTTTCAGTCTTATTAAAGATTAATCTTAGGTTACTGATTTTAGACTTTAGTTTCTAATATTAGCATTTAATGCTCTAAAATGTCCTCCAAGTACTGCTTTAGCAGCATAATTTGATATATTTTTGTAATGACTTAGTAAGATATATTTTCTAATTACCCATGTGATTTATTACTTGATCAGCGGTTTGTTTGAAAATGGATTCTTTAATTTCCAAGTATCTGGGTTTTATTTTTTTTAAGACATCTTATTTTTTATTTATAATTTAATTTTTGCCGGAGGACTTATACTGTATGATTTCAGTCATTAAATTTATTATGTTTTATCACCCAAAATATCATGTGTCTTGATTAATGTTTCCTCTGCACTTGAAAAGCATATGTATTGTTCTATTTTATGAGTAAAGTGTTCTACAAATATCCATTAGGTCTAGTAGCCTGATAGCATTGCTCAAATATTCTGTACCTCTCCTCTTTTTGTCTAACTGTTCTTTTAATTTTTGAGAAAGGTATGTTAAAATCTACAACTATGATCGTGGAATTGTCCATTTACTTCTTTAATTTAGTTAATTTTTACTTTATGCATTTTGAAGGTCTATTATTAGTCAAATACAAATATATATTGTTATGTTACTGGAGAATTGACTATTTGTCATTTTAAAATCTCCTTTTTTTAAAGGAAAAGAGATGCAGATTTAGAGAACGGACTGGTGGGCACAGGGGGAGAAGGGAAGGGTGGATGAATTGAGAGAGTAGCACTGACATATATACACTGCTGTGTGTAAAATAGATAGCTAGTGGGAAGCTACTGTATAGCACAGGGAGCTCAGCTCGGTGCTCCGTGATGACCTGGAGGGGTGGGTTGAGGGAGTGTGGGAGGGAGGCTCAAGAGAGAGGGGCTATATGTATACATATAGCTGATTCACTTTGTTCTACAGCAGAAACTAACACAACATTGTAAAGCAATTATACCCCAATTTAAAAAAAAACTCCTTATATATCTCTGGTCATAATATTTTGCTGAAAGCATTGAAAATATTCATAGAGCTCTGCAGCTTTCTTCTGCATACAGTATACATGCGATGTTCATGTTATATTTTTTCCCTATCTAGTGAGGTTCAATATATCTGTGAGTGGACATAAAGTTTGTCTTTTGTAGAGAATATATTCAGACCTTGCTTTTTTGTCTTATTAAAATCTAACTTTTGGGGCTTCCCTGGTGGCGCAGTGGTTGAGAGTCTGCCTGCCGATGCAGGGGACGTGGGTTCCTGCCCCGGTCCAGGAGGATCCCACATGCTGCGGTGCGGCTAGGCCCATGAGCCATGGCCGCTGAGCCTGTGCTCCACAACGGGAGAGGCCACAACAGTGAGGCCTGCATACCACAAAAAAAAAA
>NW_020173979.1:8924076-8956736 GCF_003031525.2 Neophocaena asiaeorientalis asiaeorientalis | reverse complement strand
AAAAAAAAACTCCTTATATATCTCTGGTCATAATATTTTGCTGAAAGCATTGAAAATATTCATAGAGCTCTGCAGCTTTCTTCTGCATACAGTATACATGCGATGTTCATGTTATATTTTTTCCCTATCTAGTGAGGTTCAATATATCTGTGAGTGGACATAAAGTTTGTCTTTTGTAGAGAATATATTCAGACCTTGCTTTTTTGTCTTATTAAAATCTAACTTTTGGGGCTTCCCTGGTGGCGCAGTGGTTGAGAGTCTGCCTGCCGATGCAGGGGACGTGGGTTCCTGCCCCGGTCCAGGAGGATCCCACATGCTGCGGTGCGGCTAGGCCCATGAGCCATGGCCGCTGAGCCTGTGCTCCACAACGGGAGAGGCCACAACAGTGAGGCCTGCATGCCACAAAAAAAAAAAAAAAATCTAACTTTTAATTGCAGTGTTTGTTCATTAACGTGTCATTTTAAATTTAGATGAGATGTTACATTTTTGTTTTACATTGAATTGTTTTGTTTTACATTTTTAATTTATTTTACATATTTTTGGTTTATCCTTGTTTCTTTATTTATCTTTACCTGCATTACTTTGGACTAACTTTTTTTAAAATTTTACTTTTATATAACTATCTTTGCATTCATTTTTTAAATTTAATTTTATATTGGAGTATAGTTGATTTACATTATTGTGATAGTTTTAGGTGTACAGCAAAGTGATTCAGTTATACATATACATATATCTTTGCATTCATCTTTTAGAGTTGCTCTGAAGATTACAGTATGCTTCTATTTAACATTAATATTGTACCAGTATATTTAAAATATAGGAAAGGTTCAAATATGTAGGAAAATGTATTCTATTTTTCTAATATTCACACTATAATTTTATCTATATCACATCTATAGACATCATAAAATCATTAATGTAATATTGAATTTGATATTTTAAATAGTCATATTTATTTTTTTTAAAAAACTTGAGAAAAAGTGTTTTCTTTTAAAAATACATACCTATATCCATTATTTCTGATGCTTTTTATTCTTTCTTGAAATTCTAAGATTTCATCTAGTATCATTTCTCTTCGGTCTGAAACACTTTCTCTAGCCTTTGTTGCACTTCAAGTCTGTTGGGGACAATTATTTTAGTTTATTTTAACAGAATATGCCTTTGCTTTGATTCTATTTTGAAGAATATGTTTGCTACGTATAGAATTCTGGATTGACAGTTTTTTTTTCTTTCAGTATTTTATAGATGCTATTTCATTATCCTCTACCATAACCTTTAATAAGATGGTAGCTACATTTGATTCATTGTTCTCCTTTATGTAATTTTTCATTTTTCACTAATCGATTTCAAGATTTTTTTCATTGCTTTGATTTTCACTAGTTTGACTATGATGGGTCTTGATATGATTATATTTATTCTGTTGAGGTTGCCTAAGCTTGTTGAATTTGTGAATTTATATCTCTAATCACACTGGGGAAATTTTCAGCCATTATTTCTTAAATAAATTTTATGCTTCATTTTCTCTCTTCTTTCTTTCTGGGACATAAAATATTAGATATTTTAATATTGTCCCATGGGTTCCTGAGGCTCTGTTTATTTTTCTATATTGTTACCCTTTTTTAAAGACTGGATAATGTGTTTCCATTGATCAGTAATCAATTCACAAATTCTTTTTTCAGTATGAATCTGTTATTAATCTGATCTAGTGAATTAAAAAAACAGTTCATGTTAGGTTTATAAAATTATTTTTTTCTTTATATTTATTTCATTTCAAATTCTCAGTGGGGTGTTTCTATCCTGTTATTCATTATACACATATTTTTTTCAGCATAATTTTAAATACTACCTTAAAATTTTTGTCTATCATTTCCAATATCTCTGTCATTTGGGGGTGGTCTATCCTTTTCATGATTGGTTACTTCTGTTTCTTTCTTTGCTATGTAATTTTGGATTACATACTGGACACTGAATAATGAATTGTAGAGATTCAGAAATTTGCTATGTTCCACTGAAGAATATTGGTTTAAAAAAATAGGCAATTAGCTTGACTGAACTCAAACTTCAAACTCTGTCTTCACCAAGGTGGACAGCAGCTAAAATTTCTCTTCAGTTCTTCAGTCTTCACTAAAGTTCTTGGAGTATACCTTCAGCATATCAGGTTAATTGTTCAGCCCATGGTTTTGGCAGAGATTATCCACATTACATGGAGAGCCTAAACAGCAACACTCTCCCTCTTGGATTTCCTCTCTCACTTTCTAGCTGCTGTGATTTTCCTAAATTTTTACTTCCATTTCTTCAAGTCTGTGAGGCTGCAGCTTTTCTACCCCCACATTAAACATCCCACATGGTGAAAACTGGAGCCTATCCTCAGGGTACAAGCTGAAAAAAAATGTGAAGCTCAAATAGGAACATTTATTTCTTCCTAATGTCAATTCTCCTCCACTTACTTTTTTTTTTTTTTTACTTTTGTTTACTACTTTTGTTTACTCTCTACTACCTTGAGTTAGTTAGGTTTTCATGTATTGTCCAGGTTTATAGTTGTTGTTTGTGAGAGGATTGTTACTGTAATTGTTACTCGTAATTAAGCTTCGTGTTCATTAAGTTTGCTTTTCTTATTTTTTAATTTTTAAGGGTAGTATGGTTTTTAAAAATACATAAACAATATAAATCTATGTTAAAGAAAAGATATACTTCATGGATATGAAATCACACACACATATACACAGATGTACGCCTCCACATTCACTAAGAGATTAACTATTAATTGATTTGTATGTATAGTTCTAGACTTATATCTGTGCTCAAGTATTACTGTATAAAATAATATATTTATATGTGATTATATGTATCAACAAAACCTGAGATTATTCTAAATCTTATTCTGACATTTTGTTTTATTAGTATCTATCAACTACAGCATTCTCAGCTTTATCATCAGCATCTTCATCATCACAAAATCTAACATTTATTTTTACTGTATCCCATTTTTACACATGCTAGTACATGGTAGTATACATCTTTACCATACATTATATATGATAAATATATAATTTAAGCAGATATTGCTGTTTTCTCAAATTTATTGATGAGAAAATTGAGTTGAGTCTAAAATACATTGCCTAAAGCTTACAGCACATAAGTAGTAGACTCAGATATATAAATACAGTCTATATTGAATGCCTAATTTTTTGACAACTTTGGTAGTGTAATGCATCAAAATTTATTCAAATATTCACTTATTGCACATTAATGATGGTAAGATGGTTAAATTAATGGTAAGATGGTTAAATATTACCAAAACTATAGTGACAAAAAAAGTACACATAAGAAGCATTAAGATACACAATTAGGAAGGTAAGATAAAACCAGATTATTAAGAGTTGTGAATGCTATGCTAGAGACTTTCTAAGTTATGCTTAAATAACAGAAAACCACCAAAAATCTTCAAGCAGTGGAATGATACGATTACAGTGACTTGGTCAGCAGTTTGTGTGTCAATTAAAAGTTGCAGGATGTTAGGGCAGGAAGACTAATGATGAAACTATTGGAAAAGTTTGAGGAAGATCATGTGTACTTGAATCAGGCAGCGGAAAAATAAAATTCTAAAAAGGGTATGAATTCTGGAGATAATTTACATAAAGAAGTAAGTTAACAAGTTAATATCTCAGTTTAAGACACAAATAACATGTACAAATGCCAAATAAAGTCTAGAAATAAAATGATATTAAAGATGAATCAGAGCAAAGCAATTGTTCTTCAGGTAGCTAGGTAATTGAGGTCCATCTCTTCTGGCTTGAGTTGTGTGGAGATGTGTGTTCAACTATGATTCTATCAATCTTTCATTTTCTTCTCTGTCAGAAACAGTTCATATTTACTTTCAAATAACTTCAGCCTTTCATTCAGGAAAATAACATCGGGGAAATGCTCAGACATATGGACTACTATTTAAACACAAAGAAAGTTATCTAAGTTGCCCAGAAGTTTTATATGGTACAACTATAGTTGTATATTGTTTATATTACCTACAACTGTAGGTACAATAGTTAAATTTCAATCAGCAGGTTGTTTAAATTATTTTACTTACTATATTAAATAATGTAAAACATATCATCAGTTGTATAATTATAAGGGCCAATACGAATTGGACTTGTGTTTTATAGTTGTGTACATTGAACAGACTGTTAGTGTTCTCTTCAATAATGCTTAAATCTATAGTGGTTATACAGAGAAAGAGCTGAATGTTTTACATATGTTTCTCTCAGATAACGATATATATTATTTCTGTAATGAAATGTTCTAAAATGTGCTTTATATTCTTTTTGATTAAAAGGAACTAATTTTACATGCATGATTACTTCAGAAGACTGCAGTTTGAAACTCATTGAAAATTTTAAACTGAAGATTTTCTAATCTTTGTCAACTATTTCTATTTAATTTTCACAAGCACTACCTTTATTTTTGCTATAGTTGGAATTGCCATTGCTGAGTGGAAAAATATCTGGCTAGATATTTCTTCTTTCATAACATATCTACTTCCATTTCTGTATTTATATTAAATCTTAGGGTTTTTTTTTTTTTTTTTGTAAGTGATTGAACTGAAAGTTCAAGCAAGTGACTCACTGTCAAGGAATAGGTTACTGGTTTATTAATATTTTAACATTTTCCTAAGCCAAATATTAAAGCAATTGCCATTAAATAAAGGATTTAGGAATAAACTGTTCCTGGATACAAGACATATAATTGTTGTCTAGGATAATAGCATTACTTTGAAAGGTTTTTAGCCAAAGTATTTATTACTTACCCAATTAGAACTTTTTTTCAAACATCAATCATAGATTATCAACCTCTTTTTACGACATGTATATTTCCTTTGAAATAAAATATTTTGCATATTCCTATTAAAGAGTCATGGCAATATAAACAACATTCCTTGTGGTGATTTTTGTGAGCTGCACAAAAGTTGCATTGTTGAAATATTAAATGAAATTAAAATAATAAGATTCTTTTTAGAATGAGGCAATGTTTTTCATGAACATAATTCCTATAGTTGATTTGTTTCACAGAATTATATAGAAGAGTTCAAAATTATGCATGCATCTCTGATATTAGACACATAAGCAGTGCATATAGAAACTTTCTGTGGCATAGAAATAATAAATCAAATGTATTTATTGTGTTTGAGTATATTAATCGTCTTGGATAATTTTATTCTTTTTAATGCCATACACAAAATCAGTTTTCGCTTAGTGGAAAATAGTTATTTTAATTTTACTCTGTGTACCTTGGCAGTCTCTGCTACTTTGGTATAAAGAAGTATTTAAAAAACAAAAGGCCAGCGAAGTGATTGAAAACAGATTATCAACTCTCAGTGGAGAGTGGGAAGAGCAGCCCTTCATACTGCTTATGATTTACTTCCATCTTCCTGTTCTGTTTTACTTCTAGCTTTACCTGCAATATTATTTGTGTAAATTTTGCTGGGTTATTTACTCTCATTATACTTATGCTTTCCTATCTTCAAAATGAGTATATTACTAATACCTATATATGAGGATATTTATGGGGCTTCAGTGAGACCATACAAAGCACTTAGCCTTATGACTACAACGTTGTCACATAGAGGAGACTGAAGAGAGATTGGCTCAGATGACTGTTTACAGTTATCTTAAACAGATTGTTTAAATTCATTGAAAAACTCCAAATGGGGAAGTAAGGAAAATCCTATGGCAGAGAGACCTTATTCCTTAGTCCCAAAATATACTGTTTCGTCCCTTGTATTTGTGAGAATAGAATCTCTTATAGGCCAATTCTGTGAATTCTTTAAGACTGGTCAGGGATATTGCCTCATAAAAGCTATCCTTGTTATTTTTTCTTTGCTTTCTGGTTAATTATTATAGAATATTAATCTCATAACTAATAGAGTAAAAGCCTGCTAGTATTATTTTTTTTAATCATCCACATGTGCTCATTTTAGAGATTTTAAAAAAATATTTATTTATTTTTGACTGCATTGGGTCTTCATTGTTGTGTATGGTCTTTCTCTAGTTGTGGCAACCGGGGGCTACTCTTCGATGCAGTGCATGAGCTTCTCATTGTCGTGGCTTCTCTTGTTGCAGAGCACGGGCTCTAGGTGCGCGGGCTTCAGTAGTTGCGGCACGCAGGCTCAGTAGTTGTGGCATGCAGGTCCTAGAGCGCAGGCTCAGTAGCTGTGGCGCATGGGCTTAGTTGCTCTGCAGCATGTGTGATCTTCCCAGACCAGGGCTCGAACCTGTGTCCCCTGCATTGACAGGCGGATTCTTAACCAATGGGCCACCAGGGAAGTTCCCCTTCTAGTATAATTAACACATATTAATTCAACACATATTTGTTGAGCGTTTACCCCATGAGCAGTAGAATGCTAGTTATGGGTGGTACAAAGAAGAATAAGCCAGCCAGCCAGAACAAAATTTCACAAAGAAGTCCAGCAGAGGGTTGCTTCAGTCTGACCCTCCCAGTGAACCCTGGCATACATATTTGAGCCTAAGAGTTTTCACAATTTAAAAGTTAAGGGAGCTGGGCTTTTCTTGTCTTACAGGCCACAGCCATTAACTAAGGGCTTCCCCAGAGGAAAGACATTCCCCAAATTTCTGACTCTCTGCATTGGATACAAAGTGGTTCCAACAGCCTGACCTCAATAAAACAGTCATGGGTGAAGGTTTTTGAAGGCAAATCACATTTAAAGTGGTGAAAAGCAGCATGTAAAAACTATAAAATGGATACAAGATGATCTGAAGAAGCACTAGACATTCCCACTACACATTTCTAGTGTTTTATGATGATTAAATAAAATTATCCACGTAAAACATTTAACTGAGTTCCTAGCAAAGAACAGAGAATTGTATAAGCATTAGCTAGTTCTTAAAGCATTTAGGGTAAGTGAAAGATCTTCTGGAATTGACAGGTGGGTTTCAAACCTAGCTTTGGTGGGGGCAGGAACCCAGAAAAGATGTCAGGAAAATCTTCCTAGAGGAGTCAGAATCCATGCTGTCTCAACACATGGTCAACCCAGTGAATAGAACTATAGGCATTAGAGAAATGGAGAGAGGGATGGACAAGGAGAGTGTGAAAGGCAGAGAGAGCAGCAGGTATAAAAGTCAGCAACAAGAAAGAAAAGTCATTAGAGGAATGCAGGTATTTCCATGTGACCTGAGTAGAACACCGGGAGAGAGAAGCTATGGAAGTTAATGAGCCATGTTAAAGACACTTTACTTTGGGGTTTGTTCATTCATTTATTCATGTAGACATTCACTCAGCTGATGTTTACTGAGGGTCTCTTACATACCAGGCACTTTAAAAAAGTTTAATAAGACATACATCAGTAAAGATCACTGTATTTGTGACTTACAATCAAGAAGAAAAATCAGACAATAAACAAAGTGCATACGTAAAATAGTATGTTAGGTAGTGATAAAAGCTTCAGAATAATGAAAAAAATAGTGTAGCATAAGGGCATAAGAGAGGGCCAGGGGTAAGGAGTAGGGAGGTTATATTTTTAAAGTGTGGTCAGAGTAGGTGTCATTGGAAAGGCAACATCTGAGTAAAGACTTGAAGGAACTTTACTGAGGAACTAACATGACTGATATATTACGGGAAGAGCAAGGAGGCTAGTGTTGCCGAGAAGAGCAAGCACAGAAGAGAGCATTAATAAAGGATATCAGGGAAGTAACAGGAATCAAGGCCTTGTAGGCCACTGAAGGCACTTTGTCTCTTGCCCTGAATGAGGTGGGGAGTGATTGCACAGTTGTGAGTAGAGGAGCGAGATGATCTGAGTAGTGTTTTTAAAAGATTACCCTGATAACCATATTGAGAACTGACAAGGGGAAGGGGTGATATAAGCAGTCCAACTAATTAGGACCTTATTGCCATAGTCAAGGTGAAAGATGATGGTGGCTCAGAAATGTGCGGTAAGCAATGGTGATTTTGAAATATATCCTGAATGTGCAGCTGAGATCTCCTGGTAAACTGATAGTGTGTGAAGGAAAGGAGTCAAGAATGACTCAGAGTTTTTGGCTTTGGGCACCTGGAAGGATGCAGTTGCTGATAATTACAATATGAAGACGATGAGTGAGGCATGTTGGGCGTGGGTAGGGGCGGGATCAATTCAGTTTGGGATTAGTTGTGAATGAGATGTGCTGTCAGGCATTCAAGTGTAATGTCAAGTAAATAGTAACATATGTATTTTGATTTTTGGAATGAAGTCTAGTTGAAAACAAATTTGGAAGTTGTTTACATATAGGTGGTATTTAAAACCATAAGACTAAATGAGATTACCACAAAAGTGAGTCTTGGAAAAGAAAAGAGGAAAGGGTTTTATGTAAAGATGTAATTGATGAGATGGTTGTTGGATGGTGGCACAGAGAGAATAGTAGGCGTCTCTCCAGCTCTGATTTGTTCATCTTTAATATGTAAATCGAAAACTGACATTGGTAAACTTGTGACTTTAGACCACTTGGCAAGTTTTCTGGGAGCACTGCTAAGAATTACATCTCTAATCAAAACTTGGATTAAATATCTATTACTGCATAAAAGCGACTTAAAACAACAGTCGTTTATTATCTTGAGTTTGTGTGGGTCAGGCTTAGCTGAATCCTCTGCTTCAGGGTCTCTTACAAGTCAAGGTGTCAGTCAAGGTTACATTCTCATCTGAAGGCTCAACATGAAGAACAATCTTCCGTTATCCTTCACTGTTGATAGAATTCAGTTCCTCAAAGGTCATTAGATTGGGTATTTCATGCCTTCCAGAGACCATCCTCAGTCCCTTGCCATATATCATACATACGGGTTTCTGCAGCTTGTTTCATCAGAGCAAGCAGATGGGAAGAGGCAGAGAGAGAGAGAGAGAAAGTCCTAGGATTTTTATAGTCTAATCTAATCCAGAAAGTGTTATCTCATTACTTTTGCAATATTCTATTCATTAGAAACGAGTCCATAGGCCAGCACATACGCAAGGGAGGGGATTTCACAGGGCTTGAATATCAGGAAGTAGGATTATTGCAGACCATATCAGACATTGCCTACCATACTACACATATTTTAAAATAGTTATAGCTTTAAATATTATTAATTATATTTTCTAACAAGTTTAAATTCCTTTCTTGATCTCCTTTATATACTCCTAGAAAGATCATCTTTCCTTTCCACAAACCATTCACTTGCTTCCTGACATTGCAGTTAATACTCATCATTTTTGTGTGATACTTAGCAGTCTGTTGCCAGGTGTTGGTTAGTATAGGATTTCCAAGCTCTTAATATTGATGCCAAGAACTATTTGTCCATAGCACCTTTTTCTTGTAAGATTTAGGAAGCGCATGCATGTGTAATTAATCAGAAAAAGTGATTAACCATTTAGGGATTTTTTTACCTTTGAAATAAATGTGTATATGAACTCAAGTAAAGGAAACTAGAAAAGTGTCTGGTTTTGGGAGTGAAAGACACTAGCTGTGATCATTTAGCAAGCCTCATCGTCTCTTTTTATTTGTTACCCTCCTTCACACACACCCCTGCACACTACAACATACATTCACGTACAGATGTGTTTGTTTAAAAAACTCAAAAACTTAATATTACCATAAGTTATAGGTTTTGCCAATGACAGTTCTGTTCTTAATTACTAAGCCCCCCAAATTAATTTGGTTCTGTAGCATTGCTCATTTCAATTTTTTTCTCTGCTTATTTCTGTTTGTCACTTTCTTGCTGCCCCCTTGTTTCAGACTCCCACTGCCAACAGCTGAGATAATATCCTCCCACCCCAACATCTGGTTCCTGCCACCAAACTTTAGCCCTGCGCAACAGCCAAATACAGATGTGAGTCTAATGATCTCTAATTACCAGTCCTGATATGCATTTGCATCTCAGTGGGTGACAGATTGGAAGAACATTTGAAGAAAATACCTACATTTATATCATGCTTTTCATCATGTCTATTTTAAAGAAATATCTTTTACATTCCACTACAGAGTCAGCTCCCATTTTTCATCACTCTGTGTTGCTAAACCCTAGATAAGGGGATTAGTAAAAATTTTCCATAAGAACATCAGCTAGGCATTTGAGAATCATCGATAAGTTATAGATTAAATGCACAATAATTTTAAATTGTAAAAATTATACAGTATGGTAAATGCAGAATTGTAGAGGTTGGGCTTTCCTTGACCTTCATAATGCATCTAGGAGAAATTACATGGCCGTACACTTCTCTGAAGAGAGAGTATTCCAAACAGAAGGAACAGCCTATACAATGACATATTTATAGAATATATCAATTCAAATATCTACGCTTTAACAATACCAGGCATCTAGAAAGGCCATTTCACTTTCTCCTTAGTTCTTTAAACATACTTGGAGAAAAATATACCATGTGTTTTGTTTCCAAACATACGGAGTAGTTACAGTTCCCCAAAACCCGTATCATTTGAGATTCTATCATTCATCATTGAGGAAGTTAAAAAAAATCAAGAAAAATGGGATTATGGAAGCCCTCATAAGTATGTCCATGGTCATTAAAATAAAACAATATGGTACATTAAACAAAGAAAATATCAATTCTATTGTATTTTAAATATGCTAGAATTGATCCTGAGAAAAATATCCATGTATGGTCTAAAAATAGGCTCTTTCTCCAAGGTTCCACAAGATACTTGAAAACTTAATTTGCTTTACAGGCAGATAGTATTAATTCTAAAGGGAATTTTTCCAAATGGCGTCTACATTTAGATTTCCACCTCCCTGATTGTGTTACAGTCCCCAAAATGAAACAGTCCCCAACACATGATGCTATTGGCTTTTGTTAAATACATTGTAGCTGTGTGGGATCTTCCCAGACTGGGGCACGAACCTGTATCCCCTGCATCAGCAGGCGGACTCTCAACCACTGCGCCACCAGGGAAGCCCCAGGTTGGATTCTTAAAGGATTGGGAATACTCTCTGCTTTCTCTCTTTCAATGCTTCCCTGTCAAGACTTTTATTCCTTTTCTTCCATGCACAACTATCTCTTGCTTAATTGCCAACTCCTTCTATTTCTAACTTCAATCTTTTTACTTCTCTCTCTCTCTTTTTTTCCTAACCAATGTAGCTTCATCCTTACGAGCAGAGATTGGAGGCCAGATAAAATGTGTGCTTATCCTGGATCCAACACTTAAAGACAATTTCTCACTTTGGACAAGTTACTTACACTCTCTTAGCCTCAAGTTCCTAATCTGTAAAAAGAGGCAACTATATCTTTGGCAAAGGACTGTGGTTACCATTCAATGAAATGATGAGGGTAAACAGAGCAGAGCCTGGCAGGTAGAAAGGAGTTGGTAAATGGTAGCTACTGTGAAGATGATGATAATGATGATGAGGAATACAAGGATAACACCCAACAGAAGGGGCTTTTTTCTGCTACCAATAACATTCTTCCATTTATAAACAAATCAAATGGATTAGAAAGCAAAACTGCATATACTAAAATACCAAATGTATGATTCATATATCCAGTATCTTAATCAGAATGAGGGTCTAAATCTGTAAATATCCATTGAGTTACATACATTTCAGATTAGTGTGCTTTTTCCACTCATGTATTTTACATCTCAATTAAAATATTAAAAGAAAATATATTATTGGTATTATCTGCAAATGAAGCTATGAATGCATTCAGAGATATCCTCATAGACGTAACTGAAAGAAGATATTTATCATAAAGTCATAAACTTGTGTTGTGGCTTAGGCTTCTCTTAACCTGTGAAGGATTTTATCCCTAATTTAAAGTGAGCAATTGATATTTGTTGGTTAACTTAGTGAAGTACATTTTTATTACCATGTGCCCATCTTGAGATTAATCTCTGTTCCTGTCCATACCTTTCCTAAATCTCTAAAGTATTCATGTTATCCATTTTTATTATATATTTGGCTGACTATTATCTCTAGCCAGAGAATCCTAGAAGTTAGATTTTCATTGCTTGGAGAATGCTGGAGTACGAACATAGTGAGACAGTTATTTTGTATCCTTTGTCCAGTTACTCACTGGGAGGCAGTGTAGTGTAGTGGTTAACAGCATGATCTTGGGATTCAGATAGTATTAATAGCTAATAAAAATTGCAAATTTTCATATAGCGCCTACTAGGGGCCCAATACTGATTTAGTTCTTTGCAAATATTAAATACAAATATCATTCTATCCCTAGGACAATCCTATAAGATGTGCAGATAGCATCCTGGGAAAGATTAAGAACACAAATTTAGGAGTCATTCAACCAGGGCTCAGATCCTAGCTCCAAACACAAATCTGTTGAGTGACCGTGGACATGTTACTTAAAATCTCAGGGCCACAGTTTTTTTCCGGTGCTAAATGCAGGTTATTTCACGTTAGGGTTTGATTAGGAGAGCTGACTCCTCTGAGTGAAAGAGGATAAGGAATGAATAGGAATTAGATTTTATAATTATGGGATTAGTCTGTATAAGAATATTGCCTCCAGTTTTAGATCTGGTCAGCTGGGCAGGCAGTCAGGAAGGAAAGTGGACACGAAACAGAGGTGAATAAGGACAAACTGGAACGCATGAGAACAAACTGGAAGATACACGGTCAATTGCTACCCACATTGATCTCACACCACCTCCAGGCTTGATGATATGGTTGACTTGCTGGAAAAATTGGTACCTGTCAGCATATTGCTGCACACACCTGGCTAAAGATTCAAAGGAGCTGAACAAGACTGGCAGGAGCTGGACTAGCTGCACACCCTGAGTACTGCCTCATGTCAACTAGGTATGCCAGTAGATCAGTGATAAAGTACATAGCCTACAAAAGCACCTAACCCCACACAGAACTTTGGAATGTAAAAACGGATGTAATTCCATTTACACCTTTTAATTCTCACATTTCTCACATAAATGTGTGTATGTGTGGCCAAACTTAGCCCAGAACCATACAGAGGAGAGGATTTCGGAGATAATAATAATAACCTCTCATACAGTGTTTTTGTGAAGGTAACAAAAATGATAGCTTTAGAGAACAAATACTGCATGTGGTGGAAATAGAACAGCCAAATATAAAGACATATTCAGGCAAAGCTTGACAAATGTCAGCACCCAAGATCTTCCAGTAGAAGAAAAAGATGTAAAGACTTTCAGTTTAAGGCTTACTTCTAATTTATTTAAAATAAGAGGTTTTTCTAACATTTACTTTCTTCTCTGACCCTGAGTTTTAAGGATTTCTAATAAGGCCTATCACTTACAGAGATGTTCCATATAAGCTGGGATTCTGCTTTATAACAAAGTGAATCAGCTATACATATACATATATCCCCATATCTCCTTCCTCTTGCGTCTCCCTCCCACCCTCCCTATCCCACCCCTCTAGGTGGTCACAAAGCCCTGAGCTGACCTCCCTGCTGGCAACCAATTTTTAGTTCTTTCTTAGTTCAGGGGATACTTCACTATTCTGATCCCTATACAGAAGTTCTTATCCTTCTCTATGCTGAGGTTATAAAGAAGAGGAAGTCTGTATTTTGTACAAGTTTGAAACTTAAAATATATTTTAAAGGCAAGATGTGTGATTTATAGATATATTATCATGTATCAGTATCAATTACCAATCAATTGCAGTGATGACTTTCCTTCTTCATGTTCTTGAGATTCTCAGAGGAGTTTCCTAAGTACAGTAAGTTGCAAATATTTTATTACTTAGTAATGATTAATGCACAAAAACATTGTATCAATGTTCACTCTTCAAAAAAAAAGGAATTATTTTAAGTGAAATAGTTCATTTTCTTTGGACTTTTTAAAGAAAGCATATTCTACTTTATTGGAATATTCACTTCATTATTTCCAGCGATGGAACCATGCCCATGATGGATTACCTTTCCTGCCAGTACATCCATGGTTCCTAAAACACACATTCATGTGTGTTTTTTTTAAACATTCTCTTTATTTTAACATTCTCTTTATTCTCTCTTTAATGTCTTTTTAACGTTCTCTTTCTCTCTTTCTCTGTGTCAGGAAGAAATATATGTATTGTTCATTTCTGTGAGTTGTCAGTGAAGTACAATTACAAGTAACTGAAATGCTAGAAT
The DNA here is from genome assembly GCF_003031525.2 of Neophocaena asiaeorientalis asiaeorientalis. NCBI lineage: Eukaryota > Metazoa > Chordata > Mammalia > Artiodactyla > Phocoenidae > Neophocaena > Neophocaena asiaeorientalis. Next base: position 8,942,653 of record NW_020173979.1, on the reverse strand, counting down.
TACACACACACACACACACACACACACACATATACATATATATATAGCCTGTTGCAGAAACAATTTTATCCCAGTGCTATTTATTCAGTAGAAACTAATTTTATTCTTTCTGTTTAGTCTTTATTGAAGATATTTTCCTTCAATATAATACACAAAGTTTACTGCTAATGAAAAGAAAGCATTTACATGCTTGGGATAGGTCATACATCATACACTAGAATATAGAATGTTCATTGAAATTCAGTATTTGTATAGTTATCTTTAGTGAGATCATGGAAATAGATGTTTGTTTTTTTTAATTTGGAAGAGCATACCATTATGACTATTGAGCTATCATACTTATAGTATGTCTTGCCATAAAATTGAAGAAGAAGCCTCAGTTGGAGTTATGTAAAACTATGGAATCATTTTTAAATGAAACAAGACAGTTAAGTGTTTTTCAATTGTTTTGTACCATGCCAACAAAATTTTTTTTTTTTCTCTTAAACTATTTAACTTCAATTCAAAATATCTCTACACCCTCCCTGCTACTTTAGAGTAAGATAAGGTCTGGTCCTGTTACAAATCTTTGTGTTGTTAAGTGCCACTCCTTTATCATCTTCATCACAGTTATAATTTTACAATTATTTTGATGTTTACTTAATGCCGGTATATGTAAGATAATGCCAAGACTGTAAGTTCTGGAATGGCAGAGGTAGTGGCTTTTAGATTCACGATTTAGTCCTTTGCTTCTAACATAAGGAGAAGCACATAGCAAAAATAAATAGTTATTCAATTATTTAATGTACAATGTCATTTTAATCTATATTTTTACTTTTTGCCATTTTGTGTCCTGTTAAAAACAGCATCAAAATGCTTGAGTCAAGGCAGTATCACAAATTCAAACTTACCAGAGTATTTAAGAAAATCAGTTTAAACATTTGGTGAGTAAAAGCCCAGTACCCTGGAGGCCTGATGAGACAGTGAGAACAACAAACTACCTTCTACAGTTCTAGTCTCACCTATTAACTGTGCCTCATTCACTTTGGCAAGTCACAGAGCCACGTTGGACTTCTGTTTTCACAGTTTAACCTAGGGAGTTTGGAATGTATTCTTAATTTCCAAGCTGAGCCCCAAGATTTTTTTCAGTGGTGCCCCAGAAATCAGTCTCTGAGTGGGTAGGGGTCTCCCTTCTTCCCTTAAACCAGAATAATTATACCATTTCCTTATTTGGCTCTCAAATACCCTGACTCTATATAGAAATATCTACAGATACCATTTTCTACGCTCTGAGAATGGATGAAAATGGTCTTTTGTCCACACTCATCACCTCAGGTGCCAAAAGTGATAAATGTGGCAGAGTAGGATTTTATTTCTTTCTATAACTTCTGTTCTAACAACAGTAATTGAACACTCACCATGGACACGTGTGCTTACAGTATGTTTATGTGTACTATACTAAAGTGTGAAACCCATCCTGAAAAGAGTATTACAATCAGATTTTTTAAATGGGGTAGAGTGTTGAACTATAAAACTGCTAGGGAAGGGAAAGGGCAAAAGACAGTTGATTCCTCCTAGCCTTATTTATTTAACCCTTATTCCAAAAGGAATATAAAGGTTAACAAGTGATTATATATCATTTATACATAATCTGGACATACATATTCATGCTTTGTTCTAAATATTCATCATTTCTTGGTACTGTCCCTCAAGGACATCAAAGGATGAGCACTTAAAGTCATTTTGATTTCTAAAAATGTGTGGTTTGTGCCTCAGTTATATATAGAGGAAACTGTGTTTCCCTTGCACAGGTGAAACAGGAGGTGGTACCCAGCCTCTGACATGCTTACAGGAAGCACATGCTGCTGATGATAAAGATGAAGGGTTTGGGGGTCCAGGAACAACATGGTACAGGTCCACATTTCTGAAAGGCAGAGAACTCTTAATTGTCTGGGCTATTTTAGCTTCTGATAAGAAGGCTCATGGATACAAACGTATCTGAGGACAAACAGAAAAACAAACAAACAAACAAAAACACTTTCCTCCTCTTTTTCTTCCCTTGGTGTTATTTCAAACAAACTCAACACGTTCAACCTTTATGAGCAGAATAGCCCATTACTACGTTTCCCTGAGCAGAGATAAGAAGATGTATTTGTTGAACCTAACTTTTCAAGTGGCACTAATATCATTTGGAGATAAGTAACTCAGTCAGGAAGAAATCTAAGCATAGTGGAAGCTCTGTCTCATGTTTGGATTTTGACAGTCTCAACATTTGCAACCTTTATAGGTGGGATGAGAGAGAAACAAATAATATAGAGTTCATTATGGATGGTTTTATAAGGACTTAGGATCCTGTCTTATTTCCCCTTTCACCCAAGAATGAATGAAATGGTAGTTAAGGTCCAGGAAACTTAGCACAGAAAGCACCCAGAGCAGGTCTAGCATGGTAGTAATAGGAAGTAAGTTTATTTGAGCAGTTGTGGGATCAAAGTTCAAGAAACTGAGCCAGTTTAAGAAGCAGCATGAATTTGAGAATAGAGCCTTTGATTTTTAAATTAAAGATATGTTTTAGTCTCTGCTGTTACCTGCTAGATGTGGGATCTTGGGCACATGTTTAACCTCTCTTTGCTGGTTTCATCACACATGAATAGGGACACATCACCCACCTCTCTTAGTTGAGGGGACGATTACATAAGTTAAAGAGCCAAATATGCTTCCTGGAACTTTTATTTATCTTTTGCTACATAAAACATTTATGTCACTCATCTACTCAGTGGGTTCTGGGAATCTAATGGTAAGATGACACAAAGTCTCAGTTTTAATGGCGATTAAGTTCTAATAGAGAGATAAATAATAATCACAAGGATAATATATATGTATAATTGTAGGTGCAGTTGAAATAGAGTATTTATAGAAAAGTCTAGGGGGAAATTAGAGAGATTATTTATAATATTATTTTAGGACTATGAAGGGAAGATACACGATTCTGGGACAGTGATAAGGAGGGCATTTGAGTTCATAGAGTGGGGACAGAGCATAGGTGGAGTGATGAAGAAAAATCCCTGACGTAGTATTGAGTCAAAACTCAGAAGAATGAGTTGGAGATACCTTGAAAAAGTGACATGAAGTTGGAGAAGAGCAGCCTAAACCCCAGTGGAAAAGAAAGTGAAGAAAGAAAGCCAGTGCTTTGGCACAGGGGCAGGAGAAAGAAAGTTGCCTTCTCCAAACTGCAAGAAAGCCAATGTGATTAGGGTATGGAGAGAACAAGTGGAGAAAGGATGAAGAGAGGACCGAGGCTTTAGATGAAGTCCTGTAGGCATGTGTAGCAACTTAATATTTCTTGTGATAATATGGGGAATAATAACAGGCTTTTATCAGAACAGTTGCATTGTCAGCATGTATTTGAAAAAAAAAAATCTTCACCCAGAATATACTGTGTGAATTGATTTTGCCAAATTACATCATTAGTTAAAGAGCTTTATTTTCACTGGGGTGAAATTGGTACCAAAAATTGGGAGATGGGGCATTAATCTTATGGAATAAGAAGCTGACATTTCTTTAGAGATTACCTGGAGTCATTTATGCCCAGAAGGGATATGAAAAACAAGTTTGCTGTTTCTGTAGTTGATATTTAAATGATATCATGTGGAGTTAAATATGAAATGCAATGGTTTATAGAAAAGAGTGAATTGGGGGAAGTGATAGCATAAACTTCCTTAAACACTTTGTAAACTTGAAATACGAATAAGTAAACTCTTTAGACTATTTGCTGTATTCCAGGCACCATAATAAATGTTTTACAGGAATTATTTTATTAAATCTGACAGTAACCCAGTCAGTTAAACACATACTATTGTATTTTACAGTTAAGGAAACTGAGGACTTCAAAGTTAAGAATTGGTCCAGGAACCTAGCTGGAACCAAATGGAAACAAAGTTTGAATTCAGAGTATGTGATTTTAACCTTTATGCCACACTATCTACTTATTTCAAAATAAATGTCTCTTTAATAAGCCTATCTTTTTTTTTATATCATAGTGACCAGGGGGGCCGACTTGGTCTGCCTTCCCACTGCCTTTCTCTACTCTTAAGTTTAAAGCTCTCCCTTTCTTCTTCCTCCTTTCCTGGGTCTCTTGCTCTTTCCCATCCCCTCCTCTCACATTTTTCGTTGCTATTTGAGGCTAGCAAATTTAAAGCCCTCGTTTCTACTGCTTTGTAGGACTTTTTCATCTGTCCCCCCTGATGGATCTCCCCTTTTCTGATTATGCTCCCATCACCATCGGTTTTGCTTTCTAAGCAAGATGCTTCAGTCATAGGGCTTCCTCTCTGATGATCACCTATAGAAGTCTCCTTATGGCCACCAGTAGTTGCAAGCTGAAGATTTATTCCTTCCTTGATCTGCATCAATATTGTGAAATCTAGCTCACCTTTTTGGATATCCTTGACAGGGTGGGTCAGGAATGAAAACTAAGCCCCAAGTTCTAAAAATAGATTTTAAGTCTAGATTTTAATAAAACTTGAAAATAACAACTTTCAACTACTTATTTCGATTACACCCAGTAATTTTTTTCTCATGTCAAAAACTTAGAATCAAAATATTATTTTCTTAATTACAGAAAGAGACATATGCAAACTGGGAAAATATACTGTGGCATTGGAAGAGAATCATAAACGGTCACTACTGAAGTGGCTTGCATTTTCTTTTTTCATGAAATATGCGGTAGGAAGTGGTATTAACAAAGTAGCTTCAAAAGCATCCAGCTAATTTATTCTGAGTGAGAAGTGAAATCATTATTCAAGTACTTAGCTTGTCAAAGTGTTCGAGTCTTTTTCTCTCCTGTTCAAGATGGAGGCAGGTGATTCCAAGAAAGAAATTATAACGTACAATGAGCCAATAGTTTTAAGAATAATTCAATAAAAATTCTCTCCTCTCCCCGCTTCTCCAGTGAAATTTGGAGCCACTTCATTTGACAACTTTATAATTTGGAGTACAAAAACAATACCAACAGGAAGGAATGTGAAATGAACCCCAAACTGAGAGTTCGAGTATGGCTTGGCAATGCATGTATAATCAATACTTATCAACCCCTCAAGGATTCCTAAACGAGTGTGTTAAGATGAGAAGGCTATTATGTTCTGTATCATTAGCAAGATGTCCTGCTGGATTTCTTTGTTTGTTTTTAGGCATTGTCCTATGTTGATACTTTTCTTCATAGAAGTAAAACAAAAATGATTTTAAAAGGAGATGTAACCTTGACACTGTATTTGAGATTCATAATAGAGAACATGTAAGAAAGAAAGAAAAGGGGTAAGGTAGGGAGATGGAAAAATACTATACGGATGGAAAGACGGGGCAAATAGAGGAAGCTAACAGAACTAGTATCAAATAGCTCTGCTAAAAGTGCATTGAAATAGCAGTTGGTACAGAATCCTGATGCATTGAATCTCTCCTTGCACACAGCTGCCTCTTTCTTCATCTTACTCAGGCCAACCATTCACCCCTGTAGGGCTTTGCATGGCTATTTTGGCCTGGGATGCTCTTCTGAATATTCATTCAAGGAGAAGATGTTTATTTACTTATTCAGTGTCTTCAGGTCTTTACATAAATATTACCTTCTCAGCATGGTCTGCCCTTTTCATCAAATTTAAAACTATAACCTATATACTGACATCTCCTCCTCCCACCCTGAATCTGTCAAACTTGTGACATGTTTACTCTATGCTATTTTTTCATAGTGCATTTGCCTAATATATCATTTTACTATGTATTATGTGACAGGTTAAAAATGTTCAGAAATGAGAGAAAATTAAAATGGTAAAGGACAGTAGTCATTCATGCTTTCTTTACTATGTTAAGAAAGAGGGACAAAAGGAAAGGAAGAGGTGAGTTATTGTGTTTTTTTAATTAAGAAAGAAAAACAACAACAACAGCAAAAGGTGGAAACTTAAGAAGTATAGTACTAGGGGATTTTTTTTTTTCTTCTTCTGAGATTATGAAGAATGGATATTTGAAAGCAAACTTGCTATTGCTTCCAAATGAGCCAGGGAATAGGTGTGGATAAACAATATCTGAGGGGGGAAGTATTTTGTTACATTTCTGATAATTTGGAGAGCATTAATGTTTGTATCTCCCACAGTAATTATATTCAATTCCCCCAAATCAAATGTAGTCCACAAGTTCTGAACAGGTGACTGCTGGCTAAATCTCACCACTGGATGTATTTTATTAGGTGATGATGGCAATTTTAAATTTAAAAAATGTGAAAGACTTTAACTGAGCTGGCAGCTCCTCAGGCCCTCAGAGTTGTCCTACACGTGGCCTGCTCAGGCTGGTTACCTGCAGGACCTCTCTGTGCATTTGAATCTCTCATCCTACCTCTACCCGTTGAGCCACCATAGGACATTCTTTCCTTGCTTTAGATCAAAATTTCAAATAAAAAGTCAAAATTCCAAATATTACTTCAGTGGATATGTTTTATTTAATCAGATTTTTAAAAATGAGTGGCCAATAGACTGCTTTTAATTGTTGGGTCTATAGCAGTCCAGGGGAGATTCTGCAGTTTACAAATGGAATGAGTACATTCGTAAGGGTAAGATAATTCCCCGAGTATATACAACATCAGTGCACCAAGCCCTTCCTTTGAACTAATCCATAATCATGTTGTGAGTCTCCAACAGAATTCAGCAGACCATTTCAGGTTTCAGAAAACCTGTTTCTCTATCTTGAAAGAGATATCTGGAGGGAAAGATGTTATTGGAGGAAATCCAGCATATTTTCAACTTTTCCCAAATTGGTGGCACGTCTGTGATTTGATTTTTCTATTAACACTGTGTGGCAGCTAAGAATACATAGAACTATTTTTCTTTTTTTTTTCTCAATCTTTGATGATTGGGAACTTGATCTAAATTTCACCTCCAAATATATGATACTGCTAATTTGCCCTTATTTCACCACAAACCTTTGGTGCCCCCATGTTAAGGTAAGATGTTACCTGATAACAGCTTTTGATTAGATTTGGTCTTTTCAGGACCAGGATGGGAACTTTTTCCGGCTTTCAGTGACAATTCATAATTGTTTCAAAACGGGCATTTCTGTTACATTTATAACTTATGCCGAAATGACCATATCCACCTCAAGCTATAACTCGAAATGAAGCATATTCATGTGTCTGGAAAAAAAACTTATTTTCCTTTAGTTGAAACATCACCCTTTATAGTTATAAATAAATAAATCTCTAAGAGAGAGTGAAATCATGGTTAGGGAACTTAGGCAAGAATGACACAAGTAGAAGAAAAGACCTGTGAGACAGCCCAAAGTTTACATTTTGACAAGTTAAATTAGCCGTTTTAAATGTCATGAGTAAACAAGGTTGGTTTTCTTTGTTCTTTTGCTAAATCTAGCCAAACAAAACATGATTCCAAAAGCAGAAATAAAGAAAAGGGGGAAAAATGCTGTTTATCCCCCTTAATCCTAAATTTCCTGATTTGGGGTCTTTCTCTTTCTGGTAATGTGTTCATTCAAACATAAATGCAGTCGGCATCAAAGGCTTAACATTCAGATTAACCACTTTTTGGCATCTCACCTCTTTTTAGTTTGAACTTGGAATCTCCTCCATGTACAGACCACTAATGAGAAAATCCTTGCTTATGAATTCAGTTCAGAATGGGAGCAGTTTTCCCCCTCTCTCCTTTTGCATAATGTCGGCTTTGAAGTCAGGCAGTCCAAGAAAGTGATTGATCTTGCCCAAGTTCATAACTTTTTCAAAGTACTGCAGATATCATTAAATTTTAATTAACCCTTTGAGCTCCTTCTATGATGTAAAAATGAGGGAACATCAAAGGCTCCTGTGTTGGAGCAGCGGTAGCATCTTTTGTGCTCACATTGCTTTTTAGAAGATATCTCAGATGCAAGTATTTCAATGGGGTCTTCAGCTTTGTGTGTGTGTGTGACATTGTTATGCTGTTGCAGGGCTAAAATCTGTTGTTAGTCTTTCAAAGCTGGTTATTTAAGCATTGCTGTTGGTCAGGGCTTAGAAGTGGTATATCTTGCCACCTCTTCCACGTACAGCATTGGAATCAAGGAGTCCAGTGAAAATGTCACTCGCTCAGTCTGTAGCTTCTTGTGTTGTTGTCCTTCACCAGCTCTCATTCATAATTAATCTCATTTCAATCTTACGACAACATATAATATTCTGCATGTGGTCTTGGAAAGTCACACAGTTGCATTCAGATCTGCTGGATGAAGAAACTAAGGTAGAGAGGGAGGCATGTACTGCCATGGGTTATGGGATTTAAGGCTGTAAGTGTAACGTGTAAAAGAGGAGCTTTTCTTGAAGCATTTAGCATATATTTATGGAGTGCACACTAAGTGCCAAGCATTGTTTAAGTGTGTAGTCACTGCCCTTGTTAAATCCACATTTTAGTGAAGGAGAATTTGCAAACTGAGGCATTCACGTGCTTGTGCTTCTTACCCTTTATAACAATCACTATCAAAAGAGTACTTGAGGACTTCCCTGGTGGCGCAGTGGTTGAGAGTCCGCCTGCCGATGCAGGGGACACAGGCTCGTGCCCCGGTCCGGGAAGATCCCACATGCCGCGGAGCGGCTGGGCCCGTGAGCCATGGCCGCTGAGCCTGCACGTCCGGAGCCTGTGCTCCACAACAGGAGAGGCCACAACAGTGAGAGGCCCGCGTACCGCAAAAAAAAAAACAAAAGGAATACCTGAATGCTTCCTAGTCCACCAGTGATTATTAGGCCACTGGGCAATGTTACCAAGTACAGGGAACCCAGGATCCTAATGTCCTGCACATATCGTTTGAGATAGAGCATATCTCATGTGATAAGGAATGGAGAAACTTGTGTGATTGGACACAGGTGACTCTTACTTGTGCCTTGCTTTCTTCACACTGCTACCTATTTTCTACCTTCTTGATAAAGTTAAATGAGGTCATGCACATGTGTGTTTTGAAATATTACTGTCTTAATAGTATTAAGTTTAATGGTTTTAAGCTTGCTATTTAGATGCAGGAAAAGTTGGTTAGAATATAGTTTCTTTCTTCTGCTGGCTGTTATCTCCTGCCATTTCTGTTTAAACATGAATATCCACTAGCCACGATTTTCCCTCTAAAGATCTATGGGAGGGAGAAGAAGTGGTAAAAGTCTTGATTGCTTCACTTCTTCAGAAGTAATGATCAGCACATTTCCAAAGCCCAAATGCACATTTGCCCCTTTAGGGTCACTTTAATCAAGGCATTATTGCAGATGATGCGTGTCTACCAAAATGAGATTTTGTGACCTACTGAAATGAACATGATCTGGGCTTTCATTGGGGGTATCTGACTTAGTGAGCTTCCTGTTTATGAGATTTAAATTAAAACTGCATAGATTATTAGGGGAAAATTCCACAACTTTACCAATAATTTTTTTTAAAAAAATAGTTGTTTTCCTCTTTCCTCCTAAATAGAATGTGATTCAAGTGTTGTAGAGATAATTTAAATACTGGACTGCTAAATGCCATGATGATTCTATGATTCCTGAAAGGGACAAGTCCATGTTGTAAAGATAAAGTAGAAGTCTAACAACATAACTGTTGTTTTGGACTCAGGATGTACATAAATCCATGTGACAGTTGCCTGCAATGTAAACAATGTATTCTGACTACAGTACAGTTTTTTTTCTTTTTCCCTATATTTAAAGAGCACACTAGATAAATTAATTTGAGAAGTATGTATGTTCTAGATAAACTGAGACATATACATATTCTAGAGATGAATGAAAATGAAGGAAAATTCAAATTTAAGTTTGTATTGGCAACAGATAAGAATTCACACAAAGGCTTAAACTCCTTTTCTCACATTTCATTTTTAAGTCACGGCTCCGTTTAATGTCACCTTCTTTTTAAATGTTACCTGCATTTTTTTGAATTGTTAATTGTTTGCAGATTCTTATATATTTGTTCACCATAGGGTATAAGAATCGTTATCATGGAGAATCAGTCCAGGTTGCTTGAAAAATAATAGGCAAAAAGCCATCAGTAAGAAAAGTGTGAAAAATAAAAACAAACAAATTAGGCTTAGAGCAGTAAAAGGTTTAAAGCTATACCCCCGGAAAGGTTAAAACTACATTTCTAGAGTTGTCATATAGATATATAAGGTGGAAATAATTTGGGGGCATATGTGCAAAAATGAGCTTAAAGTAGGTTTTATATATATGATGAACATATGGTGATCTGTGAATGCCGTGGCAAATAGGATTCACTAAATAATATGCCCATTCCTCCTTTTCTTTCCAATTTCTATGTCAAACGAAAGCCAGAAGAGATTATGATTAAAATTATTCTGATGAAAAACAAAATTCCGAGTTGTGGATTATAAACTGTCTTTGGTTCTCTGCTCTCTGACTTCCCAAACTGTTTTGCTACTTGAAGGCAAAATGACATTCATGTTAATGCAGGGTGACCTTCCAGCTGAGTGGTGCCGTGCCAGCTGAAGAACAGAAGCTCCGTGACTGTCTCTAACAGGGGTGGGGGTTGATTTCTTAACTAATGATTGCATTGCAGTGCATTTCAGTGCCTATGTTTTCCCAAAACAGACCCCTCAGATTTGTATCATTATCATAATACTGCTGTTGATTAATTTTTACTAATGCTGCTAAACATGAGAATTTGCATTAGAAGCTTTCGATACATTATCTTATGCATTATTAGAATCACTCTATGATATGCATGGTATTATCCCCATTTCACAGATCAAGAAACTGAAGTTCTTAATAGGAGAGTGTCTTGTCCAAGGACTAACAGGTAATTAATAAATAGTAAAGTTGGGATTCCTTCATGATGTTTCACCTGCCTCCAAATCCTTGGCTCAGTTTTTAGTAAAAAACTAAATTATACTGAACTCACCATTCAGTATAATCAGCTTAATAGTTGATAAATAAGTTGAGTTAGCTTTCTTTGCTTTCTTCCTTTTTATTGGTTGTTTTTCCCATCTAAAACACTGCCCTGTCATTGCTGCTCATTCTTTAAGATAGGACGCAAGTTCTACATAATGGTAAGTCACCAGTTTTGTCTTCTCAGCTCCCCTAGCACTCTTGCCCAAACAGACTCTCTGGTCATATGGTTCAAGTGGGCCTGTGGGGCTGTGCCCTCAGAATGCCTCCTTCCTCTCACCAGCCTAATTTTTTCAGAGATGTGCATGTGGCTCTGTCAGGGTCCTCCCTAAATGTGGGCATCATCAGAAAGACTTTTTTCTTTCTAGTAGGGCAGCTTAACTTACAGCCATCTTTCTTTGCTTATGGAACATCCTCTGAGAATACAGTCCACCCTCTGTATCCCTGGGTTCCACATCCAGGGATTCAACCAACCACAGATTGAAAATATTTGGGAAAAAAATCCAGAAAGTTTCAATAAGCAAAACTTGAATTTGCTGAACACTGGCAACTAACTACATAGTATTGCATCGTATTAGGTATTATAAGTAATTCAGAGATGGTTTAAAATATATGGGAGGATGTGTGTAGGTTATATGCAAACACTATGCCATTTTATATAAGGGACTTGAACCATTGTTGGCTTTTGGTATCTGCAGGGGTCCTGGAACCAGTCCCTTACAGATATTGAAGGATGACACTAACTGAGGGGAGGGGTGGGTGGAGACAATCACAGACATGGAAAAAGAAAAATCTGTTAGATAAGATTGAGGTCCTGGATTCAGCTGTGCCTGAAGCAGAGTCCTAATATTTTTTTAGTTACAGTAAGCAAATGAATTAGCCACTTCCTTATTTTTTGCATAAATCTGTATTATGTCTGAAACTTCTGTTGGTTTTGGCCAGTGCTCTTATTACTCTGTTAAACCTTTTATGATCATCTTAATCATTATCATTATATTACTACCCTGAATGGCTACAACACTTCTCTGTACTTCAAAAATGTCCCTTAAACCTATTTTCTTAAATTAGTCATTTTGTTATTTGTAACAATTCAAAATCCCAACAGACTCTAACTACTAAGACAGCACAGGCCAAGCCTTATGCTTCTTCACACTCACTTATGCTACTAAACATATAGTATCTGCTGCAATAAATTTAATTCAGTAATCTAAAACAACAGTCTAAGCACTATAGCAGATATTAAGATTAATAATACCTGGGACCTAGCTTAGAGGCACTTAATATCATTTTATGAGATAAGAGAGAGACAGGTGGTATAGAGTATGTGAAGCAAATAGCTTTAATACAGGCTAGACTAAGAGCAGGGAAAAAGAAGCTCATATTTAATGAGCACTTATTATATGCAAATCACGAGGTAAGAGCTTGGCATGCACTCTTTTATGGAATCCTCAAAATCACACTAACAAGGAATTTTACACATTTTATTATTGAAGAAACTGAGACTCAAAAGAGGTCATTATCTTGACCAAGTCACCATTCCAGTTGGTGTGTGTTGAATAAGTGCCACCCCCAGGAGGGAACTCTGGGTGAGTCTGAGCAACATGTTCACTTCGATTCTGAAAAAGCAGGGCTGGTGGCTGGTAAGTGATTCTACTTGGAGTCAAGGAGGAAATGCAGTGTAGATGAAGTGATGCCCAGTGACATCATGCCTAAGGAGCAAGATGGAGCCAAAGCTCGGAGAAGGGACGTGGATTCAGAATCAAGTGGGGCGATACACGAGAAAATGTCAGCACAGGCATTTCGGACCTAAGGTTGTGAATGAGTTGCAGATGTTGAGCTAACTTGATGTTCTGACTGTGGGACTCGGGCCTTGTCTTGGAGGCTTAAAATAATCTTGAAAAATGGGCACATGGTTAATAAGGCGGAGGCAGGGGATTGGCCACAGTGTGACTTCAAAGTCTTCATTCTGTTCCACTTACCCAAGGTGCCTTAAGTGCCAAAAGAGAAATTCCAAGCGCTGTGGGAGCTCAAAGGAAAGTGAGTATATTTAGAGATATAGCAGGAGGAAGCTTTAGAAATGAATGTCAAGGGATGCCTCAGATTTTAACAAAAAGCGATACAGAAAATAGAGACCATTTGTGGCAGAGAAAAATAGCAAGAACTTAAGTATGAGATGTGCAGGATGAGGAAAGGATGTGAGAGTTACTTCAAGATAGTGTTCCAAGGAGGAAAAATGAGGTCTGTCTTCAAAAAGCCTATGATCTTGTGGGTTACACCACTTCAAAAATCACATTTATGGCTCTAAATCATAAGTCTTTTTCTGAAAAATTATGATTATTTTATCTTCACTTTTGAAGTTGACTTTTAGAATGCTTCTTTATTTGCAAGTCTGCCATATTAGAGATAGGAGTTGTAGAAAAGTTTGAATTTGAATTAAAAATTTGAACTAAGAGTTGGGCTTTGGGATAAAAGAATGTGGGCCAAATTTCAGACCAGAATTGTGAGCCTGAGGAAGCTATCCTTTATCTATATCCTTGCAAGATAGTTGTGAAAATCAAATAGGAAAAGGCATACTCAGTTGTTTAGCAAAGTATCTGTTACATAATAAGATCCTAATGATCATAAGATATTATCATTATTAATATTCCTAAACTGATTATAGTTTAGAAAAATTAATTGTTTTTAGTGCTTCTAATTAGACATACTTCAGGAACTGAAAAAGTAGAGCTATATTTTGCATGTTCAAAAAAAAAAAAAAGTCATAACTCTGGAATTAAAATAGAGGTAGTATCCCATGCTATAGATGTGAAAACTGAGACTCAAAAATATATACATGATTAATTCATATCACTCAATTTTCTTTTGGTTTTGAAATTAGGTAGCATTTTCACCATCTTTCCAGACTCCTATATTTATTGAGTTTCCATGCCACTGCCAGCTGCTACAAAGCTAATGCCAAATTTTACTTTATTTTTATATATTTCTTTATTATTTATAGCTATCTCACTTTTAAGCTCCAATTTCTATATCAGTTACCTTTAAACAAGGTTATGCTGAGGTAGCAAGTACCTCCAAGGTATCAGTAGCCAACAACCAGGATGGTTGATTTCTTGCCCGTGATATATGCTGCAGATCTTCTGTGGCTGTTCTCCATAAGCCTTGTTTATTCCAGGGCCCACGATGAAAAAGCAACTTATAGCTGGGATATGCTGGCCTTGTTATCGGGGGAAAAGAACTCTGGAAAAACACATAAGGTCATTCAAAGCTTCTGCTGCCAACTAGAAATATGATACTACAGCTCATAGTTCCCTGGCCACAGTAAGTGGCATAGCCATGCCTAATGGCAATAGCTTGTAGAAGTATAATCCTTCATGAGGTTAGTTGTTAGTAAATGACAGAGCCATGATGCTAGTTTGACCAATATGTGAGTATTAGTGCTTCTTATAGGCAGAGTTCTAACAAGGCCCCATCTATTCCCTGCCCCCCATGAATAATCCCAAAGACAGTGAATATGATGAATTTTACTCCAATGATTACATTATATTTATTGCACAGTCGGTTTTAAGACAGGAAAATTATCCAAGAGGGCCTGGCCTAATCATTTTAGATCTGAGTCTAGAGACCAGCAGTAGAGGAAGTAAGAGCTTTAGAAGCGCGAGGGGGATTTGTTGGGAGAAGTTCTCAGTTGCTGGCTGAAGATGAAAGGGCCGCATAACAAGAAATGCAGGTGGTCTCTAGGATCTGTGAGAGGCTGGAGGATGACAGCCAGGAAGGAAATGGGGACCTCAGTTCCCATTTATGTGGTTCCCATACCCACGAGAATTTAATCTCAGTTATACAACCAGACGTAACTGAATTGGCCCAATGCATTTCAAAGCAGATTCCTCCCCAGAGCCTGCCAAAAGGAATGTAGCCCCACTGACACCTTGATTTCAGCCTCGTGAGACTCAGATCCCAGTCACTCTGTGCCCAGACCTCCGAACTACAGAACTGTGAGCTGAAAAGTAGGTGTTGTTTCTAGCCATTACATTTATGGTAACGTACTGCACAACATTAGAAAACTAAGGCAGTGTTACTTTGCTACTTAATAGCTTTAGGACTTTAAGCCAGTGTCATGGCCTCTCCAAGTCATACTTTTCTCACATTTATAAATAAAATCTCTACATCACATATCCACATTGTTATGATAATCAAATAAGATAGAATATGAAAAATTAGTTGTAAACAGTGTGCTACAAACCTGTAACGGATTGACATCACAAAGCAAATAGAATATGTATTTCAATTTATAAAACAATGAAGTATAGGAATTATTTATTTTATTAAAACATGTCACCAAATTCAGAGAAAACAGTCAGGAGCATGGGTCCACACAGTCATGGGGAAGCAAATAATCATTGGAACTAGGGTTTGAGTTCAACTCTGCCACTGGAAAAGCTACAGGATTTTGCACAATATACTTATTCTCAGTGAGCATCAATTTCTTTAAACACATTTTATATCCAAAAAGGCTTTTCTGTTGCAAGATTAGAGGTAATACGTATACATTGTTCCCACTGTAGGCACATACAATGCCCCTGATATTAATTCATATAATTTATAATTATAATTATATAAAATAATTAACACTTTCTATAAAGTGTCAAAAATATCTGCGGCATAGCTCCATGCTCATTCCCTTTCTTGCCCTGTCTTGGTCCAGGTCAAATTATCTGTTGAGGTACAAACTCAAAATGGAATCCAGCAGACTGTCATACTGGCCATATTGGCTTCAGGCTTGATCAGCATGGGAAGCTTCCTCACTCATATCCTCAGCTTTCAATTACGGGTTTTACATTAAAGTTCAGTGAACATCACAGATAAGCTCTCTTGATTAAGATCATTAAAGAATTCTTTATCTTTAGTTCAATGGCATCTTGCCTACAGATTTATTAGACTGCTTTTTTGGTACACTGACTGTTTCAGGGAGAAAATATTCCACTACTACATACGGGCAGGATAAAGATGAAACACAACTGCCAATTGCACATAAGGAGTCTGATGCGTTGCTATTACCACAAGGGATTTGTAGAGTCTGATATCTAGGAATAGGAAGGAACTTCAGAAAATCCTCAAACCCAGCCTCCTGAGCTGAGTCAGGTCAGGTGGTGGTATCTATTTCACACATGGAAGCACCAGAAATGTAGGTACTTTTTTAGCATCTTGTAACTAGATTATTATCTGAACCCCAGGGCCTGTGTTGTCACTATTCTTTCACAAGATTCATAATGCTTTTCTCCAGAGGACGTCTCCTCTACTCACAGTCTTGATAGATAATGAGAAACAATTTTCTTGATATGTGTTTACAAAGTAGATAATTTACTGATGAATCAAATGTTTATTGATTAGCTACAGTGGGTTGAGGATGTTGCCAAAGCACTAAAAGAATATAAGACATCTAAGATACAATTTTTGTCGTAATGGAAATGACAACTTGGTTGACCCAAGAAATAGTATTATGAAATTGAAATTAAAATAAGTCATATATAAATGTCTCTTAGAGTCT
Organism: Neophocaena asiaeorientalis asiaeorientalis; assembly: GCF_003031525.2. Taxonomy (NCBI): domain Eukaryota; kingdom Metazoa; phylum Chordata; class Mammalia; order Artiodactyla; family Phocoenidae; genus Neophocaena; species Neophocaena asiaeorientalis. Next base: position 8,926,244 of record NW_020173979.1, on the reverse strand, counting down.
CTCTTCTGACCACAAAATCAACTGGTGATTCTCTCATAAATGGTACATTTTGAGATTTATGCCAGTACACAATAAATACCACTTAGGTGATAGAAAAAAACAATGCTATACAGAACCAAAATGCAGGCATTAATGTGAACAAGTACTCCACAAAAGATGAACAAATGAGTGAATGACTATATGAAACAGAGATTTGAAGAAATACCAAAATTAGCAGAGGCAATCGGGAAAGGTAGTGATAGAAATATGAGTAAGTAATTAGCTAGATTCATGACTAGCAGAAGAATTGGCATAGAAATTCTATGACATTAATAATAATGTTATTAGAGATGAGCACTTTTTATCTCTATTGCCAAAATTATGGTCAAAGTGGAGAGCCTGAAAGCATGGAACGTTTTTTTTTTTAAGCATTCATGGTCATAATCACTCATTTTCTGAGGATTCATTAAAGGAAAATAGTGAAGGCTAAATGATGACATGCAGTTACATTAAAATATATATTTTAAAAGCCAAATGAAAAGAAACGTGTTACATGGTATTCCAGGTTAACAAGTAAGTAAGTTATTTCCTTGGGGTGAAAGGCAAATACATGCAATTGCCAGCAAGACAGTTCCTTTACCACTGATGTATTAGAAATCCATTTTAAAAGTAGATACTTCTCCAAGACTCTTCCCCTTCATCCTCAGATTTTTAAAATCTCATTTGACAATTTCTCACCAAAAACTTTTAACTGAAGCAGCAGTAGCTGAATACTTTCTTGAGGAACACATTGAAATTAAGAACATGTGAACTTGTTTTTCATTTGTTTTTCTTTGGTTTGCATGTTTACATTTTACCAGAATAGAATAGTATATTCTTAAAAAAAAAAACAGAAAAGAAAGTGTATTGGAACTTCTTATATACCACTGTGCTGAACAAGAACACTTTATTTGTGAGCTTGTAGTATCTGGATTTGATTTTTTTTTGCAGTACGCGGGCCTCTCACTGTTGTGGCCTCCTCTCCCGTTGCGGAGCACAGGCTCCGGACGCGCAGGCTCAGCGGCCGTGTCTCACGGGCCCAGCCGCTCCACGGCATGTGGGATCTTCCCGGACTGGGGCACGAACCCGTGTCCCCTGCATCGGCAGGCGGACTCTCAACCACTGCGCCACCAGGGAAGCCCTGGATTTGATTTTTATATCTGCATTATATCTTGATTGTAAAAATAATACATACATGTAAAAAATAACAAGTTCATGCAGAAAAAAATCTTGATTTCACCATAATCTCACAAGCCAGAGGTAATGACCATTCATTACTATTTTATATATCAACATCTCTCTCTATATATTTATTAAATAAAAGTTGGGATGTCATATTTCTTCAACCACTTGCTGTTTTTTCAAGTTTGCTAATATATTGGACATCTTTATAGAAATATTTTGTCCTTCAGCCAGAAGAGAGACTTGGAAAAGGATGTGAAGTGGTAAGACTCATTACTCTATTATAAGTTACACCTAAATCAGATTGGCCAGAAAATAAATGGCTAGTTCACGTTCACAACTGCTGCTGTGAATCCCAACGCTAGTTGGCTGCATTTGTAGTGCTCCTGTAAAATCTGTATCCAGCCCCAAATAATCAGCAGTTCTAAATCTTTTTAATAGTGTTATTAGTTGCATTATTGTAAGCCTCAGTTCAATTATGGAGAAATATTAATAAGCTTGTTGTAATAGTCATACTATAAAATTATCCAGTGCCATTATTGGAACAGCCAACACTTTATTTGGAAGTTTCCTGGTGCAGAAACTGTTTAAAGACTTACAACAGGGGCTTCCCTGGTGGCGCAGTGGTTGAGAGTCCGCCTGCCGATGCAGGGGACATGGGTTCGTGCCCCGGTCCGGGAAGATCCCACATGCCGCGGAGCGGCTGGGCCCGTGAGCCATGGCCGCTGAGCCTGCGTGTCCGGAGCCTGTGCTCCACAACGGGAGAGGCCACAACAGTGAGATGCCCCCGTACCACAATTAAAAAAAAAAAAAAAGACTTACAACATATCAACATTACTTTGCTTCTCTGAATGAAATTTTCCATGTGAAACCAGTTTCCTTCACATATAGACATAATCTAGTTAGTGGTATGGTATAGTCATTAAAGGCAGACTCATTTTAAATAATTACCGAGGGGCTTCCCTGGT
>NW_020173979.1:8762133-8924065 GCF_003031525.2 Neophocaena asiaeorientalis asiaeorientalis | reverse complement strand
ACAGTGAGAGGCCCGCGTACCGCCAAAAAAAAAAAAAAATAAAATAATAATAATTACCGAAATTACTCCAGCCAAGCTCATGTAGCCAGTTGTCTGAGACTGTCCTCACTCAGAAGCCTGTGTCTGGTCCACCTCAAAGCTTCAGGCCCAGCTGCTGCCCTGGTCTGTGAGTGGTGGTACCCTTTTCTGATGGATTTAATGCTGACCTATTAGTTATCTATTTTTTACATATTAGTGTACATATGTCAATCCCAGTCTCCCAGTTCATCCCCACCACCACCACCACCCCGCTTTCCCCCCTTGGTGTCCATACGTTTGTTCTCTACATCTGTGTCTCTATTTCTGCCATGCAAACCGGTTCATCTGTACAGATGCTGAACAGCTGGTACAGCTCAGAGCTAGAGGAGAGTTCTGAGGCCTGTGCTGTCACCCAGGATTTGGTGCCTGCAGTCTCTAGTCTGGCTGGGGACTTGGGGGCAGAAAAGGAATGCTGCTGAACTCGAATTACCCTTTATAAGGGGAAGAAATAAAGGAAAGGAGTTGCCAAAACAAAACACAATAAATAAATAAATAATTATTGAAATTAAAGGCATTTTCAATAATACATATTGAAAGTATAGATAAGGAAGAAAAGATTCATATCCTTCTTTATGGTTTACAATGTGTTTTCATATGTTTCTCTTATTTAATGAAAAGGATTTGAAAAAAATACAAGGAAGGTGTGAAAAATTTAAGAATCATTATCTTGATTCATTCACCAGACTTTTATTGAGCATTTATAAAATTCTATGTGTTGTGCTACAAGGATAAGTCCAGTGGTTCTTAACTGAGGCTGTGCATTAAAATCACCTGGAGAGCTAAAAAAAATGATGCCCAGGCCACAGCACACACTAGTCATGATAAGCTCTCTGGGGTTAGAACCCCAGTATTCCAGGCAATTCCATTGTGCACTCAAGATTGAGAATCAGTAGTTTCCAATAAAAGCTTATTATAAATATAAAAACAGTTTAACCAGCCGTTAAATTATATATTCAAACATAAGAAATTTAGAATGGAGTAATTAAAAGTACAGTGTAAGATTCATTTTTATTGCAATTATAACATAGGATCATTATTTCACTAACTAAAATCTACAAGTTTCTGTTTGCACTGCTGTTGATATCAAGAAAAACAATGGATGAGATTGATACGTATGTAGATAGTTAGATATAGGCAGACAGACATCCCCAATATAGGTAAAGTACCTTGAGATTTGCCTGCTCCTTTGTAGATCAAAAAAGAAAGGAACCTAAATACAAAAGCCATGAAGGATATAGATCTTTGCTGTATGTTTTCTTTTTTCTTTTTAACATCTTTATTGGAGTATAATTGCTTTACAATGGTGTGTTAATTTCTGCTTTATAACAAAGTGAATCACTTATACATATATTGACTCTTTTTGAATTATGGTTTTCTCAGGGTATATGCCCAGTAGTGGGATTGCTGGGTCATATGGTAGTTCTATTTTTAGTTTTTTAAGGAACCTCCATACTGTTCTCCATAGTGGCTGTACCAATTTACATTCCCACCTGTATGTTTTCTTTAAAAGGCAGCAGAGAGGCTCACATTGCACATCACAAAGAGCCAATACTCACTCTTTCCCTAAATCTTCCCACTCGTTAAAAGAAAAAATAAAAATCCTGCTAAAAGCTTTCCCTTTTCCAAAGAGTAGTCTATCTCTCTATCTCCATCCACATCTTTTTTCTCCCTTGAATCATCTTCATGTAACCATCATCACACAGCTCCATAAGTCTAGTTATTTTCTTGTCCTCATTATATTCATTATAAAAATTAATCCCTTTAAGATTTTGGTGTAGTAAATGCTTAGTTTTGGGTGTGATAGATTGATGTTAAGACAGATTAGTTTGATATTGATGGTCAGATGGATTATTATAAAAAAGTGAGAAGGAAAAGAAAGAAGGGATAAAGGAACAGATGAAGGAAAAATAAATGAAACCATAGTCTCTTTCTCTGCTGAAAACCAACAATTGCTTTCCCTCAAATGACAGTGAGATACAGCCTCTTTATTATGGCCCATAATACTGTATGCAAGATGTGTCTCTGCCCACCTCTCCTACAGAGCCTTCTCTTGCTGCTTCAGCACTAGCCACCCTAGTCTCCATTTGCGAACGTGCCAAGCTCGAGGGCTTTGCATTTAGTATTTCCTCTGTCTAGAGCTGTGTTTTTGAACTGGTGGTGATTTTGCCCACCTTGGCTGTATCTATAGACATTTTCAGTTATCACAACAAGGAAGGTGCTATTAGCATCTAGTGGGTAGAGGTCAGGATTGTTGCTAACCATTGCCTGGAATAGCCCCACACAACAAGGAATTGTCCATTTCCAAACATAAATAGTACTGAGGTTGAGAAATCCTAGTATGTACCGAATCATCCCCCAGATCTCTTCTGCCTCTGTTCTTTTTATTCCCAGGGCTCTCCTGAACTGGCACCTGCTTAGGGAGGTATTCCCAGATTACCTTATTTAAGATAATAGCTCCCACCACACTGTCTCTACCCCCTTGCATGGTTTTACTTCTTTTTTACGGCACTGATCAACTTAGTATGTTACTGGTGTTAAAATAGATGTAAGAGACAAATAAAATAGTATGCTTACACTAAATGTTCAGTAGTTCTAAGATGAATCCCGCTTCTAATAATGTTTAAATGTGAGAGAAATTTAGGATACAATTTAGGATTGAGGAAATACAAAATTATCCAGATGGAACAGAAAAGAAAACTGAGGCTTCAGGAGGTTAAGGAACTTGCCCAATATCACACAGCTATTAAGTGGTAGAGCTAGACATCTGACTGTTAGATTCCTCTTTGAAGTCTTCTTAGTGTGTTGAGTTGGGGCTGGGAATAGGATGATAGAGAAAGCTGCAGGGGTAGGAAAATAAGAAAAAGAAAAGGAAGGAAATGGAGGGAGAAAGTGTACATTCCAAATAAAATTGTTCTTAACAATTTCCCACACTCTAGGGCATAGTATTTATCTCATCTCTAAGAAGCACAAACGACCAAGATGTTATTGTAGCACCACTGTTCAAGATGTAAAGTAGCAAGGTCACTTGTCACTTGACACAGCTATACTAAAGTAATCAGAATACTTTAGCCGTAACACTCTGCTGTAAAACACAGCCAGCATTCGACCACCCAGCTAAGTGTCCTCTCTGGACTAATTATTTTAAAAAGTTAGACAGAAAACGGTTACAGTTTTAGGCACTCTTGTTGACATAGGAGTGAATAAAGCATGTTTCTGCCAACCAGAGGATGTGAGTTAAGGAGCTTAGCATTCTTTCCTTTTTTTTTTTTCCTTAATAATGTTCTCATCATGCTACCAAGCAAGAGCTCTCAGTGCAAAGATATGTAGTGGCACTAAATGGATTATATGTACCATAACGGATGATACTGTAGATATTAAACAATATGTAAATGTCCTCTTATATCAAAAGTCCGCAAAGAAGGGGACAGGTTAAACATTCCCAGACTGAGGCTGAGAAGTAAAATGTGAATCTTAGAAGTAGAAATTGCACTCTTTTATTTATACAACTATAGATATATGTCGTACTAAACAATAGAATTGGCAGAAATTCTGAGAGAATTTGAATTTGAGGGTTACAAGGCTACTAGATAATTTGGGGACGTTAAAATAGTTTTAAAGGAACAAGTACCAGTAGAGTAAGAATAAATAAATCAGTCATGTTGCAGGCTCCATACCGAGGGTCTTAAGCAGTGCTCAGGATTTGGAAGGAGATGACTTCCTTTTGAATTTAGGCTCCACAACTTACAAATTGCAATCTTGGGCTGGTTCCTCAACTTCTTCATGCCTCTGTTTTCTGTAGTAAAGTGGGGTTAGTAGTAATGCTAGCCTCACAGGTTTTGATGAGGATTCAACACATATAAGGCATGTTAGAACAGTGCTGACACTCAATAAACATTCAATAAATGGAAGTGTGATTGATATGGATGGTGTCAGCCTACTCCCTTGCAAGTACCTGAAGTGACAATACAGACCCAAGACTTTTTATAGTCTTTGCCTGTTGATTTTCTTTTCTTTATTTCTTTTTCTAATATTTAAACTTTTATCACTGAGCAAAGCATAAATCATTGAAACCAATATATTTGCACAATTAACCCAGAATGGCAAACTTGCCCATTTGTTCACAACAGAGCACCTTTCTTCTTTAGACTTTGTTATACAAGTTAAGAATAGGACTCTTTCTTTATAAATTACTATGTTTTTTTTTCGCACCATCACTCCTCTCCCTCCCCTCCCCACATACAAAAGAAAGACCTCAAACATCCAACAGCTCTTTCTTTTCCTCTGTCAGATGTAAGTTTTGAAGACTTCACATTTATTGGTGGTCCGGTGGGAAAACTGAGTTTTCTAAAATGCAAACGTTTCTAAAAAGACCAGTGTCTCCTCTGGCAGCACCGGCTTCAAATGATCTGCCCACTGAGAGCATCTCAGTTTGATACGTTGTTTCATAAAAGCTGATTCAGGCTTTAGACGCCTACAGGGTCTTCATAAAGTGGATATAAAATAATAATAAAAAATAAGGCTATAGCTTAAAAATTTAATCTAAAAAAACATTTCTTTTTGATCTCAACTCTCTCATTTTAGAAGAAACATGTTGATTTTCTTTTTCCAAAATATGTTTTGTTTCCTTCAGTAAAATTTCTTCTGATAGGATCCAAAGAACTGGCTTGTGCTTAATTTGGTATTTATAATTATATGTCTGCTGCAGCAAAGGAAACATTTTAGACTGAACTCTCAGACAAAGGGTCAAGGGTTTTTATTTTGTTTGAACCAACAGATGGCCTTTAGGGCCATCATTCACTCAAAGGCATTCTGATTCTGGTGGCCATAACAATAGTAATGTTCTTGCAATAATGAAGCTATCTTTTTTCATAAAAATGCAAATGGCATCTGTTTATGTCATGTATGTATGAAGCAAGTTAAGTAGAAACTTTTGAAAATGGTCATAATCTGACCTAAAATGCTTTAAATTAGAGAGTTTAAATTTGAATTGAGCAAGTATGCTGGATCTTTCCCAGTTCCTACAGGGGAGGTGTTAAGAATTCAGTGACTCACAAAATTATGCTAATTACAGAAGTTTGCTATAACAGCACATGTCCAAGAAGCCAGAACTTTTGTGGTAGTCCTATGTTGTCTTTACCATAAATATGTTTCTTCTATCCTGTTAGAATTTCAGAATTAGAATTGCAGTTTTAAAGGAAGCAATGTTTTCCCCTAATCTAAAATAAAATACTAATTGCTTCCCTTTGTATTTACATGTAACTTTGTTTTTCAGGATTGTTAATACTGTTTTTCACTCTACACAATTTTCTAATTTTTATATAGTAAAATGTACTCATCTTTCATAGCCTTCCCTGCTCTAGTCTTGTAAGTAAATCTGGACTTACTTTCCTCTGGTGTTTTATGATTTCTTATTTTCATATTTTAATTGCATACCTAAGATGATTTTCATGCAATAAATGAAGTAGGGATCCAGATTGATTATATTCCAAATGTTTAACATTTGAAGCAATAGCAATTATTTTTTTTAAAAACCACAACATTCTTATCAATTTGAAATGCTATGCTCATTGTTTGCTAAATACTATATATTTAGTTCCAGTATATTTTCTCCTATACTGTGAAATTGATCTCCATTTTTTGTTTTCCCTTCCAATACAAACTTACTGTCTCAAGTATTATAACCACTTAATGCGTTTGATTCTTGGCAGGAATAACTTCCCTTCCTGCTACTTATGTTTCTTTCTATTTTTTTCTTTCATTTTAAAAAATAATATTTCTAGATAATCCTAACTTTTAAAATATAACGTTATTTTTTCATGTTACCACAAATTTGCTTAATATTTTAATTAAGACTTTTATAAGGAAATGTTATTGTCTGCACAATATTAAACCTTTCTATCAAGAAATAAGGTGTATTTTTCTGTTTATCAGTCTTCTATTATGCCCTTCAGTAGAATTTTAGCTCTTTAATGTAAGAAATATATTTTCATATTGTTTTTTGGAAATGTAATTACATGTGATAATTCAGTGGGACTTATTTTTTTTTAATCTATAAAAATTTATGAGAATATCTTTTGACCTTGCAATTACACAGCTAGGAATTTACTTTGTAGAAATATTTCCCCAAGTACATCAAGTTATTTGTATAAGTATGTTGACTGAAGCATTGTTCATAATATTAAAAAACTGGAAGCAATTTAAATGTATATCAGTGAGGAGCTATCTAAATACAATGCAGTCAATAATTCCATATAAAAGAATGCTTCCATCTCTGAAAATGATTAAGGTAGATTTCTATGCACTGATATGGAAAGGTTTCCAATATATATCATTAAATGAACAAATATAAAGTACAGAACAATGTGTATAGTAGGTTGACATCTATATAAATTTTGTATAAAATTTAAAAGAATAATTACACTGCAATATCCATAATCATTTTTCTAGAAGAACATAGAAAAATAATTAACTGGGAGAATTTATAATAATGACATATTTCTTAAGCATTCAGTATAGTTCAGACATTGTTCTAAGTGCTTTTCATGTAATAACTCATTTAATCCTCACAATAATCTTATGTGGTAGGTTATATTCCTACCCCTATTTTATAGATGAAAAAAATGGGGAACTGAGAGAATAAAGTGCTCTAGAATATGTATAGGAAATAAGCAAAAGAGCTAAGATTCAAACCCCAAAAGATCAGCTTCATAATGAACATTCTGAACTAATACTTACACTTCCTTTTAGAAGTGCTCATCTTTGGCGGGGGGGAGACCTAAGAAATTGGGGTAAGGATCAATTTATTTTGATTTTGCAACTTTCTGTTCTGCTATTTTCCTTGGGATCCTTTTTTAAAAATCTAATATTGTTACCAAGTTTTATCCAAGTAATGGATGTGGGTCTTTCAGTTTTTTTCTTTATAATTTTTGAATTTGTGCAAAACCTAATAAGTGTTATATTGACAAATTTAACAGCAAAAGAATAATGCAGATACTCACATGTGAGGGACACTATCTTAGAGAAAATGCATCTCCCCCTAAGCACGGAGGCAACTGGTAGTAAAAGAGATAAGGAGAGGAAAATCACACCTAAGTGTATTTGGGAGTAAAAAGGGACAGTCTTTCTAAGTCTGGCCATCACCATGACCTTCTGACTTGAATATATTTTAATCTACCTTTGAATTGATAAAAGTTATTAGCAACACATGATAAAGATATGCAAAATATTCTAAATCAATCTAAATTAGAGTATTCGACTGTTGAATAGGATTAAAGTTCATACAGCATGATTCATAGCATTTGTTACTACTTTGGATTCATCATTCCATTCATACAGAAGTGGTGATATAATAATATAGAATTATGTGCAATGTGTGATAGAAATATGACATGATTGATTGGGTCTTTGCATTAAAAGAAATTTTATGAGCTACACAGTGTTTAATAGTTTCCGGCTGGTGTGAAATAATGCTGTAATTGGGACTTATCCAAGCAGGGATGGTATCAGTGCTATGGATTCACTTCCAAAGATTGCTTTCTTCTGCAAGTTATTTATGCATCACCTACTGTTCCAAAAAAAGACTTAAGTTGGATCTCCTGTATATTCCTTCTAGAGAGTGGTGTTGTGTGTATGTGTCTGTGTGAGAGTGAGTGTGCAGCTGTGTGTATAATGTCAACTGAAAAAAAAAAAAAAAACAAAGCACAACGTGAAAGTTTTTCCCAGAGCACAGAGTGCCTCATTCCTGATCTCCACCTTGAACTCTTCAGGGTGTGTTGAAGGTCAGCGACTACAGTGGCCAGTGACTTCTTTCTTGTAGAACCAAATGGCGAGTGACAATTTTTAGTTGGCAATAACTGTGTGGTAATATATGTAACAATATTTGAAATAATAACTAGACTGTTATTGCAAATTGTAGGCTAACCTGGTGAAGTGGAGGAAGAGAAGTAGCTATATCCCCACAGCCTCGCTTTAAGTATAGGTTCTAGATAACTTAGCAGGAATTCCTAAGAAGCGGAGGGGGATATAGCAATATGGGGAAGGGACAGGAAGGTGATTTCTAAAGAATGGAAAATGGAAGAGTGGGAAAGTAGGAAAATAAAAGGACAGCTCATCTCCTACTTGTCTCACTTCCTTTCTGTGGTCCCACAAGACACTAGTCAGACTCAAATTAGGGAAAGGAGAATTTGAAATTAAACTTTAAACTGGATTTTTTACTGCCTAAAATTTAGAATGTTTTAGAACTCAAAATGGCTGTAAACTATCAACGGTTGCAAGGAGTAGGAAAGGGGAATGTGATGGTTAATTTGATATGTCAACTTGGCCGGGCCACGGGTTCCCCAATACGTAGTCAAACATTATTCTAATGTTTCTGTGGGGTTGTTCTTTGGATGAGATTAACATTTAAATCGGGGGACCTTGAGTAAAGTAGATGCCCTCCATAATGTGGGTAGGCCTCACCCAATTAGTTGAAGGCCAGAATAGAACAAAAGGACTGATTTCCCAAGAGCGAGAGTCAGTTCTGCAGCAAATAGCCTTTGGACTTGAACTGCAATATTGGCTTGTTTCTGGGTCTCCAGCCTGCCGGTTCACACTGCAGATTTGGACTCACCAGGCTCCATAGTCATATGAGCTAATTCTATAAGGTAAACTTTTCTTTTTCTCTATATGCACATCCTGTTGGTGTGTTTCTCTGGAGATCCCTGACTAGTACAGGCAGCAAGAGAGCACGTTTGAAGCAGTGGTTTGAGAGAAATCACAGCTGTCTTCTGCTTATGCCTTATGAAGTCTGGCTCATTCAGTAAACTGGTTACAGACTAGACACTCTTTCCTCTTACACTGAAGACTGGAGAGAGACTCACAGAAAATAGCAGAAATAGTGTGAATTTTCTTCTTGTGCTTCTCTCCTGGTTTTGCTCACTCTTCTGTCCTCTCATCCTCCTCCTCTTAGGAAGTCTTGCAACTGATTCGATTGTGTCAAAAGATTGAACCGGTCTCTTTCTGTTATGGAATCTGTGTCCTATCATTATCCAGAAATCTTTTTTTTATATCAAATAGAAGTAGCTTTACTGGTATAGAATTATTGACAGATGTGTACCACCTCACAAGTAAGTGAAGCTTCCCCTTTTTTTAACCAAATCTTGCAATTAAATAAATATTTTAAATGGCAAGATTATTGAATCCACTTTAAGGAGAGCTGCAATCCTCCATGGCTCACATTCTGGCACCAATTTACACCCATTTACAATGTCATATAAGCCCTATGAAAACAAATCACCTTGGAATCCAAATACCAAGGTTTCACACCAATGCACCTTATATTTCAATGCCTTTTGTCTAATGACATGAATGCCTTAGACTTGCACATTCACAAGTGTATATACATTTGATGATGCTCTAAAAATAGCTTGGTTCCCTTCCTCCCTTTTTTTTTTTTTTCTAAATCTTTGTTGCCTGAAGTGAAGCAAAAAAGTATTTAGGTATACTTGAGAGAAATAGATCTCATAGTTTATTTTTTCTTTTAGGCAGTGGTCATTTATATCTATACCCTGCAGAGTGAATCCTAAATCCCTTCCATGATCTGCCTAGAATGTGTTTTTGGTTTCTTCAACTAAATATCTATCCTCTGAATGAATGCACTGTGACACAGAATGCTGTGCTCATCAGTATCTGAGTTCTACTCTAATCCCCAGCAGACTGACACACAACACCAGCCAGCCTCTGTGCTGTTGAGTGAAGGAACACATCCGAGTTCAAGCCAAGGGAAGGTGGGTAGAAGTGGTGTGAACTACTTCTGGTCATGACCCCTATAAGTTCTCAGTCAATCATGTATGTAATATTGTATCTGATTATAAGCTAAGCTAGTTGGATGTGGAAAATCCACTGAAAGTTTCCAAGGCTCCTGGGCAATGACAGCTGCGTCACCACATGGAATGTGCCTTGGTCTCTGAAGGCACATGAAGCAGAAATCCTATGGTGACCCACCTTACATTGTGATGTAAAAAAGAAATAAATGTTATTGTGTTCATCCATTTGGATTTTAGGGTTGTTTATTACTGCAACTAACATCACTTACTGTTAATAATATAGTCTAAACTTTAGTCTCAGTAAATTATTTTCACAGTTTTTGCTGTTCCTAATTCTAAAATGCCCTTCCAATCTAACAGCCGTCTCTGCCTACCAAATCTTTTTTTCTTTCTTCAAGGAAGGCCCAATTAAAATTCTCCTTTCTCCCTCACACCCATGGTAAAAATTATTATTGCCACAGAATGTATTAATTGTCTTCTATCACTCTATGTCATATTACACTTAGATTTATGCAGTACCCAATACCGTTTTGTATCTCCTTATGAATTCTTCTGATACCTGGCACATAGAGAGGTGCAGAGCAAATTAGGTGTGTCCCATGGGTCCTACTGTTCATATTCCTTCAGAAATCTATTGGGATTTTATAAGCAGTAACTGTATATGAAATAGCCATAGTTGTATATCTAGCTGCAAACTATTTTTATTTTAGTATACATTAAATCAAAATAATTAATGGGAAAGTCAATCATTTCAAAAATTGAGGGGTTAAATTTATTAAAAGAAAAAAAGACATGAGTAACGTCTATTATACAAGTACCCATTGTGACACACTTCGCAGGTGACTCTTTAGTGAGAGGTTATAAATTCCTCACATTTTAGAAACCATTAACATTTTGAAGTTACAAAATCCTGAGGTCAGCAGGAAGCAGACTAGATGGTACCCATGAGGAAGTCATCACATGTCCCCAAAAGTAAATTTTTTTATCCCCTTATCACACAAAGCAGCCCATTAAGTAGTTATGGTGGTAAATTTTAAATCCCCCTGAAGAAAAGTTTGACAAAATTGAATTATGAGGAAGAACAAAGAAGATTAAATTACCAGGAGAAGAGCAAAGTCTTGAGAGTAACTTCATAGCAACCTTCGGGCCCATGAAGTTTTATGAAGTAGAAAGCAGGAAGGGTACAATAAGATAACATTGCTGAATTTGCAAATGTTTGGGCTATCTATGTGTAATGTCTGAAGGGTGTAAACATCGCATGGGAGGATAAAGGTAATTTGTGAAAATTTGGTATTAGGGAGTTTTAAGACCGGCATATTCTTATCCTAGAATCATATAGCTTTCAAGCCTATCCCTCTCATTTCTGAGATGAGCAAACAATCTTAGAGATGTTAGTTAAACAGAGTTGGGACATCATTTCAGATTTCAGCAATTTGAAAGTATTTAGTAAGTCCCACACAAACTTGTTATTACAACTCCTCTGATTTTTTAAAATAAAAACCATTTGAACATTCCTGGAATGAACACCATTTTTAAATGACATTTTTCATCAAAACATGGATAATATGTATTGAATAAATTCCATCTTTGGTGCTTATCCTACTTCACATGTAAGGAGATCAGATTGTAGCTGTTTCTGCAAGTTTCTTCCAGTTGAGTTGTAGATGCTTTACAAACATTGGCATTAGTTACTCACTGGCCTTATCCCCAGCCAAGTCTATGCAGCATACCTAAGCAAGGCATAGGATGGCCACTTCTTGTATGTCTCTCCCTCTTTTTCTTGTGTGTGTGTGTGTTGTTTTTTTTTTTGCAGTACGTGGGCCTCTCACTGCTGTGCCCTCTCCCGTTGTGGAGCACAGGCTCCGGACGCACAGGCTCAGCGGCCATGGCTCACGGGCCCAGCCTCTCCGCAGCATGTGGGATCTTCCCGGACCAGGGCACGAACCCGTGTCGCCTGCATCGACAGGCGGACTCTCAACCACTGCGCCATCCGGGAAGCCCTGTCTCTCCCTGTTTAATGGGCTCTTTTGCTCAAGATCCTAAAATGTATAAAGTAGACCCAGAGAAGGAAGGTAATCATTATACCCAGAGGCTTATGTCAGTACTTTTCCTTCATACATTATATTTAATTCTGTAAATATTGATTAAACTAGCATGCATATTAAACTCATCAAAAGGATTGCTATCCTCAAGAACTAACAATTGGACCACGCATTTAGAAATGATTCACAGGCTAACTTTTCCACATTGGGAATTTGGTAGTTCTTGTAGTGAAATATCGTTACTGCCATCAGGAAAATGATATATTATAGATTAAAAATATCGTACACATTTTTCATTAACGTGACGGGGGGAAGAAGGCAATTTTGATATGGTTGATATGGCGATACTCAAACAGTATACTGATTATTTTACATTTATGAGTCCAGTTACTTATGAGTAGACTGAGCTACACCAAGCTGAAAGGGGCCTCATGAAGCTTTGTAGCTTTTATCTCTGAGTATAAGAATGAATAAAGCCAATTCACTATATGTATTCATACATACAACAAAAAATGTTGGATAGTATGTGTTGTGGAGAATAATAAAGCAGGGAAAGGAGAAGAATGCCAGGCTGTAGGAGGTACCATTTCTCAAAGGACAGAAAAGGAGCGTGACACCTAGAAATCACATTTGAGCAACGAACCAAAGGAGTAGAATGAATGAACCATGCAGGAAATCCAGGGAAGAGTTTTAGCAAAGGAAACTCTGGAAATGCCTTGAACTGAGGAGCAGTAAGGAGGAATTAGTAGAAAATAAAGTCAGAGACATAAAGTAGAAGCAGATCATATAGGACTTTGTGGGTGATTATAAAGATTTCAGTTTTCCACAAAGTTAACTGAGAAGATACTAGAGGGTTTTAAATAAAAGAATTGAATGAAATGTCTTCATCTTACAAGGATAGATGTGACTGCTGTCCTGAAACTAGACTATGGAGGAACAGACATAGTAGGGCAAAGGTGGAAGCACAAAGACCAGTGAAAAGACCATTGAATTATCCCAACAAGAGAGGATGGTAGCTTGGAACAGAGTAGTAACAGTGGACAGGCTAAGAAAGCACATATTTTGAAGGTGAAAAACAGTGAGTTTTGCTAAGGGTTAAATGTGAGGTATGAGAAAGATAGGAATCAAGAATGACTCCAAGGCTGTTGACCTGAATAACTAGAAAGTTGGAGTTGTCATTTAATGAGATGGGGAATACTGTGGAAGAAACAAGTTTAGGGGGAAGACCCAGAAGTCGAGTTTTGGATGATATAATTGAAACGCCGATTACATTTCATAGAATGTATGTCAAGTGGGCAGTTAGGAATGTGATTCTGAAATTCAGAGGAGAGGTTCAGGTTAAAATGATCAGTATGGGAGACATTATTGCACAGAATACTTTAATCCCTGAGACTGTATGACAAGGGAGTGTGTAGATAGAGAAGAGATGAAGTTCAAGGTCTGAACACTGAGGGTTAGGAAATTTTAGGGGCTGGGGAATAGGAAAGAATGAGAAAATGTACTGGAAAGGAGCCAGTTATGGAATAAATCCAGGAGAAGGTAATGTCCAGGAAGGTAGTATTGTTGTTGGAATTGCTAATACTGTTTTTTTTTTCCCTTACTCCACATAGTCTTAAAAATTTAAGCCCAAACTCCCAAATCATTCTCCTCATGCTTTTGTAAAGAATTCCTATTCAAATTAGGACTAGCAAATGTAGTAATGCAAATGACCTGTGAAGTATTTAGTAATGTTTCTTTCAATTTAGACTTCAGTAGTAATTTCATTAATTAAATCAGTGAACTTCCCATGTACCTAACAGAGTTATCACTGACTTCTTAAACTTTTACTGGAAAGTTATTCCAGACACAGAAATTCAGGCAAAATCAAAATCACACATGTGGAAGAAACATGAAACTGTAAAAGTTTTAAAAAAGCCAGATCTCATCAGATCTCGCCTAATGAATTAGGGTAATTGAAATATTCGTGTTAATGGTGGGTGTTGAGCCAATTTTAAAAATTGAAAATAAATTACGAGTCCTTGCCTTCACCCCTCTCAGTCACAGTTAATACAAGGTTGTGGAGTGAAGGGTGGCAAGTAGAGGGATGTAACCTCTTCACCCAATCAATCACCCACTTTTACTTAATTCTTCTAGTTCACCCCTAAACCTCTTCTAGGAGATACTACTCTTGTATAGGTGTCAAAAATCATTTCTCTCCTAGACTTGGAAATAGCTCCCTACTTGCTTTCTCTGACGTTGCTTTCTCTCTATTTTTGTCCATAATAAATATAGCCATTAAAATAATCACATTCAATTATATTGGAGTACTGTTTCTATTTATATTTTTATTCCATTTCATATTTCTCATAGTATTTATTCTTTCTAATTCTCTTTCTTGCTCAGACACTGTGATAATGTTACTAGTCTTTCAGGAAAATTTTAGTTTTGTTGATCAAGTCTTATTTTCTTTATATTTCAATAAATCATGCTTTCATCTCTGTTGACTCATTTTTCCTCCTAATTTTTCTTTTTTGGTTTTCTTTTTCAACCACTTAAGTCATGAGCCTTAGTTTTCAAATTTTATCAGTTTTATTTTTTTGGTCTGCTTGTTTGTTTCCTAGCATATACATTTTGAGGCCCCAGGTTTATTTTCTGTATGCTGCTTTAGCTGCATCTCATAGTGTACTTTTATTTGTAAGCTTTCCAAAATTTCAGTGATTTTTCTTTTCTGTTGTAATCAGGAGTTAAGTGGATGTTTTCAAGTTGTCAAGTAGATACATTTGTTTTTCACTGTTCAAGGTCATTCTTAATTTCTAATTTTACTGCATTGTCTTCAGATAATGTAGCCTTTCTGATCTCTGCTCTTCGGGATTTTTGAAATGTTTCTTTGTGGTTTAATACATCATCTGCTTGTGTGATTGTTCCATATGCTTAAAACAAAGTAACTTAATGATTTTAAACACAGAGACCTATTTTAGAAAAATCTGGTTGATAAAAGTAACCCAGTCCTCTTTCCAAGAATGAAATATTTATTAGACACCTACAAGGTGCCAAGCACTGTTCAAGGCAATAAAGATATTACAATGAACACAGTAGATAAAATTCCTGTTCTCGTGGAGTCTAGTCAGAAAACAGACAATAAACAAGCAAACAAGCCCATTATGTATCAACACATGATAAATTGAGTGGAGATAATAAAGTAGGGCAAAGTAGATGGAGAGTACCAGGAAGCACAGTCAGCAGACTGTTATTTTATAAGATCAGGCAGGGCTTCCCCGATGAGGTGACGTTTGAGGCAAGACCTAAAAGAAGTGAGGGACTGTGTTCCACAGGAGGAAGGGCAAGTGCAAAGGCTCTAAGGCAAGAACATTCATGGTGTAATCTAGGAATAGCAAGGAGGTCAGAGTGGCTGGAGAACTTTGAGTAAGGGAGAGTATTTGTCATATAAGGATGGTGGGCAGACCATAGATTGAAGAAACATCAGCTTTTACTCTGATAGTGAGAAGGAAAACCTTTGGTGGGCTTTGAACATAGAAGCACTGTGTTCTGACAGATTCCCTCTGTATTGCTGGGTTGAGAATAAGCTTAGATGTAGGGGAGAACTGAGCAAGGACAACTGTGAGGCCAATTAGGGGAGATTTAAAGGTGACTTAGAGCAGGAAGTAACATTTAAAGTTGGGAAAAGTGGTTGAATTCCGGGTGTGTTTTGAAGGTAGAGTCAGAATTTGAAAACAAACTGAGTGTGTGGTATGAAAGGAAGAGAGGACTCAAGAATGATGTCAATGTTTTTTTGGCCTGAGCAATGGAAGGATGGAGTTTCCCACTTACTGAGACAGGAAAACCTGTGGATGGAGCAGGCTTGCATGGAAAAAAATCAGTTTACTGTTAAACATTGTAAATTTGAGTTGGCAATGGCATGTATTAGTGGAGAGGTTAAATAGCAGTTGGATAAAAGAGTCCTTAGATCATGGGACATACCTGGCTCTTTTTTATTTTGCGATTTTTGAAGAGTATTAAAAAGCTGTGGGGGGCTTCCCTGGTGGCGCAGTGGTTGAGAGTCCGCCTGCCGATGCAGGGGACACGGGTTCGTGCCCCGGTCCGGGAGGAACCCGCATGCCGCGGAGCGGCTGGGCCCGTGAGCCATGGCCGCTGAGCCTGCGCATCCAGAGCCTGTGCTCCGCAACGGGAGAGGCCACAACAGAGAGAGGCCCGCATACCGCAAAAAAAAAAGAGAGGGATCAAGATATTGTGATTTTACGTAAGCCGAGAGTTTCAATAGGCAGGAAGCAATCAGCTCTATCAAATATATTAGGTCAAGGGATATGAAGACTGGACAGCTCACATTGGATTTAGTAATATGGGGGTCATTGGCACATTGACAAGGGCTAATGTTGTTCATGATGAAAGCCTGATGGTGTGGGTTCATGAGAGCCCAGTTCGCAGGGAGCTGCTGTTAACTTGAAATGAGGCAGTATCAAGGATGCGAAAGTTTTGAAAGATAGAATTGCTGGGGTGGTGTCTCTGAGTAAGCCAGAAGGGGTTGGGGTCTGGTCCGCAAGTGGAGAGAGGTATTAAACGAAGACACTGTTATTTGCTTTATGTCTCTGTGTATTTCAGAAGATGCAAGGTACAGATCTTGCAATGGCTGGAGAAGCACACTGCCTGTTTTCAGCCAGCAGGGGACTTTGAGTCCCTATAATTGTTTTGTCTCCTCCCTGTACTGCCACCTCTCACGTGTAGAAGAGGACAGGCCAAAGAGCTTGAAAGTTTGCATCTCCCTTACCTGTTTGGCAAGCCTATTTTGAAGATGTATGCTTGCCACTGAAGTACTATTTTTCTCTTTTTAAAGATTTAAAGCTTCTTAAGTCCCCCTGATTATATCAATTATACTTAAAACAACATATTTTTGGTATTAATGTTTCCATTTGTATATTGCCATGGTATCTGGAGTAAGAATAATATCCTAATATATCTCTTCAAGTTCAGCGAAGGTAGGACATCAGATGGAGGTTAGAATAATATGTTCCTGCAAAGATATTCTCACATCTGGATACCTTTTGTTTTGCCTACCACATATGAGAAGTTTTGCCTTCTCACTTTAATGATTGTACTTCTGTTCCATAGTCAGGTTTGGCTGCTCACAAAGCCAATAATTGAGAGGCAAGTGTCAGTAGAAAAACAAGATTCTTTAATTAGAAAAACTGGCAATCTGGGGAGAAGGTAAATTCCTGTTCCGAGACCAACTCTGAAGATTCTGCTTAGCCATGATAGTTTTTAATTTTTTTTTTTAAGATGTTACTAGAGCAATGCTGTTTATTTTTTTATTTTCTTTAATTTAAAAAAATATTTAATATATTTTTTTACATCTTTATTGGAGTATAATTGCTTTACAATGGTGTGTTAGTTTCTGCTTTATAACAGAGTGAATCAGTTATACATATGTTCCCATATCTCTTCCCTCTTGCATCTCCCTCCCTCCCACCCTCCCTAACCCACCCCTCTAGGTGGTCACAAAGCACCGAGTTGATCTCCCTGTGCTATGCGGCTTCTTCCCACTAGCTATCTATTTTACGTTTGGTAGTGTACATATGTCCATGCCACTCTCTCGCTTTGTCACAGCTCACCCTTCCCCCTCCCCATCTCCTCAAGTCCATTCTCTAGTAGGTCTGTGTCTTTATTCCTGTCTTACCCCTAAGTTCTTCATGATATTTTTTTTTCTTAAATTCCATATTTATGTTTTAGCATACGGTACTAGACTTTCTCTTTCTGACTTACTTCACTCTGTATGACAGACTCTAGGTCCATCCACCTCATTACAAATAGCTCAATTTCGTTTCTTTTTATGGCTAAGTAATATTCCATTGTATATATGTGCCACATCTTTTTTTTTTAACATCTTTATTGGAGTATAATTGCTTTACAATGGTGTGTTAGTTTCTGCTTTACAACAAAATGAATCAGTTATGTATATACATGTTCCCACATCTCCTCCCTCCCACCCTCCCTATCCCACCCCTCCAGGCGGTCACAAAGCACCAAGCTGATCTCCCTGTGCTTTGCGGCTGCTTCCCACTAGCTATCTACATGATAGTTTTTAAAGGGAAAAAGGTGTTTGTCGGTGGCGGGTGGGGGCGGAGAATCTCAGTGAATTCTCGAGGCAGGAGGTTGGGTTCTGCATCATTCACCATTGCATACAGGCTGGCTGACTCTCTCTTCAGATGTTATCTTGCCTGCATGATCTGCCTGCAGGATTGCTAAGGGGGCTGTTGGGGATAGAGAGCCAGTCATTCTTTAGCTACTTAATTCTTCATTCTTACTTTTTTTTTAAAAATAGATCTTTATATTAATTGCTTCACAATAGTGTGTTAGTTTCTGTTGCACAACAAAGCGAATCAGCCATATGCATACACATGTCCCCACTTAGACAAGGCATGGTGTGCATTCAGGAGAACATAAGTGAGGAGTTAGTTTAAATTGCCTCATGATCTAATTCCTGTAATTACGTTCTTTCAAGGTTAGAGGAGAACAGAAATGGGCAAACAGGAAGGGGGCAAAAGAGCTGATTTCACTTCAAGGGTTTAGAGGAGGGGAGACTTTACTAATTTGTTTTTATTTTCCTCATGAACCCACTGATGAAAGAATAGCTACCCAACCAGGTAAACACCATGAAGATGGAAGCCATATGCTACCTTAAGAGAATTGTTGTTCCATGTTTAGAAAAACTCTCCCCCCCTACCTACATTTACTTACATCCGTGTGTTTATACATGAGGAATACACCACCTGTCTCTGTACAGGGCAAGGCTTAGGTAAAGGGATGCAATAGAACTATTCCTAAGAGTACTGGCCTTGAAGGATTGTCAATATCTTCATTAGATATAAGCCCTGGAAAGTGCATCACTCAGAAAACTGGGCTGCCTCAGAGCACAAAGAAGGTTGAAACCACACACTTACAACTTCATTAATTTTATAGAGTTCATCTAGAAAGGACCAAAAGTTAAAAAAAAAAAAAAAAGTATTATGCTACTTTTTGTTGTTATTCTCTTGGTCTACTATAAACAGTTGACAATTCATGAATTTAATTTTTGTTTATGGAAGTATAAACATAGTATATTCAACAATAGGATGCTATATAGCAGTAAAAATAAACTCATATCTATATGTCCTAGCATTATTATATCGAGTGATTGAGCTTTAAAAGGATTATATAGAGCGTGTGCCTTTTTGTAACACTAAAAATGATTAAAAGTAAATAATACACTTTTTAAAGCATACTCTTTATATTAAGGAACTTTGTGTGTGCGCGCGCGCGCGCGCACACACACACACACACACACACACACACACACCCCACCCCCCCAAGAGAATCATCATTCAGGATAATTGTTATCTCAGGTTGGAGAAACGGGATAGAAGACCAGTGAGTTCACTTAAGTTGTCACGAAGTTCTACTTTTCATAATAAATGCATGTTTACCATGTTATTAAAAATAAACACATGGCAAATAAGTAAACAGAAGAGAACCATTTGTGTTTTGAAGCAAGCATTGCAGTTAATCTAGGTCTTAGGGAAATAAATATTTTTTTAAATGAAATATAAAAATTTGCAAAAGAACTTGTCATTTGTTTTTTTCCCTATCTCACTCTCCATCAAGAGTCAGTTGAAACACTAAATACATTTCTGCTTCTTCCAATTCCAGGATTCTCTGGCTTTTTACAAATGCCAGCAGTCACACAACTCTAGGAGAATCTTTTGATATTCACATTTATTGTAATATTGAATATAAATGCATTTTGATTCTGCTTCTTGAACTTACAACACCTAGGAAGTGAGGGATCATTATTTTGAATCAACAAACTGAGGTGATTTTATACCAGGAAATATAAGGAGTGTCTGCTGTGAGCAGTGGATGTTGCTGAAGAGAACAGAAGAAAGATGTTAAGGTGGTACGTCAAGGATGGGCCAAAGCAAGGGCAGCTGATTTTATTTAGTTTTTTGTTTTCTTTCTTTCTTTCCACATTCAGGTGCCTTATGTTTAAATGACTGAGTGGTTTAGAAACTCTGCTCTCAGGGACAGAAAAACATATCTTCAAGATTCACCAATACATTTCACTAGTCTTCATACCATTCTGAGTAAATTCCTTTCATTGCAGAAGGATTAGATTGGATGAACAATAGGCTTTCTCTGATTTCATTAATGTTCTTAATAAAAAGAAAAATGCTCATGTTTGAAATCAGACTATAACCTGTTTCAAACCCCCATGACTTACTGCAATGGAAACCTAGCATTACAAAGATTCAGTTGCGTGGGTTACAGCCATTTGCTGCAGACGGCAGGGGTGAGCTACATGTTTTGGCTGAGTTGAAATATTACGTATAAAATTTGGAAATCATTTTAATGTAAAAGGCACATAAACTATTTTGGCTTCCTATAGGAATTGTAAGTATATTAAATATGTTCATTAAGAGTCATTCCTGAGTCTCAATCACCTGGCTGTTTATCATATCCCAGTTGTGCTTTAGCAAAATCCATGACGACATGGAAGCTTGTCAGAATTTAAGTGTCTCTAGGTCTTATGTTTTCAGTTCTAGATAGGTAGAGGAAAGGCCTGGAACATAAGGTTTTTGACAGTTTAACTTCATGTTTTATCTTTACTATTTTAAAGTCAGTAAACCAGAGGCAGGCTAGGCCAGCACTGCCTGGCCATCTCAGACTTTCACCTCTGTCACCACTTAGAGTTTAGGGGGAAGAACCCATTCAGGCTTTGCACGGCTACATTTCAGGATCTTATTAGAGTGGGAGGCTTCCCAAACGAGGGTTTCAAGTGACAGATGATTTCGTTGTGCCCCTTCTCCACAGCATTGATATTAACCACACTAAGCACCCTGCAGTCACTGCTTATGAATTGTAAATGTATGACAGTTATGGCCCTTGAGGTACAAAACACATTTTTCATAGTGATTTGTGGGGCCCATTTTTATTGGGAATGAGCTGAAAACTGCTAGATTCATTGAGCTTGAGCTACACTGGTCATATCCTTTGTGTGTTTGTGCATTAGGCTTTCTTAATCAGAGAAAGAAGCTTACATAATTTCTTTTAAATTACAAGTAGTGGGGAAGGAGGCATGCAACATGGGAAGGTTTGTGAGAAAAACTATAAACAGAAATGCCAAGAGTGGATTCACATTGAAAAATGTTTAATGAGCAATAAAATGCTTCTGTAGAGATTCCAAGGGATGCACAGCATGGTCCGGGGAAGAAGCAGTGCAAGTCAGTAATTCCTCTTAAGAATGGTACAGTTTAGAGCGTCCAATTATTTTCTGCTGCTCAGGTCCCCTTGTCTGATTGTCTACCTTTTTTTTTTTTTTTTCCTGTTTGGAGTGAACTGATGTTGAGATATTTTCCAGGAAAAATGATTTCAAGGGTTTAGTGTTACCTCATTTCTTCTAAAAAGAACACAAGAAAAATCTCATTGTGTGACAAACTTAAAGATATTTTCCCTATGAATGAAGCACTGTATACATAAAACAGAAAAAACATAAAATATAAGCACTTCCTCAGGACACCCCTCAAGGGTTTTTTTTTTTTTTTCCCTTCCAGAAACTAATAAAGTATATACGTATGTGTATGTTTATATAGATAGACATGTATATATCTTTATATATAATTTATATAATTGTATTTATTACATGTATTATATGTAATATTTGCATATACTTACATACATGAGATCATATTTATGTTAATAACAATGTCACTGGCATTTATTCAATAGATAACCATTGTGCCAAATACTCCGCTAGCTTTGGGGATACAATGATAACAGAATCAGCTCTTCACCTCATGAAACTCACATTCAAATTGGGTTAAGAGAAAGGTGTTTAGTAATGACACATGTTGATACATAATTAATGATTGTTCTATGAAGAGGAGGTACATGTTATTATGGAAGGAATGTTATTATTTGGGACCTTCAATTTCTGTCTGGACTTTTGAACCTGTTAGTGGGTCAGCCTAGTATCTCAGAGGGGCTGAGGCACAAGAACAAAACTACTTTTTGCTTTATCTTCAGGAGCTCTTAAGACCATCCTATATAGAGAAGAAAACTGAGGCACAGAACAGAGCTATAGATTATTTCAGAGCTCTTGTGGATGGTGTCCTCCAGCTCAGGACTTGTTTGCACCATTCCCATCTTCCCTCCTTCTAATAGTTAATTTCGTGTGTCGACTTGGCTAGGATATGGTGATTAGTTGTTTGGTCAAGCACTAATCTGTGTGTTGCTGCAGTGGTATCTTTTAGATGTGATTGAATATTGACAATCATTTGACTTTAAGCAAAGCAGGTTACATCCCATAATGTGAGTGGGCCTTATACAATCAGGGGAAGGTCTTAAGAGCACAAACTAGAGTTTCTGGAAAAGAAGACATTCTCCCTCATGACTGTAATGTAGAAATCCTGCCTGAGTTTCTAGCCTGTTGGCCTGCCCTATGGATTTCAGACTCAAGACTGCAGCACAAACTCTTACTTGAATTTCTAGCCTGCCAGACTGCTCTGAAAATTGCAGACTTGCCAGGCCTCACAATTGTGGGAGCCAATTCATTTAAAACAAATTCTACTCTCTCTATATTTATATGCACATCCTATTGGTTCTTCTCTGAAGAACTCCATCTGATACACAACTAAGCTACTACAAAATGGGTTAACTAAATTACCTGCAGTTGATTTCCTTAGAAGCAAAAACTGAGATAAAGCTTCGTATATAAATGTTTTAGCAAGGAGATAATTACAGTAAGAAACCAGTAAAGGAGTAGAAGGGGGCAGGACAGTAAAGGGAGGAGTCCTAGCAAGAGTTCAATTTCAGGTAAAGTTCTAGTCTCGTCTAGTTTGCAGCAGCTAGTCATTGGGTAAGGATTATTTGGGCCCTGAAAACTTCCTCTAAGCTGCTGCTGCTACAAGTTGTTGGAAGCAAAGCACACAGACACTACAAAATAGTAAGTTGGTTCTGCAGGTATGTGAGTGAAGCATGGACAATCACACTATGTAGATGGTTAATAATTTTGGTGAATTTGGCCTACACCATGCCATGTGCCAACCACTTTAATGTACAGTGGCAAATCATACAGTGATAGATTCAACGCAGTGTTTAATATGGTTATATATCTCTTACACAGGAAAGAAATATTTCTCCGTTTCCTGCTGCAAAAGAACAGGAAAAGAATTGTAGGTCACATCCCATCACAGTAAATCAATCAATAGTTGACACACTACTATGTTCCCAGCACTGTACCAGATGCTGAGGAAGAAACCCAGAAGAATAAGACAGGTCTCCTCCTCTCCGGAAGTTGACACATCTAGATGAGAAAATCATATAAGTGAACTTTTGAGCCTCTTTGAGCCTCTTTTCCATTTATGATGTGGGGATGGTAATGGTATCTGTCTTATCTGACTGATATGAGAATTAAATAAATACATGAACAATGGTTAGCACAGAGAAAGCCACATAAATGAAAGTTCTTCCTACTATTTATTCTTTTGCTGAACTGTGAGCCCCATGAAATCATGGATCTTATTTTTCTTACCATTTTTTGCCCAGATCCTAGCATAGTTCCTGACTTGTAATAGGCATTTCATATATGTTTCAGTGAATAAACAGGAAATGTTAAGTAATATGACACCCAAATTTCCCATTTGCTTTTTTGTCTTGTCTAACATTGTAACTTTTTTTCTTTATTCCTAAAATTCTCAAGGGCAAGGAGTTAATGCTAGTTGTAGGTTATGTATAGCTGGCGCTTAATGTTAAGTAATAATATCTGAGTCAATTATGGATATATATATATCGTTCTTCAGGGATGTACCCATTGTTTATTAGCCTTTAGGGGGAAATATCTTAAGTGTGAGGGAAAATACAAGGCATATGGGTTGCAGGTAGTTGCTGAGCTGTTCAGTGAACCTTGTTGCTAAAATGTTGCCAAACTCTAAAGTTCTATTCAGAATTCTTAATCAGTCGGCGTATTCTTGTCTCATCTGCAAAGTTACTGCTACATACTATCATTTATGTCTTCTTATTGCTCTAATTATAGTCAATTAAATAGCCTTCTTCTACCTGAAATGTGTTCTTTTCTTGACAAACTAAGGCCACACTCCAGAAAAAGGGGCTGCTGCATGTTCATTCATTCATTCACTTATTCAAGGGCTATTCACTTATTCAAGGGCACATTGTGCTGGCCATCATTTTATATTTTGGGAATAAAAAGATTAATTTAAAAAATCTCTCCTCTCAAGTAAGTAGGGGGACTTATTTATTTTTTAAATTTTGCTCTTATGGCATACAAAAAATAACAATGCATTTGGTGAACAAATCTTAAATTTACTACTTGAACGTTTGCCTATGTATGTATCTAGGTAATCACTACATATATATATTTTTATATATACACACATACACATACATATATGTGTGTGTATGTGTGTGTCTATGTATGTATGTATGTGTATATATATGTGTTATTTCAGAAAACCCCTTCATGCCCCTTCCCAGTCAGTAATTCCCTGTCAAGAGAGAACAATTACTCTGACTTCTAGTACCCTGGGTTATATTTACTTTCAAAGAGACATTGAAACTGATCATTTTTATACTCTTTGAAAATACTATACAAAGATGTGTCTAAGGAGTTGTTAGATCATAATGGAGCAAAAAGGAACCTAAGAAGTATAAGACAGTAAACCTTTATAGAGGTGGTGACTTTTCAGTTATATTTAGAAGAAGGGGTGTAAGTCAATGAAAAATTGGAGAAAGAGGAAGTTCCATGCAGAAAAAATAAATAAATAAAAGCATGCACAATGACCATTCTGTCTAGTAGATGGTGAGTAGATAATTTTGCTAGACAGTATGTTTGCTGGTAAGAAACACATGGGGAATAAGCTAGAAAAGTAAATTTGCTTCAGATATAAGATTTTTATAACATGTTAGGAGTTTAAATATTGTATCATGAGTAACAGGAGACCAGGAATGATCTAACTTGGGGATGGAGAAAGGATTTGGAAAGGAGTAACGTGAGGATAACTGACACAGCACATCTTTTACTGAATAAGAAAGTACTCTCAGAACCATGAAGCCCAAATGACAACTCTACTATTTCTTTCTGAGTAGTATTTTCCAAGGTCTTCTTTAAAACTCTAATTACACTTGTGTTATGGGAGGTGCTAGCAACTTTATGGGGGAGAATGCTCACATGTTTAAATGATTTGGGAAGTACAGGGTTAAAGATAGGAGGTTTGTTTCATGAAAAACTTAAGAATGCCTTTCATGTGCGCACAAGGAATATTGGGAGGAGGGAATATATTTTATTTTACGTTTATATTTGGTTTAAAAACCTTTTTTAAAACCTTTTAGTTCATCTTGTAGTATGGATAATATTCTGTAGTACATAGTTAGGGAAATGTTGTTACAAGGTAGAATCATTAAAAATGGTCTATTGGAGAGTTGACTTCTACCATGCAGATTCCTAAACTGAGCAGGTTAAGCTGTATCCATGCCATTCTAAAATGTATGATTATTGCCATAAATTTAATCAAATCATCTGTTAACTCAGAGGTTTCCATCTTGGGACCTGAATTCCCAGAAATCTTCAAAGGCAGTAACTGAGGATGCTTAGTGGTAGAAGACAGGGAACCCCTGGCCCAATGAAAATATTTGGGGGTGTGTGAATAACATGCTTCTTCAAATCTGAAGTGCTGCTTCTGAAAGTAAGATGTCGAAAGGAGACAGGGCTCTGTGAAGGAGAACCCCTCTTGTATAACAAGAAAGGCTCAGATGCTAACTCTGGAACAAGACTGAGAGCTTAGCAGCACTGAGGTTGAAACAATGAGCATTCTATGCTGTGAGGATGGATTTGCGGCAAGTTTTTCCTCTGATTGGGTGGGTTCACAGCCACAACTCTGGGATTGGATTCAGGGGTGAACTGTGTTTGAGTCTGACTGGCTGGATGTATTGACTAAAGCAAATGACGAGCTCTCCACATGAAAAACAATGAAGTGAATATCTGTAAAGGCTCTTCCTTCTGCAGGCCCTTTAGAAATCGCTATAAATTAAGATTTTAAGAAAGAGTATCCATACTGTGCCTAGTTCAGTTTTATTTTTCTATTCTTAATTGAGCATTTGCCTCCTTATGTTCAAAGATGATAGATACCCAGAAGAAGGGAGAATATGTATTTAGTACATACTTAGAATTTTGAGATATAAAATGTCCAATTTCTTATATCTTGATCACAGCAATAGTTCAGGAAGAATGTATGGCCCATTGTTGCCTATAATTCTTAGTATGTGAGTACTAAAATGCAGAAAGAAAATATTCTCAACAGCAGTACACAAAGCATTGATTCTGTTGTGCATTTAAGGTAACAATAACAGATCATAGTAAATTTTCAATGTTTCCACACTTCACTACAGCCATAGTTTAGAAATAAAATTACAAAATTTTTGCTAAAGTTACACTTTAGCTAAAGTGTAATTTACTAAAATTACAATACTCTTTTTAAAATTTATTTTGTAGTATTACTATTTTGCCTACAAGATTTATAGAATCAGCTTGCTTCCAACAGTAGAACTCCCAAATCATACTATTTCTAAGAATCTATCTTTATGGCAAAGGAAAACGTCTTGCCACAAATTTTTAATTTATGTCATACTGAAAATAAAAGTAACTCAAAATTAGGAGAATCAGACTAACTGCATTTCTCCTACATAGTTCTCTTTTAAATAAAATGAGGTTTTAAAAATCTGTTATCAGCTTAATATTGCTATGGCCATTTATTAATAATCAACTTAATTGGTAATGATTGGTTTACTATCATTTATAGAGCCTTATAAATGAAAAAGTACATTCACATTCCTTAATTCACATGCTCTCCACAACACACCCATGTGAGTAGTAGGCACCAGTATATTCCTTTTACAGGAAAAGAAATAAAAAATCAGAAAAGATGTCCTGTTCAATGTCATTTAATAATCAGAATTCTCACCTGATATCATGAAGAAACTTTATATAGAATCTAATCATTTAGAGAAATAATTAAATGTGTATATTTAATACTAGAAGTGAGTCCAAATATCATGTGCTCTGATCAGATGTTAATGTGACAGTAAAAGCTCAGAGACGTCTAGTCATTTGCTAAGTGTCACCTGCCCCCATCCCCACCATCTTAACTCCTTAGGGGCAAAATGAACACTCTAGTTCCAGATTTTTGACACTTGGTTTCTGAGCTCTTTTTACTCTCTTACGAGGCTCCTTTATTTTTGAAATTTTATTTCTTTTTTCTTGTTTACCAGTCATTTTAATTTCATAGAGTCTTACATTATTTAGAACAGTAAAGAATGATACTGGCCAGCAAATTCAATCCAACCTCTTCAGTTTCTGGATGAGAGAATAAAACCCATTGTGGTTCTATAATTTTCCCAGTACAGCCCAGCCATATCCTAAGAGGCATGGCAAATTCTCTTTGTGATGACATAGTTGCCTAATTTATTTGTAAATCTGAACTGAAACTTTATGATTGACAATTCAAGCAGCTCTCTTGCTACATTCCAATTGTACTGGGATGATCACTAGTAAATACTGTTTGTGGTAGGTATTCTCAGAAGCCGAAGAGATACAAATGTTAGGGAATGATAAAATTAAGATTCATTATTGTAATAGATCATGAAACTGTTGACTATGACTGATATGACTGACTATGACTGCACAAAATAGTAGTTTCCTTATAAATATTTACCACGGTCCCTTGGAAGAGGTAGAATAGAAAATGGATTTCATCATGAACACCAGTCCTATAATAAATATTTCCATGTTAAATATATTGAACATTTTTATGTACCATGTAATACATGCAAAATGGAATCTGTGAAAATGTACAGTTTCATGTATATAGTTACACACACGTATATCGGGTATGTGTGTGGCATTTAATTCCTATCTGTATACAATAGCATGGTTCAAAAGTACTTTTTCTGTTAAAACTACTGAAGCTTGATTCCCAAAACCTTGCTATCTTATCTTCCTTCCCTTCAATCTCTCAGTTAATAGGATTTCTATAAACCAGCATGACAGTGGGCTTGGTAGCTCAGCAGATTAGTCTGTGGGCTTTCATCCTTGGAACCTGGTTCAAATTCAGTCTTGACCAAGATGTTCAATAATCCTCTATGGGCAGATTGCACTCAAAAGGGCATGAAGCCTAGTTTATCTTTGAGCTTGATTTGGAGCTGTTTTTGCAGGCTTCTTAAAACTTGAGGCTTCATTCATGCAACTGAGAAAAAGTATGATATATAGGCATTTGGTTTTTGGCCAGGGGCTAGTTTCCCTTCTAAAGAACACTTAATAAGATGTCTTAAGAAGAAAAAAAAAAAAAAAGGACTTTTCTTATTTTTCTCCTTAATCACCAATATATTAGAAACAGTAAAAAGTAAAGCACTATTACTTTTTTTATTTTTGCACATCTTTACCACCCCTTTATTACAAGGGTCTGATAGTAGTTTTCATTGTCTCCTAATACCATATTGTATCAATTTTATTGCACCTGGGCAGACTAAGTATAGAGTGATTTTATCATGTGACTCTTTTAATTAAAAGCCTGTGATGATGCTTCTTCCTTTGTTCTGCATCACATCCAAACATGCCTGAATTGAAAGTTCCAACCTAACAAACTTTTCTACTTTCTTGTCTGCGGTCAACAACTTTTTAGTTAGGTAGGAAAACAGCATCTCTATACACTACGCTTCTTTCATCTCTGAGCATTTAATTGTTACCTCTCGCAATCCTACCCCTTGTCACCTGCTGGGATGCCTTCAGTCCTCTTCTTTTTAAGTCCCACCTATCCTTTATGGACCAACAGACTTCCTCTCCTCTCAGGCTTTGCTTCTGCTGTATCTCTCCATAAAATCTCCAACTCGTATAAGCTAGATCAGAAAAAGCACTAATTTAGGAGTTGGGTAACCAGCTCTCTATTGATTTCTATTTCAGTAATTATCTGGTGATCTAGAACAAGACATTGATGAGGATGAGGATGATGGCAGTAAAAGAATAAAAACAGTTATAGTCATTTTTGGTCACCTGCTAGATCCTAGGCCCTGTGCTGGGTGATTTTTTCTAAAATTTATTTCAACATGTCATCATGAATATATAAGCCTAATATTCAACCCTAAAAATAACTTATATGTAAGAGACACTAACACCTTTTATAGATAAGGGCACGGAGAACTTTAAGCAACTTGCCAGGTAGTAATAAAGCCCAAAATTCAACCCAGTTCTGTTTGATTGCTTTGCTGGATTTCTAACGTTGACCCTACCAATTCTCTCTTCTTAATCTCTCTGAGTTTCACCTGTCAAATAAGGGGATCTCGACAGATGATCATGAAGTCTTTCCAACTTAAGAACTGCAATGGTTTTACAAATTCTTGTTTATACTGCACAGTATAATATTTTTCTTTGAATGTTTGTTGCAGGTTAGTTCTCTCCTCTTTAATAGAATATATGTATCTACATAGAGAGATATAGATATAGTGCATATTTATAACGCAGTCAATGCTGGGTATTCAGTTGAGATTTTTTTGGTAGGCAAAACAAAAATTTAAAAAATACATAGACTATAGTATTTTACTTGCACTAAAAGCAGAAATAAAACACTCCAGAATCCACTCAATTGAAAGATTTACTTTACAAGGTTTCGAATCCTCCCAACTTTGAAGAAAGTTTTATTTTAAGGAACTAGGACACCGTAGTGAGCAAAATTTCTATAAACTAAAACTTAAGAGGTATTTGAATATTCTTAATGTCTTTGTTATGCACAATCCCAATACTATGAACTTTCAAACCTTTTAAAATAGGAAAGTATTGAGTGACATATAATTTTGAAAGACACTATTGTCTATTATTACTAATTATAAGCAGATGTATTCAGAATGAATAATATTTGGAAAATGGTCATGACCTTTTATTCCTCAAAATTGTGGAGGAGCTAGAATGGCTAGCAAATTCTCCATTAGCAGTTAATGAAGTCTGAAAATCTACTCTCACAAATATTTATAAAAATAAGAACTAAATGGTGAGAAAACAATTAATGTTCAAATAAATCTTTTTCCTCTCAAGGCTTTTGTGCAGGTACCCTACGTTAATAGGTATTAAGTTGGAATGATTATAATATCCATTTTCACTGAAAGATTCTAATAATGAAATTTGTCCTTCCATATTGCTCTTTACTTGATCCACTCATTACTTGCATAATTGAGAGCAGTAGTTAAATTTTTAGAAATTGCCCAGTTACTTATGCTTACACTTTATTGGTGCCAAATCAGTTGATTGATCTGCTGGAGTTGTGATTAGTGTACCAGATAAGAAAACATTTGGTAATTGGTCAGTCCACCTAGAAAGAGTCTTTTAAGTCCCCACTTTAGCATCAAGAAAAGTAGGACATTTTCTTGCTTACAAAAAATACTTCTCTGGTTCAAGATCATCATATTCAGTATTTATTTAATCAAAAATTTAAATGAAACCCTATGAAATAATAATCATTTTGGAATAACTTAGATTCAAATCTTGGCTTCGCTGTTTACTGGACATTGGAATAATCCCTTTATATCTATAAATCTCCATTTCCTTATTTTGAAATGTAAGCAGTAAAATGTCCTTTCTGTGGGGTTTCTGTAAGGGTTAAATGAGAGACTGCATGTGAATTTATCAGAGTGCCTCACACATAACACATATTTAATATATGTATATGTTCAATTAATGAATGGAAAATTAGGCATATTCATGTGATCCCAGTGGCATGGTTGAGGAAAATTTCAAGAAGAAATAATTAGTTGGATGGGGGAAAATAAACCATGTAAGAGCATTTTAGTCTCGCACATTCTTCCTGCATGTTCTTCAGTAATCTATATTAAAAGATTTAGTCTGGGACTGAATATACTCTAGGATTAAGAGTATTTTATCCTATTTTTTCTATCCTATTCTATACAGTTCACACATTTATCCACCTATATTTCATGCTAAAAGGATTATAGGTGAATATAAAGATGCATCTAGACACAAAACCCACCCATAGCCTGGGGGCCTGGGATCTGGGATTAGGAGATACTCTAAACAGCTTCCATACTTCAAACACCATGATCTTGCAGTGATTGTTCTTAGCATACTTCATTTATCCATTCATTCTTTTCAGCAAGCTTTGATTACCGTGTGCCTGGCACTCTGATTAGTGAAAGGTATATCATCATAAATTAAAAAAATGCTGCTTACCTCTGTGGATCTGATAATCTAGAGCAGTCGTGGGCAGACTATAGCCCACAGGCCAAATCTGTCTAACCCATTACTTGTTTTTGTAGATAAAGTTGTTTTGGACACAGACACACTAATTCATTTACATATTGTGACAGCTTTCACACTAGATCGAGAGAGTTCAATAGTTACCACAGAGACCTTAGGCCCACAAAATCTAAAATATTTATTATCTGTCACTCTGCCAAAACTATTTGCTAACCTCTGGTCTAGAGGAGAAAGCAGACATTTAATAAGAAAATGCATACATATTTAATTTTAACAAAATTGTTGGCAGGTGCTATAAGAAAAAATAATATGGCTCATCTAACTGGGATGCTCTGCTCAGACCACAGTAACGACATAGCTAGTAACCTCAAATCTCAGTGGCCTAACAACACAAGAAAAGTTTATTTTTTGTCCACACAAAACTAGCTGTGATACAGCCAACCCCCTAAGACAACTGTTCTTGTGATGTCTTGGTGATCTACCTAGGTCCTCGGGCTCCACCATCTCAACAGTTCACTGTTAAAAGGGAAGACAGTCTGAAGAATCATGCTGAAGGTTTTCACTGCCCCAGCCTGGAAGTGACACTTGCCATTTCTGTTCACATGTCATTGGCCAGAGCTAGTCACATGACCCTGCCTAACTGCACAAAGGCTGGGGAGGAAGGAACTGAAGTCCAGGCATTGCTGAGCACTAACAGGGAAGTCTTCTTGAGAAAGTTACATTTAATCTGAAACCTGAATACAGAGAATGAGTAAGACAGGTAAAGAGTGAGCCATACTATAGTTGAACAGAGGAAACAGGATTTGAGGAGATGGAAAAACAAACAAATAAAAGTGAGGTCTTGGTGTGTTCTAAGAACCAAAGAGACCAATGAACTGTAGGGAAAGTGGACTAAGATGCTATTGGGGCAGAATTCAGAAAAAAAGATCAAGCGGGGCCTTGTAATTCTGTGTAAGTTTGGATATTATTCTCTGGGCAGTCAGTGAAAGCTTTAAACACAGGCTGAACATCAACTCATTTATATTATAAAAGAGCCACGCTACCTTCTGAGCAGAAAATGGATTGGAGAATTTGTCTATGTCATGCAAACCCAGATGAATTTTTTTCTTTTATTGTGAATTCCTTTTGTTGAGCATCTCAGTCTATTAAAGAAATTAAATTAGTTTTTTTTGCCACTGAAGGTCATAAAACAGTTATAAGAATTAATTTAGAAATATTCTATTACAGAGATTAAGACATACATAGATACCAAAAAATTATTTCCTTGAGAAATTCAACCTCATACATGCCAGAAATCCCCCTAACCCACCCCTGTTCATATAGATCATGTGCCAGCAAGGAGACAGACATTAATGGTGGAGAACCATATCAGGAGCCTCTTGTTTTCCTTGCTATAAAATGTAGCTTGTGGAACTACTCCATCCTGAAAAAAAAACCCATGTTTATCCTCTCATTTCATTTCCTTTCTCTCTTCAGGTGCCAAACAGTCTTTATATGTTAAAGAGATGGATTTTTATGAAACAGAAACATAGCATTTTTTGGTTGATTCTTAGGTATAAAGTTTATAAATACTAGATAATAAATTATGGAGCATCAAATAATATATGTGCTGTTATAAATTTAATTTTGATGTTTTCACGACTAGCTCAACAACATAACTGATCCACAGCGTAATCACACCTTTTATAACAATCCTTCTATATCAGGTTAATTACAGTCTACGTGTCTGACAAGAGTTTTATGACAGCTGAAAACAGTTTTCATTTCTCCTTTTAAGTGGGTGATATCTTTTCTTCTTTGGGGCTCGTTTTATCAGTTGTATTCAACATGAACTAAGAAAGAATGCTCTAAATTCCACCGTTCACATTTTTGGAAATTACTAAGATTCTAAATGCAGTTCTGCGGGTTCTTTTCCCATTCTAAGTAAACCCTGAATTTTACACCACGTATCATCTTCTTCCAAACACTTTCTGAAAGGAGCCAAGTAAGAACCAGCTTCTTTTATGACTATTGACTCTAAGACAATCTGCCAGGAATGAGAAATAGTTTGCATCTTCTCTCTTCATGATAGATTCTTCTAAGCACTCATGACTCTGACATGCCCTAAAATTGAAGGAGTAAACCTCCTTTGGAGGAATGGTGATTTTCAAAACAGTAAAGTGCTCTGAATTTAGAAATATCTTTATGTATCAGAGAGCTATTGGACAGATTCTCAAGAAATGATATTTACCTTCTAAATATTATTTAGAGATAGGAAATGGAATGAACACAAGTCCATATTTTAAAAATATAAGCTATGGTTCTACTTATTCTGTGGCAGCATGAAAATCACATATGTAATCAAGAAGGGAAATAAAACATAAACTATGTCTTTCCATGTAGAATACTGTCACATCAAAGTTATTCGTTTGCCAATTGCCCCCCATTATTGTTTTTCATGCTCTATTTATGAGAATTAGAATAGTTTTATTTTGATAACATAAAAAATGTTATATGGTGAATTAAGGCAGATGATACCAAAGAAGTTGATGAAGTTAAAAAAGAATTTACAGCTTATAACAGTTAATTTTGGATGTTTAATATGTGTCAGGCACTGTGCTAAACACTTTTCAGGTATTCTCTGTTTTAATCTTTATGAAAACTGTGAGGTGGATATGGTATTATTCCCTTTTTACAGGATACAAAATTAAATCTTAAGCATTTGCTTGATGTTGTAGGGGAAAATGCGTAGCAGATCAGAAATATAAATCTAGTCATTTTCTTCAACCCAATTTTAAATCTTAATTTCACCTAACTTGCACTATTCCTTTCATAAACAAGAAAATTAAAGAGATATTTCCATATTCCAAAAAGACACCGGGTCTTAAAAGCAGTTTGTCATAGGGATTAAGTAGATTAATAATAGTTCAGTGATCATAAGCACAGGACAGTCCTTTATGTTATACTGCTAGTCTCTGAGTCAGTGGACAGTTTTTTTTAAGTGATGTAGTTAAGTGTTTACCTAGCTGTTTACAAAAAAAAAAATAAGTATCTATGTGTAGATGATTATGAGGAGATAACAAAACACCAAGGATGACCAATGACACAGTGTTAAAACAGTAACCACTCTCTAGCTGATTGTATTTTATTTAAAAGAAGTTTTAAATTTGGGTCAAGAAAGAATTATAATAATAGTTAGCTGTTCAAAATAAAATAAGAAATACTCTCGTTGAGTATGATGGCACTGTGGTAGGTACTTGGCCTAAATTAAGTAATTTGAGCTCTGTAACCGATCATTATCCACTTCTCTTAAAACAGATGAGGCTTTAAAAAGTTAAGTAACTCATCAGGGTCACAGAGTTAGTAAACAGAGAAGGGATTCAAGAATAGATCTTTCTGTCAGTATACAAATATGTGTGTGTTTACCTTTGAAACATTGCTTTCTATCAGATACATTGTAAATAATATGTGAAAAAACAGGTTTTTGTTTAAAAACTCAATTAGCAAGAGTTAACAAATTGACATAGCTACAAACCAAATGCAGTTTTCCCTTGTATTAATTAAAATATGGTTTCCAGAGTAAGGAAGGGGCTAGTCTAGCTGTCCTTACTCTGAAGGGTTCATACCACACCTGGAAACCTGGCTTCCAGCTGGAGCCACAGACTTGAAAAACATTGACAAATGGCAGAAAGCAATAGACACCAGATTGAGTGACCATCTCTCCGAAGGAGTAGTTAAAAGAACAGAAGATGTTTAAAGTTGGAGAATTTTTTTTTTTAAAGTGTAACAGTTGGGTTGAACAAGATAATTGTTTTTATATTTTTAAAGGATTTCTTTGTATGAAAAAGTTAAATATTTTTGTGTGACTATAAAAGACAGAAGGACAAATGATAAATTCTAGTACAAAGCAGTTTTAAACTCAGTATTAAGGTAATTAATATATAACTCTAAAATCCAATATGAGTAACTTGAGGAGAATTTTCTTTGGGACTAGAGCTTTACAGCTTTAAATACGTATGCCTGCTGTATCTGTGACTTTCCAATTTGTACTGAGAGTCTAGATAATTCTACTGATTGTTTTCAGGCTTGACAACATATTTTATTTAAAAACTTCTATTAAAAAATATTTTCTCGGGCTTCCCTGGTGGTGCAGTGGTTGGGAGTCCGCTTGCCGATGCAAGGGACGCTGGTTCGTGCCCCGGTCAGGGAAGATCCTTGTATGTATTTGGAGATGATGGGAGGGTTGGGAATGATTTTACATTGGATAGCCATTTCAAAGGAAAGTTC
The DNA here is from genome assembly GCF_003031525.2 of Neophocaena asiaeorientalis asiaeorientalis. Lineage (NCBI taxonomy): Eukaryota > Metazoa > Chordata > Mammalia > Artiodactyla > Phocoenidae > Neophocaena > Neophocaena asiaeorientalis. Next base: position 8,888,582 of record NW_020173979.1, on the reverse strand, counting down.
CAAAACTTCTTCATTTTGATTGTTATTCGATGATTTTGAAAAGGTTGGGCAGCAACTTGGCAACTGTCCTAAGACTAGAAATCTGGTCTTATGGTGGTCTCACTATTTTTAACCATTAGACCACATTGTTCTGAGTTTATAAATAAATTGTTTCATCTTCCCCATGATCTGGACTATTCTTAAATTGTCCACAAAGACACCCACAGTGAAAATACAAAGCTTGAAAGAAAAGCTTCCATAATCTCTCAGCATTCCCTTTCATGGACCCTGACCCTTATTCAGCAAGTTATGTTTGGGATCCAACCTAAATTTCTTCTAGCTGTGGTCTCAACTTATTGCCTCTGCCCTTTTGCATTGCAGTTAAAAAGAATTCTGTCTGAAACAGAATTCTTCTCTATAGTTCAGGTCTTTGTATTTGCCCATACAATTGGGTCCTTGTTTTAGTAGATACTGCAAATTAAGACTGTTTACAGGTGGTTTATTTGTGTTATGGGTTTTTATTAAAAACTAGCCAAATGAAATTCTTTCAAATTATTTTATTGATTATCTGGCTTATACATTATGTATTTTAATGTATATATGTACATATGTATAAATATATATGTATATTATATACATATATATATATATATATATATAATTTAAACCTATGACCATGTACATGGTAGGACCAAGTTGTGTGCTTATATGTGAGAAGGTTTTTTGTGTGTGCTTTGTCTTTTACAAATTGATTTCTGCAGTGCCCGTTTAAGCCCTATTTCTCTCTGTTCTAAGAGAGACTTAAACATTTTCTAGTTCAAAATCCTGTTGTTCCTAAAACTTTGTAGCTTGCTAATTCTGGCAGTTATTTCTAATAATTTATGACTCTAAATTAAAGCTATTAAATTAATGCCATACAGTTCAACTTTGTGAGGTTTATTAATATTTTCTCTCCACAGTTCTCTGGTAGATGAGGGCATAGACTAGGAGTCATGGGGTTTTTAAGTTGCCATATGATTAATAGTGTGGCACCTGGAATTTGACATCTGGCAAGTATATGATAATCCCCTACCTATAAAAGATAAATGAAGCACTCCTAAGGCTGTATATTTTATTAATTTTTTTTTTTAAAAAACAGGCTCTGGATACATTCTAATCTAAATAAGTGTAGCGACTGGTGTTTTGTTTGAAGTCAGTCAGTGCATCTATCTTTATTTAAGCAAATATTTATCAAAATGCTTTAGTATGTATTGGGCCCTTGTCCTAAATGATGTGGATGTGGATACTGTAGTGAACAAAACAGAAACATATTCCTTCTTTCGTAACATTTACCTTCTGGAGGGGGAGAGATAAAAAGTAAAGAGAGTAAATAGGTAAAAATATGTAGTGTGATAGATAGCACTACATGCCATAGAGTAAAGGAGGAAGGGTGACAACTGCCTGAAGGGATGAAGGGAGGGTTTCGTTTTTAAACAAGGTGGCCAGGGAGGCCACACTGAGGAAGAGTACATTTGAGTAAATACTCAGGTAGCTGAGGGAGCCAGCCCTGCCCTTACGCAGAGAAAGAATGTGCCAAGAGAACTAGCTGACAAGGCCCTGAAGCGGGAGATTACCTGAGATGTGCCAAGCACAGAAAAGAGCCTGTGTAATGGCCACCTCTCCTCAAAAGCAGCCAAGGACATCCAATCTCACACAGGATGAAAACCAAAGTGTTTGCAGTGGATTCTATGGAAGGCCCTGCAAGATTTGCGTTATACTGAGAATAGATTCAAGTGGAAACAGGGTGAAAAGAAAAGGGTAAGCATTTAGAGAGCTATTATAATTACCAGAGGACCAATGACAGTTGGTTGGACCAGGATGAAAACAGTGGAAGTTGCCATGTGTTCAAATTGCACATGTATTCTGAAGGTAGCAGCAACAGAATTTGTTAATGAATCTCATGCGGGTGTGAGAGAGATAAGCAAGCATAATGCAAGTTTTTGACTTGAGTAAATGAAAAAATAAATTTGGTATCTACAGTTCAACTCCAAAGGAGGAAAACATGATGAGGAAAAGAAAAAGGAACGATTTTTGCTTTCCAGACGCTAGATACTTAACTTGCACCATGATGAGTTATATTAAGTAATGAAAGCACAGAAGGAGTCTGTGAAACACCTATACTAAGACTTTCTCCTTAAAACCACCTTACCTGCCAAAGACACGTCAGTCGTTTTCTCAATAACTTACTTGAAAACTTCCCAATTTGACAACAGGGAACGTAGACTTTGGAGTCAGAAAAAACCTGCATATATATCAGATCTGTGCCACTCATTGTTATGGTTAATTTTCTGATCTCCACAAAGTATTTTTTGCTTTAAATTAAGTAATTAATAACACACAAATAAATTGGTTTCTAGCACACAGTAGCTGCTTAATAAATGGAAGCTGCTCTCATTGTTGCTATTCTAACTATTATAAACCTTGTCACTTGGCTAAGATTAAAGACTGTACCTATTGCTTATCTGTCAAGCCCTTATAAAGAATATTAGAATAGCACAGTCTGATGAGTTTATATAATTAATATGTGGCTGGTGATGACTTCATCAGCTTACTTGTTTTTTAAATGAAGAGAAAACTAGAAGAAATAAGCAATCACAAGATAATTTTCCTGGCCTTATGGGTGAAATCTAACCCAACTGGGAACAATCTTGTTTATCATGAAGGCCTGGATATTATACATGAGTCATAAACACTGCATCCCTCTCTCAGCAGTAATTATATAAATCAGTAGGTGCTTTAGAGCATGCATCTTATCAACCAAATCCAGACAAACTATGCTATCATTAAGTAATTTTATGAAACTAATTGCCTGTGTTAAAAATCTATCTTCTGTTTTTTCTTCAATTGAAGACTTTGTCTTTTACTAGGGATGTGGGAGTGTTTTCCTGTCATCCAAGGAAAGCTAGCCCAAAGGCTTGGAAAAATGGCCTGACAAGGTCTCCTGATGCAAATCAATAGCTAAGCAATATTCATAATAAAATATATGATTTTTTAGTATTATTAAAATTATTATTATTATTCATAGTATTTATATATACTCATATATCACCTTTTCTTAGCCCCACCACCTGTTTTATATTTGTCCTTGACACTAGGAAAAGAGAACATAATTTATCAACTCTTTCAACGGTTATCCGTTCAACCTTTCTATATTCATTCCCTACACTGGGCTGGGTGTGAATTATAAGGCAAGAAATAAAAAAAATAGTCCCCTGCCTTCAAGAAGAATACTCTCTAGAGCAGTGCTTTCTAAACTGAAGTCAAGAGGATATTGTTTTGGAAGATGAAAATTAGTGTGCTGAGGAAATAAAGTGGATTGTTGAAGCGTTAACAATGCTTCCTTGCTGTAAGATGTTTTGGTGGCTTTATAAGCTACAGAATATTTGGACTTTGCAAAGGATTGCTTAGTATAAAGCATTTTTAAGCTTATTTAATCAAGAAACATTTCTTCAGTTAAGACCTTTAGAATATTATTTGTCACTAAGAAATGCCAGTCTGATGCTATTCAAACATATACCCAGTAATTTACAACTTCAGTATCATGCTGACAATCATTTAGCCAATGAACAAGTTAATGTAATTAAATTTTTTGAATTACAGTGTTGGTACTTGAAGGTCACTTGAAGATCATTTAATCACTATGCCCTTCTCCCAGCCTTTGTTTCTACTTGATACACACAACTTATGAGCCAATTGAAAAAGCTAAGTCTTCACAGTTGACTCCAATCCAAGTTGGGCTACTAGTTCTACGCGTGGTCATTGGATCTGAAGCTATGCTATAGTGGGTATTTTACCATCCATCAGAATCTCCTGAGATTTTATTTTTTTTTTTATATATATACCATTTCAACCACTTGTATTATGAAGGCAAGGGCTATGTCTCTGCTTTCTTTGTATGCAATGTTGAATTAATTAAGAGGCTCCCAAGAACTGAGCATATCCATGCTCCATGTGCTTTCAGACAACATACATTTACTGTGCTCATCTTAAGAGCAAAGCACTGTTCTAGGCACTGGGGCTATAGCAATGAATAAAACAGACAAAGCATCTACTATCATGGAACTTAGATTACAGTAGTCATGTCAGACAATAAGGAAATCAGTAAATAAATATACAGTATAATGGCAGAGAATGATAACTCTATAAAGAAAAATAAGGCAGAATAAAAAAAAATGATTAAGGTATTTTAGGAAGGCCTCTCTAAGAGTTAAGAATATTCTATTGAAGGAAACAGTGAGTATAGAGGCTCTGACATGAGAGAATGCATAGTGGGCTCAAAGAGCAGCAAAGAATTAAGTCCAAGAAAAGGGATTAAGATGAAGAGTGCCATGAAAAAAATCAGAAAAAAAATTGATAGGAACCATTTGTTAAATAAGATTTGAAAACAAAGAATTACACATAATTAGAAGCATGATAAAGTTAAAATAATCTCTTTAGTGTTTTGTTTTTAATTTTTAATATTCTTGTCATACAATACAGAAGTTGGTTGAAGGTACTTTCCTCTCAGTGTCAGTTGTGGAGCTGAACAATCAGGTGAAACGGAAGCAATTATTTTTTTTCCTTTCTTTTTAAAATGTTGAGGTAAAATTCATATAACATAAATTTTACCATTATAAATGAATAATTCATGGTCATTTTGGACATTTACAATGCTGTACAACTGCCACCTCTATCTAGTTCCAAGATATTCTCTTACACAAAAGGAAGCCCCATATCCATTAAGAAGTTGCTATTCCCCCTACCCACCAACCCCTGGAGGCCACCCATCTGCTTTCTGTCTCAACCAATTTTTTTTAAAGCTTTGATGGCAGATACTTGACTAATAAAATTTTAAGAGATTTAAAGTGTGCAATGTGATGATTTGATCTACAGGCATACCTCAGAGATATTGCAGGTTATGTTCCAGGCCACTGCAAGAAAGCAAATATGGCAATGAAGTGAGTCACACAAATTTTTTTGGTTTTCCAATGCATATAAAAATGTAAACAGTATAGTGTAAACAGTTATGTTTACACTATACTGTAGTCTATTGAGTGTCTGTAGTGTTATATCTAAAAAAACAGTGTACATACCTTAATTTAAAAATACCTTATTGCTCAAAAATGCTAACCGTCATCATCTGATTGTTTAGTGAGTCATGATCTTTTTTCTAGTGGAAGGTCTTGCCTCCATGTTGATGGCTGCTGGCTGATCAGGGTTGTGGTTGCTAAAGGTTGGAGCAGCTGTGGCAGTTTCTTAAATAAGACAACAATGAAGTTAGCCACTTGGATTGACTCTTCCTTTCACAAATGATTTCCCAGTAGCATGCAGTGCTGTTTGATAGCATTTTACCCACAGAACTTCTTTCAAAATTGGAGTCAATCTTCTCAAACCTGCCAGGGCTTTATCAACTAAGTTGATGTAATATTCCAAATCCTTTGTTGTCATTTCAGCAGTCTTCAGAGCCTTTTCACCAGGAGTAGATTGAATCTAAAGAAACCGCTTTATTTTCCTCATGCACATGAAGCCACTCCTCCTTTGTTAAAGTTTTATCACAAGATTATAGCAAACCAGTCACATCTTCAGGCTCCACTTATAATTCTAGTTCTCTTGGTATTTCCACCACATCTACCATTACTTCCTCCACTGAAGTCTTGAACCCCTAAAAGTTTTCCATGAGAGTTGGTGTCTAATGCTTCCGAAGTACTCTAATGTTGAGATTTTGACTCTTCTCATGAATCAAAAATACTTTAATGGGATCTAGAATGGTAAATGATTTCCAGGAGGTTTCAATTTACTTTGCCCAGATCCATCAGAGGAATCACTAACTATGGCAACTACAGCCTTATGAAATTTATTTCTTAAAGAATGACTTGAAAGTCAAAATTACACCTTGATCCATGGTCTGCAGAATGAATGCTGTGTTAGCAGGCATGAATACAACATTAATCTTCGTTGTACATCTCCATCAGAGCTCTTAGGTGACCAGGAGTATTGTCCATGAGCAGTAATACTTCGAAAGGAATCTTTTTTTTTCTGAGCAGTAAAGCAGTGGGCTTAAAAATATTCAGTAAGTTATGCTATAAACAGAGGTGCTGTCATTCAGGCTTTTTTCTTCCATTTATAGAGCACAGGCAGAGTAGATTTAGCACAATTCTTAAGGGCCCTAGGATTTTTGGAATTGTCAATGAACACTGGCTTTGACTTGCAATCACCAGCTACATTAGCCCCTAAAAAGAGAGTCAGCCTGTGCTTTGAAGTCAGGCATTGACTTCTCTTCTCTAGCTATGAAAGTCCTATACATCTTTTTCCAACGTAAGTCTGTTTTGTCTACATTAAAAATTAGTTGTTTAATGTAGCCACCTTCATGAATTACCTTTGTTAGATCTTCTGGACAACTTGCTGCAGCTTCTACATCAGCACTTGATGCTTCACCTTGCATTTTTAATTTTCTTTTTGACTGAGGTATAGTTGATTTACAATATTATATAAGTTTTCAAGTATTTCACCTTGCATTTTTATGTTATGGAGATGGCTTCTTTCCTTAAGCCTTATGAACCAACCTCTGCTAGCTTCTGACCTTTATTCTGCAGCTTCCTCACCTCTCTTAGCCTTTATTGACTTAAAGAGAGTTAGGGTCTTGCTCTGAATTAGGTTTGGCTTAAAGAAAAGTTGTGGCTGGTTTGATCTTCTACCCAGACCACTAAATCTTTCTCTCTATCAGCAATAAGGCTGTTTCACTTTCTTATCATTCATGTGCTTATCAGAGTAGCACTTTTAATTTCCTTCAAGAACTTTTCTTTGCATTCACGGGTTGACTAACTTGTGCAAGGGGCCTAGCTTTTGGCCTGTCTCAGCTTTCAACATGCTTTCTCACTAAGCTTAATCATTTCTAGCTTTTGATTTAAAGTGAGAGACATGAGTCTCTTCCTTTCACTTGAACACTAAGAGGTCATTGTAGGGTTATTAACTGGCCTAATTTCAACATTGTATCTCAGGGAATAGGGAGGCCTGAGGAGAGGGAGAGAGATGGAGGAATGGATGGTCAGTGGAGCATTCAGAAGATGCACAATATTTATTGATTAAGCTCATTGTCTTATATGGGTGTGGTTCACGGAGCTCCAAAACAATTACGATCATAACATCAAAGATCACTGGTCAGAGATCACCATAACAAATATAATAGTACTGAAAATTTTGATATATTGTGAGAATTACCAAAATGACAAAGATAAAGAAACTGAGCAGCTACTGCTAGAAAAATGGTGCCAACAGACTTGCTCAAGGTGGAGTTGCCACAACCTTCTATTTGTAAAAAATACAGTATCTGTGAAGCACGATAAGGCAAGGCACAATAAAACGAGGTATGACTGCACATATACATTGTGAAAAGCTTCTCTCTTACTTGTTTTTACTTATAGAATTCTAGACAAATTCATTGAGATCTATTGATTCTAATCTGTATTGTGCCCATACTTCACCAGAACTCTAAGTGCATAACCTCTCTCTCCTCCAAACACCTGACCAAAGTAACTTCTCAATATAGTTTGCTTAAATGTTCTCTTAATTTATATTCCCCTCCACACACACACACACCTTAGTTTTATGGAGAAGGACTTTAGGAAATTAGTGGTTAAATAATTCACTCAAGATTACATAGCTGTTTATCACAAATCTAGGACCAATACTTAGGTCTTATAGTAAATCTCAGTTTTTGTAGTTTATGTAGGACCTCAGTAGAATTCAGTAGAATTTGGCAATGAATTTGGAGAAAGTTTGTGGCTTCTTTATGTCACCTCATAGCACCTAGTAAAGCACCTTTCCATGCATCCTGGAAGTATTTGATGAGTATGTTGAAAGAACATAAATCTTCGCTGGAATATCAGCCTACATACACAGAACTATTCTAAAGATCTGTATTAACACTGATCTTACTAACAATTAAGTGTCTGAGAAAGCAATGAGAAGTATTAAGAGAAAAAGAATAGCTGGAGATGAATGCAAATGCATGTGTTGCTTTCCTCTAGGGATCTAAATCAAATCCTCATTGTATAATTTGATTTGGTTACTCATTGTTTCTAATTAGAAATAATCACATTTACATGATTTCCCCCTCCTTTTTAGTTTTTCACCAAAATTGCTTTGCTCAATTATGCCACTTTATGGTTTCATATAATTTATATCTCTTGACTCAACAGTTCCCCACATCATTTGGAATGTGTTTTATTTTTTTTTAAGAAATGAAAGTTTGAGAGCTATTTTCAAACTTAGCCTGAGACTTAAGTAGCTCCAGTAAGTGCAGAAGCATATTAAAAGCAAACTGAGGAATACTTGAAAGTTCAAAACTAGGATGATGCTTATTACTAACTATATGTGAAATTAATTAAAGATTTAATTATTTGAGAAGAAATAAATCGGCAGTTTCTACTTTTTGAGTCATTAAATATGTGTCTGTTGCTCTAAGGGCTTTGAGGACATGTGCAAAAAATAGACTATATGTGCTTTGATGTTGCAAGATTTTTTTAACACAATTTCAACTTAAATATATGCTACAGTCTTAGCTTTTTATCCCAAATATGCCAACCTATTTTCTTTTTTAAAAAAGTATATATGTGTGTGTGTGTGTGTGTGTATTCACCAAGGTGCTTAAATGCTATGAGATGATTTTCGCTTTTTTAAAAAAAATACCATTTTTATAAAATGGCATGTAGAATTATAGAGGACTTTCAGGCTCATTTATAAATACACTGCAACTGGTGAGTATGTTACAGCTAAACATAGAACATAGCTAAACACAGAACTAGTAAGGACATGGAAGCTCCATACAATAGTGCTCCCATGGCTTGCTGTCTACTATGTGATTCAGTAGATAGCAGTAATGGGGGGACAAGAGGGAAGTGATAGAAATGGACATATTAAAAATTTCTTTTCTTTTATCCTATATATTTGTGTGTGTAATTATAACTTAATTGTGATATATCAGAACACTTTTTTCCTTCTGTCCCAGTTTTCTTTTTAGTAGTCCATGCTTTCGTCATTAAAACCTTAAAAATACATCAATGCAACAAAAACCCACTATACATCTATTTTTACATCTATTCCAAGTCCTAGGGCTACAGTGAAGTACAAGATAAAACATTTGCATCTTTAGTGGAAAATAAGAATATTAAACAAGTAGGGATATAAACAATATAAGTTTGTGGATGAGTGATGAAGAAACTAGATCAATGAGTGGGGTCATTTGGTGGTTTTTAAGTTGATAGGGTGTTCAGGGTGCTATCTCTGAAGAAATAACCTTTTTTGTGGAAATCTGCCTGAAGAGATCAGGAACCAACCATCGGAAGACTTTGGAGACCAATGTTTCAAGAAGAAAATGTAGCAAATATATGCTAACGCTTTGAGATGAGAATGAACTTGCTGTTCTGAGGTCCTTATGGCTCCATATGGTTCAGTACAGCTAGAATGAAGGTGTGAAAAGGGTTCCAAGATAAAGGCATAGCAGCAGGGAGTGAGATAATGTAGGGCCCTGAAGGCCACGAAAATGCATCTGGACATTGCACATAAGTTTAAAAGCCGTTGGTCTTAATTTTATTTGTTTATATACACCATAGAATTCAAAGTTAATTGTCCACAATTCAGTCATGTCACCCCCAACCAAGAGATCATTTGTTTTAGGGGGGGAAAGATGTAGAGGCACTATTCCCCATAAAAATACACTGAAAGTATTGTTAGTTAGTAGAGATCCATGTCTAAGATCCAGTTAACTACATTTGCTTCCTTTCAAATTTAAAATAATATTGCAAGTAAGGTACAGTAAATTATCCATATGCATTCTAACAAAGTGAAGACTGAGAGTTTTCTCCTTGTTTTTTTGCAATAATTTTATTTTCAAAATTTATTTTTTATTTTCATTTAGAGAATGAACATCCATAGACAATGCAAACTTCTAAAAATGGAGATAATTAGGATGAACAGTTCTGCAAAATGATAATCTATATTATATGAACACCAATAATGGAATTTTCCATGGAACAATTTGAGTTATTTCTTACCTATACTTTTTAGAATAATTTGGTTTCTCCTGAACCATGGGTAAAATGTGATCTGTGCGTAAAAAGAAAAGATTAGTAGCAGTAACATAATGTTATCTTACTTTTGGTATTTCCAAATTTTAAATTAATTCATTTATCCATTCATCTGTTGATGGACACTTAGGTTGCTTCCATATCCTGGCTATTGTAAATAGATGACAGCTAACTGATTTTAATTGAAATTTTATATCCACTTGTATACAGCATTGTTATTTCCTTTGAACCCCTTTCAATTCATCAATCTGCTTGACTGCCTTGTGAGTTACAGGATAAGTATAAATGTTTATGTGGTGCCGTGCATAGGAGAGCAAAGTAATTAGGGGTGCTTTTAATACCTTGAATGAAGGGAAAACAATAATAAACTTAGGACCAAATAGTAATTTAAATACTCCTCAGCCAAATTAGATCTGGCTATTCCAATTTTGAAATCAAACAGCCTTGATTTGAATCTCAGCTCCAGTCCCATTGACCTCAGATAAGTTCCTTAGCATCTTGAGACCATGTTTTCTCAGTTGCCAAATGGGGCTAATAATGCCCACCTCACATGGTTACTGTGAAGTTTAGATGATATAAAGTTCTTGGTAGAGTAACTGGGATATAATATTTGTATTATACACTCATCCTGTATAACATCAAAATACCACTGTATCATTCATTTCCACATTCGGGATGGAAAACTGTATCAGGACATGTGCATCTAGTTTTCCTTTGAACATTTTTTTTTTAGTTGCTGTCCAGTGATCTTCTTTACCTGCTGCACACAAGCACCAGGTATCTGTCACTTGACAGTTGAGATGTTTAGAGGATTAGTGCATTGAATGGCAGTTTGACTTAACATTACAGTTCTGCTCCCGTGTATCTTGCCTTCATGTTCTTAAAACACAATATATCACAAACAAGATTGATGATGACAAAAAGGAAGAAAACAGTTCTCTTACTGTCAAGCTGAACACACTAACATAACTTCAAAATAAAATTTGGACCGGGATCTCAATTCCTTTGTCTTTTCAAAGAGAGAGATGTTTTCTTTCTGGACTGAAAAAAGCAAAAGCACATTAATCTCCCCAAAGAGGAAAAAATATGAAGTACTTTTAATAATGCTGTGTTCTAGCCAGTTCATATTTATCTACACCTGAGGTAGCCAAATCTCAGTTGGCTGTTAACTCTTCAAATTAGTATTTGGTTCTAGGTTTTGTATTGTTTTTCCTACATTCAAGATGTTAAAAGCATCATCTAATTCTTTGATTAGAGAAAGTGGGCTCTATAGGGAAACTGAGTACTAGATGAGAGGTGGGGAAAAAATAGCATTTGAGCTTTTTTCTTTGTTTTCATTCAGTGCTTGAATAAAATTACATTCATATTATTGAAAAAAAATGGAATAATTATAAAATGATATATAATGAGAAAACTAAAATGTTTTCTTCCCATTCTCAGCTCCCCTACATCCATTTTTCTCAGTCCATTGAGAGGCACTATTTTTTATTTATATCCTTCCTGAGCAATTTTATGCCACACAAGAAAATAGGAATATAGATTCTTCATTTAGCCTTCTTTTCTATTCCAAAGATAGGAGATCATACACGTTTTACTTCACCTTGTCTTTTTTACACAGATCATTTGACACACCTGCAAGTGTATCTGCAGGATACGTTCATAACAGTGGAATTGCTAGGTCAAAAGTTACATATGTTTATAGTATTAGTAACTATTGCTCAATTGCCTTATACAGATAATTGAATTAACATTCTACTTTCTGACCAGGTGTATATGAAAATCCCTGTTTCCCCTATAGCATTTCCAACAGAATATGTTATTCCGCTTGTACTTTTCACTAATATAATAGGTAGGAAATAATTCAGTGTAGTGGTAATTTTTGTTTTATTAATATTATGAAGGTTGAGCATCTTATGTTTAAAACTGTCTTTACATTCTTTCTGTGAATTGAGTGCACATTTCTCACTCCGTTTTTTGTTTGGTTATTGATGCTTAGCTTTTCATTTTTCTAGTTATATACTTATATATATTAGAGATATTATTCCTTTTTATTATGCCCACACCATTAATTAATACTCTATCTTTTCCTCACTGATTGAGTTACCCCTTTATCCTGCACTAATTTCTAGAATGTATTTTTTCATATTTTTGGATCCTCTCATAATTTATCTATTAATGATCTAATAATACAGTAACTTAATTATTGATGCTTTAAAATTCAGTGTCTATTTCCTCTCATTGCAATTATTTTTTACTCTTTATGATTTAAAATTTTTCTGGCTGTAGTTACTAATTCATTTGTTCACACATACTTAGATTAAGATCATCTTGTTTAGTTTTATGAAATATTTTGATGTCTTTATTGAGATCAAGCTAAACTAATGAAGTAAGAAATGGAGAATTAGCAAGTTGATGAGTTGTACTTTGCTATCTAACTCAGCATCTCTTTTTATTTGTTCAAGTTTTCCCTGTAACTTTTAGTAGTGGTTTATAATATACTTCAAATAAGCCTTGCATATTTATTTCCATTTATTCTTACGCACTTGTCTTTGGATATTATTGTAAATGATTTGTTTCTTCATTTCTACATTCTATTTTATGGTTGTATTTATTATTTTATATCATCTGTCTTGAGGTTTACTTATAAAAATATGTCTTTTTTTACATATAAAATGGATATGGTATTTCCTTGTTTGTAGCTTTTTCAGTTACTTTGAGGGATTTTTAGGTATACAATTATATTATCTATAAATATTGAATGTTTTACCTCATCCTTTCTCTTTCTATGCTTCTATTTTTTATCTTGTATAATCATCTAGCATCTGTAGGACAATATTATGTTTTGAAGTCTCATCTTAATAGCTTTGAGTTCCTCATTAAACATGGCTCTGGCTTTGATTTGAATTAGATGACTTTTTTTGTATTGTGGAAGTACAGATAAATCTTACTTTATTAAATATTTTTAAAATTGGTTTTGAATACTGTCAGTTGCCTTTCAGTATATATGGACATAATCAAATGCTTTTTTCCTCCTAAGACATATTAATATGAAGACATATTAATGTATTTAATCCCTTGGAACATTATACTCAGTAGAAAGAGTTTGAAAGATGTCAATTTCTTAATTCTCTAAAAATGTTATAATTTTGTAATTACTTACTATTTAATCATTGGGTAGAATTCCCTCAGAAAACTGATGGGTCTGATGCTTTTCTTAGGGAGGTATATTTTAACAAAGGTCTCTTCATCAGTGGAAATTGTTCTGTTTACATTTTTTTTTTCTTCCTCTGAGCTCTAGTCTGGTTACTTACATTTCATAGAGAATATACAGATTCTTCTTAAAGTTAAACACAGTGATTTCTTGTGATTCTTATAGCATGCTCTCTTTCTGTTTACTTCTCCTTAATCATTTATTAATATATTTAATGTATTTTATGTTCTTTCGCCTTTTAAATTTTCTTGTTTTCTCCTTTTTTATCTTTTATGATTTTCTTTGATCCTTTATATTATTATTAATAACACTATATTATTTCTTATAATATAAACTTTGCTATTTTGTATATTCCCCTATTGAACAAGCTTTTGAATTTGTATATTTTTCCCTCTTTTGTTGTTTTTAACTCACTTTTTGCTTTATATTATTATTTTTTAAAGTTTCAATCTGATATATAGTTGATTTATTTTCATCTTTTTTATGTTTCTATTGCTATAAAATCAGAGCATTTTCCTCATAGCACTTCATTAGATAAATAGTGTTTACCTTATCATTATTTTCTAGAAATTGTGAAGTATTACTGAGTTTCCTTTTTGATACAGGAATGTTTTAAAAGGGAGTCTTTTTCATTTACAAGGAGAGTGATCTTTTGTTTCTATTTTTGTCTTTAAACTATTAGTTTATTACATTGAGATCAGACAAAATTTTCTGCACTCTTTCTGTGTTTCGGAAGTAATTTAAAATTTGTTTTGTAACATACAGACTTTTTTAGGTGAATGTTCTATGAGCACTACTGTAGAAATTCATTAGTGGGTTCTGTATTATCGTTATTTTCTCCCATTACTAGTATTTCTCCTTATATTGTCTGTATTTATGACTTATAAATGTTAGGGCTGGTATAAGTCATATGCTTTATCATATGAAACATCACTGTTTGTTTTACATAATATTCCGTTCATTTGTTTTCATTTTACTGATATTAAGACTATATTCCATATTTTCTCATTTTGTTTTCCTGATATGATTTTGCCTATTTATTTTTAAATTCCCTGAATAGCTTTGTTTAGGTTTGTCTATTGTACACAGTATAGAGTTGGGTTTTGCTTAGTGATCCAATATGAAAATCTTTTTCCTTACAATTGATGATTTAGACTCTGAAGTTTTTTTATTTCTATATATATTCATAGTCTCCTGTAATTAAGCACAATATTTCTGAGTCAGGACAGACTATTATTACTTAACAGCAATAAAAACACAAGTTCCCCTTGCAACAATCTTTCTCCCTATTTAGAATTTCCATTTTCTTTTTCTCGTTTACTCTCAATGTTTTTTGTTAGTCATATAGTTTCTTCCTTGTCAGGGCATATCATTTAAATTCTGTTCCATCACGTCAATTCGTACATCTATTTTCATTTTAATTCTGCACTTAAAAGTATTCAGTACTTACCAATCCTCTTTGCTGTGATTTCCCCAAAAATCTCTTATTTGGCTAAAGTCCATATACTAGTTTTCTTTATTTTTCTATATAAGGTCTCAGAGGAAAATATATTTTCTATATATTTTCTATATATATATTTTTTTTCTATATATTTTCTATATATATATATTTTCTATATATTCTATATTAAAAAACATGTATAATATATTAAAATGCTATATAAATATTTGCTCGTTGACTTTTTAACATAGGGGACAGCATGGTTAAATTAAAAATTCCTTAGATCATATATATATATATTTTTTTCTATATATTTTCTATATATTCTATATTAAAAAACATGTATAATATATTAAAATGCTATATAAATATTTGCTCGTTGACTTTTTAACATAGGGGACAGCATGGTTAAATTAAAAATTCCTTAGATCATATATATATATATTTGCTCGTTGACTTTTTAACATAGGGGACAGCATGGTTAAATTAAAAATTCCTTAGATCATATATATTTTTTTCTTTTTTAAGTTCTAATAGACATTACTCTGCCTTCCATTTCATTTCATCTTTTCTGTGGTCCTCTGTTTTTGAATTTTACTATGTATAATTTAATGTCAATCTGAATATTTAGTGAAGGATTTGGTCTTTTTATGGCTCTGTTCAAAGGATTTGATCTTTATCTTTAAAATCTACAACTTCAGTAGACTATAGCCCAGGTTGACTTTGGGTCAACTTTTTCTGTCATATGGTGTATCCTTTAACTATGTAGATTCATATGTTAATTTATTCAGGAATATGTCATTGAATTGTATCTTCATTTTTTCTATTCCGGTATTGGGTTTATTTCTGTGGTGGAATCCATTAAGAATATTCTATATCTCTTTTGCCTTATATGTGCAACTATATGATTTTTGTCTCTAAATGTTTTTACCTCTTTCTTTTTATTCATTGTCTGCTCTTTGATGTTTCTTCCACTTTTTTTTTTTTTTGCTGTTGTTGTTGGTAAAGGTTGTGTTTTTCTTTTCTTCCCCCCCCCCTTAATTTATTCCTTAGCTTCTGCCAGTTCAATTTTTATTTTCTTCTACTTTTTTTTTTTTTTTTCCCCGTGTATATCTGTTGTGTGGTTTTCTTTGATAGAGGAAATTTCCTCATACATATTCTTCTAATTCTCAGAGAAATGTTTGGTCAGAATTTTCATCTGTTATGTGGGAGTCTTTTTCATACCAAAACTTTAACAAGTTTTCTTGATTTTCCCACCTTTTTATTTGTATAATATTTTTGTGTTTATGCTGTGCTAGCTTTCTATTGCTTCATGGAACTAGTTGAATTTTCCCAGCCCAGCTCCTTACAGAATCTTCCACCCCTGAAAGTATTTTTAGATCTGTTCTCTAAGCACCTTTTTTGGTGTTGCCCATATGACTTCTATTCCATGGATTACGCAATCAGTCAATCCAAATCTCACAGCTTTTGTTTGATGCAAGAGATATAGGATTATATAATTTCAGGATGAGCCTATGACATCTAGAAAGTACATTTTGGCTTGCATTTTTGGAAATCTACTGATACTGAGTTGCCTCGTTTTCACTTCCCTCACTATAGTTGCTGCTATATTTCATTCTACATGATGTCTATGCAGATTTTAACTGATTTTGTAGTTCTTATTTATTTTTAATTCACATTTTTGGTTTTGTATCTGTCCAATTACATAACTAACTATACTGCCAAAATATCAGTGCCTTAATAAAAGTTTATTTTTTCTCAAATAATCCAATGCTGGCATTTCTGTTTGGGAGGCCCTACTGGGCCACCTTCCTCCAATCAGGGACTTGGGAACACAGGCTTTTTCCATATTATGGCTCCATTCTCTTAAATGTGACTCCCAGTGTCACTTTGTGGGTAAGTCCCCATTCCAGCCAGCTGAAAAGTAAACAGATGAAAAGATCTTAAAGGATAAGGCATAGGAAGCATGTATACAAGTCTCACATTTTATTGACTAGAATAGATTCATGTAGTTTTACTCTCATGCAAAGGAGACTGGCATATTGTCCAGCCATATGCCCAGTACGACGAGAACATAAGTTTGATGATCAAATAATTCCCTCTACCAGAGTAGGATACTGGGAGAGAAGTCACTGGGTGTTCCATGCTACCATTCACATATTAAAAATTGTTTCTGAGGCTCTTCCTTACTTTGATATTCCAATACCGAACCTAAGAAATAGTGGGTGTTTAATAAATCTTTGATGAATGAGTGACTGGCTGAAAGACTGAATAGAGAGATAGGTGGTTGTTTCTCTTATTGCAGGAGCAAAGAATGAAAAGTTTAAGTGAATGGATCAGAAATGACAGGTAGTGAAGGTAAGCAAGTTGTCAGAAGTATTCTTTTATGCCATAGCTTATTCTTTTCTTAGTTTTTTCTTTCTTGTTGTCTAGTTCTAAAGGATGAATGTGAGACTTCAGGTATAGAGAAATACAAAAAGAAAAGTTAAACTCCATGGATTCTATTCCAGCTTTAGTTTCACTATTGCTCTTATTTTTTTTTCTTCTTTTTCCTATTATATTTACATTTGTTTCTTACTCTGATTGAGACAGATTTCCACATACAATATGATAAAGTTAATAGAAAACAGCTTCCAAATGCAATATTTGGTTGGATTTAGGCATAGAATCGTCAAAGTATCATCATGAAATTGTCCATAAAATTGGTGTTGAAATTGTAAAAGTTGATAAAAAGTTCAAAGTGTTTATTCTGCTTTTATCTGGCTTGTAATGAGGAAATAAATAGGAATGTGAACCAGAAGCAACTTGAGGAAGGTTCCTAAAATGCTCCAAAGTTAAACATCCATCCAGACTTTTGATAGATATGCTTCAAAGTTTGTGCAGTTTGTACTAAGGTTTTTGAGTATTACTCAGTGTGGTAGGCAGAATAATGGCCTTTCATGTCCTCATTGCCAGAATCCTGTGTATGTTACCTGACATGACAAAGTAAAATTAAGGTTGCAGACAATATTAAGGTTTCTGATCAGCTCAGCTTAATTTAAAATGGAGATTTTATCCTGGCTTATCCAAATGGACCTGATGTAATCAAAAGGGTCCTTAAGTGTGAAGGGGGAGGAAGGAATGTCAGTGCCAGTGATATGATGAGAGAAAGACTCAACTGGTCATTGTTGGCTTTGAATATGGAGAAGAGAAGTTATGAGCCAAGGAAAATGTATAACCTCTAGAAGCTGGAAAGGACAAGAAAACAGACTCTTCCTTAAAACCTCCAGGAAGGAATGCAGCCATGCAGACACTTTGACTTTAGCCCGTAAGACCCATTTTGAACTTTTGACCTCCATGACTGTAGGATAATAATTTTGTGTTTTTTTTCAGGCTATTGAGTTTGCAGTAATTTGTTGCAGCAGCAATAGGTAACCATGACACTAAGTAAACCAACATGCTTCTAGGCTATGAACTCCACATTTTTCCCAACTCATACAGAAGAGTATAGTTGATCAACATGAGGCTGGTAGTTTGGAAGTCTAAAAATATATAGTTGGGTTATGTGATCTGATTTGTTGTTCTATTTGGCTTGTTGCTCCTGACCAAATTATATTACATTTCTGCCATAACTGGCAGCAGGTATTTTATGGAACTCTTGAAAAAATCACTTCATGTGAGATGTCAAGATAAATATTGGCTAATAGCAAACCTGAGAGGTCACATTGATTAGGTAAAAGAGAACTTATGTTTTGAGATTCATTTTACCTCCCATCTTTTAAAAATAATTTGGTATTTGTGTAAAATTCAAATTCACATGTATTAGTTTGTTTTCCTCTCAATTTTTAAAAAACTCATTCTCTTCCCTGAACATATACATTGCATTTTTATTAGGATAAGAAAGGCAAATAAACTTGACTAGTAGAAAATAAAAAAGTAGGTAGGGAAAATTTTATTTGTGAATATTTTCAACAAATGTATGCAAAGAAAATACTCAGAATAAAGTTATCTTCTGCACCAGGCATACATTAAAATGACTGAGTTTTAGGTATCTCTTTAAAGAAGTGAACTATTTTGCCCGGTAACTTAATGATGATCTAGATTTTCATATCTGAGTAGCCAACTGGGGGTCTGTTGGTTGGAAATATAAAGTGAGCTGAAACATCACAATGATATGAAGTATCGTTTTGATAATTTTGCTAATTAAATTGTTACAGAAAAGTTGCATAGCAGTGTATGCCCCTTGGGAAGGTTTACTGCTTTTCTGAAGTATTGCAACAAGAAACCAAAATGAGCACTTAGGAAACAACATAATGTGTAAGGCCCAAATTTAGATTAGCCGAATTGTTTTGAAGAGGCATCAAATAATTGATCAGGAAGTAAAACTGTGATTATAGAATAAAATCACAGTTGAATTGTAGCAAATAATTGCAAAAGTAATTAAAGTCACAAATCTTTCCAGTAACAGTGTGAAACAATTCTCTTTAGTGCCCCACAGGGATGGAACTTGCTAGCTTTGATTGGGATTAAACCTGGAGGTAAAAGAAAAGGAAAAGTGTGATCTGGAAACAGTCATATTGAGAACATATCATCCATAAGAAAAAAAAAGTTCCTGAAAAGTGAATTTGTAAGTTATGTGATTTCCATTTCAAAGGATGCAATTTATTGTAGTTCCTTTAATGATTTTTAAAAGAGTCAGTGTAAGCTTGAGCTTTCATATATAGATAGATTTTCAGTTCTCAGTTTATTTCTTTTTCTGCTTTGGTAAAATAGAGCCAACTTATTTCACATCTCTCACTGAAAGAAGAGGAACTTAATTAAGGGGCAAATTTTGCATCCAGAAGAATTATGGTTATAATTCTTGTAAGCAAATGTTGACTCTGGAGGAGTAAAATAACTGTTCTTTTGCTTTTAGTGTTTATATCTCTCACATATAATGCATTGTAATATTTGCCACTGCTAGCATGACACGCTAGCAGTAGAATGAATGATTTCTGAAACTGTGTCTTCTATCCTTTAAGAAAAATCTAGTAATAATGCAACCTGGAACACACCAACAGTTTGCTTATATTCCGGTTGGCCTTCATGGTAGCTACTCAGTCTTTCTTTTGATGTATATGTTATGATCCAAGTGTAAATATCTACCCAGTCTGTGATCTTTTAGTTTTCTTTGAGACTTACTAAATAGGATTGCCCAAGCTAAAGATACACCATAAAGAAAGCCTTCAAAGGAAAGATTGTGATATAAAACCCACTCTTGAATTTAAAGCACCTAGTTATAAACAACAAGTTCAATCTCAATTTTTAAAAGCTCCAATATTTTAAATCATATTATTTTATTAATTCTGAATTGTTTACTGAGCCTGACTATATCTTTTACACTGTGGGGATATTGAATAACTTAAGCGATTTGTAATTATATAGTAAGAACAAAGCCTCCACACGATAACACACTGGAATAATAAGATGAGTTGGTATATAGTTACAGAAATTAATGCAACAGATAAATTACTGGATTTAGTGGGTTTTTAAGCTCCATATGAATACTAACTACCTTTTCAACTGAGTACACTATTCTAATACATAGTCATTTCATGTTGTGGCTAGACAATCATGATCTCTCTGTATTTAATAAATAAATACCAATTCAGCATACAGTTTGTTCAAACAGTGTGTCATGAGATCAGACTAAACTGATGAACAAGTGGGGAAAAAAAAAGACATAATTTTAGCTCTTTCAGAGCTTATGCAGTGGTGGGAGATACACAGAAGAAAATAGGTAATTGTAATACAGTGTGATAAATAATGTGAAGGAGTAAATCAGTGGCCA
This sequence comes from Neophocaena asiaeorientalis asiaeorientalis, assembly GCF_003031525.2. Lineage (NCBI taxonomy): Eukaryota > Metazoa > Chordata > Mammalia > Artiodactyla > Phocoenidae > Neophocaena > Neophocaena asiaeorientalis. Next base: position 8,868,039 of record NW_020173979.1, on the reverse strand, counting down.
CAAAATGCTGAGAAGGAAGCCAGTAACTCCAGCTTGGATGGTCAGGACTGAAAGATGAATAGGAATTCACCAGATAAAGAGGGGAGGCTAGGAATGTTCTGGTAGAGAAAGTAACATACAACAAATGTCCAACGGTGGAGAAATAGAGAGGAAGGGAAAGAAGGAGGGGAGGAGAGGGGAAAATTATCAGTGGCTTATTAAATAAATGAAAGAAATCAATGATGGTTATGATGGAGTCAGAGAAGAAGTGTAAAAAGAAATGAGAGTGAAAGAAAAGGCAAGAAATATACCAAGCAACACACACACACACACACACACACAATGTTTAATCAGTACAAAAGCATTTCCAAATGGCTGACAACCTATCTGATATTTATGTTCACCAAAACCAACAGAGCATCCTATGCTTTTTTTTTTTTTTTTTTGAGGCAGTCTATTCTTTAGAAGAATGCTGTAGGGACAGTGAAGGGGCATAAAGGCAATGGGAATTCCTTCTGGTCACATCTACTCAAAAATAAGAGCCCTCTGTGGGGTAGTCTACAGAATGGCTGCATCATACCTTCCCCACACCTTACTTTTGTTTCTACAACATGAGTTACAAACCTGACACTATGAACTACTCAGTTCATATGTTGCTAATAGATGCGTTTTGTTTTAACCACACAGTGATTTCTATTTTTCTTTTCCAGTGAGCATTTAAAAGTTTTGAAATTGTCATGAAAAAAAAAATCCATATTCCCAGTGTCTTGTAAGAAACCTGAAGCTCTGGCAACACTGGGCTTTCATTTCTTGGTGACAGAAATTGCCTGGAGCCATATAAAAGCATCCCCTGTAGGTAGGACAGGCAAGCATTAATTTTTACCTAGCCTCTGTACATCTTTGAAATGTTAACCCAGAGTGTAACTTTCATGGCTATTAACCTTTCTACTGGCTTCCTTTGGGCCTTACTATGTCTCCTGGGATGCTAGCTTAGTATCCTTTTTCACTCTGCTTGGAACCACATTTTACTTTTTGGCTATGTTTCTATCAGTCTTTTTTGGATTTGAATCCGTAGGCCTTCTTTTCCCATATATTACCCCAGTGGACAGGTCCTCACATGGTCTGTTACCATTTGTAGAATGTCAAATAATAAAACTCTTCTCCAGAATCTCCAAGAACTGGCCATTTCACTGAGAATGAAAGCCAAATCCCCCACTGTCCCACAAGGATCGACGGTAACATTTCTGAACAGATCACCAAACTGTGGCCCCTCACCTAACTGTGCTCCAGCCCATTCAGTGGTTTAACAAATGTCAAAATTACAGTATCTAGATTGAAACAAAGGGAGTGAGGCAACAAATAATAGAAAAAAAGGGAAAGACTGTTTTTGGAAATTGAACATGTATCACTTCATCTAGAGCACCTCTTCCAAGCCGACCCCATGGAATGCCAGTCCACTTTACATCAAACATTCTCATTCCGTACTTACATATCTCAGTGGAAAAAAAGCGAACGAGAGATTGTCATCTACCCCAGATTCTTGGCATTTGCATGACTTCCTACAACTAGCAGTGAGCTAGAATTGCTGTTCCCTCCACTCAGTTGCATAGTTATGTGCTAAAACAAAAAGAGGAAAGCAAAAAAAAAAAAAATGCAATTTGGGCAGTAGTAGTCCTCCAACCCAGCATTTTAGCCTATATTTCCCAAATGATATTCAAACAATCACAGTCATTTAACATGTTACCTTCTTGATCCTGGTGGGCAGAGAGTGATTATGAAAGAAAATAAGTTTTGTTGTGCTGTTGGATATTGCATTTCAGCAAAGAAGCACCACCAACTGACAGTAGTCAGGCAGGGGAGAGCAATTAGGCAGAAATTGCCCAGAATGGGCCTGAGCTTAATGAAGGTAGAAAGGTGAAGATCACTTGTGGTTTGATCAGCACAATGGAAGTTCAGAGTACAGAATGTACAGTTTAGAAAGTAGAAAGTGTTGGTGAGCCTTGCATATTAAATGATCACTTTTAAATCTAAAGAGAGATTGCTTGCGACATGGGAGAGGAGGAGACCAGTTCAAGTACTGGGGACTCTCTTCTGTGGCAAACCACACACACTGAGTGGATTGAGTGACACACAGTGAAGAAACAGGTTATGATCTGTAAGATGATGGCTTCCTTCTTAGGAAATCGTATAGAACAGGTTTAGAAGAATATGATTACTCTATATAAAGTGAAATAACTCAGGAAGCAAGGCCAGGGAATGGGAACATGTCTTGAGTGAGAAAGTGACTCCATAAGATGGAAGTTTTTTTTTATAAAAGGTTAAAACTGTACAAGAAAATAAGGGCTAGAAAGGTAGGTGACAACAGTAGTACCTCACTTTGTATGGCACTCTGCTGCTTGAGCAGGACTTACGGATAATGAATAAACCATCTCAGTTGTTTAATGAGGTTACGTGGTGGATTGGAAGGAGAATTTGAACTCATCGGCATAGATTTTCATTAGACTTGACACTTACTAACGATGACACTTCAGTCCTACTGTTTAAAATCTCTGACTCTTGGTTTTCTTATCTTTACGATGGGGATAATACACCAAACATATGGCTCATTGAAGTGAGAAATAAATGAGATGATGTTTGAACCATGTAAACTACCTAAGGCTGTGCCTAGTATATAGTAAGTCGTCATTAAGTATTGGCTCTCTTCTTTGCTCTCTTGGCTCATAAAATAATAAATGGTCTGCTGCTAACAGATTAATTCATTTCAAGTCGAGGGAATAAACGTCAAACTGGAGGAAATAGAGATGTTGTAAAGACATAAAGCAAAAACTTATAATATTCTGACTGTTTATTATAGAGCATTTAACTTTTTAACGTCTTCAAATAACTTCCACTTAATTTTCACATTTTTTTTATTTATAAAAAGTTTTTGTTAATATTTATTTTTATTTATTTATTTGGTTGCATGGGGTCTTAGTTGCAGCACGTGGCCTCCTTAGTTGCGGCATGCAAACTCTTAGTTGTGGCATGCACGTGGGGTCCAGTTCCCTAACCAGGGATCAAACCCAGGCCCCCTGCATTGGGAGCACAGAGTCTTAACCATTGTGCCACCAGGGAAGTCCCTAAAAAAGTATTTTTAGAGTTAAGTATTTTACACACTATACATTTTAAAGACTGTCCAGTAATAAAATAAAATCACATTGCTTCAATTAGCATTTAAATTAATTTCTTATAAACCCATTGTATTCAAATCATTTTTTCCTTACCTCTTGTTTTTTCTTACCTACTCCATTTTCTTCTTTTCTGTAGTACATTTAATTATTCTGTGATATTGTGATTTTATAATAAGAAATAAATATTTGGTCTTTGTCACATTGGTTGCATAGAGCTCCTAAAACCCTTGGAATTTCCTAAGAGATAAAGGTGTCTTCATATTCATAATAAACCCCTTTTAACCACACCCGAGTTTTTGTTAATTAGATCACTTTTGGAAAGACCCTAAGGATGAAGGCTGGTTGTCATGGAACCAAACATATGATTGAGGGTTAGAACTTTCAATCCCACCTCTGTGACCTCTGGGGAAGGGAGAGGGGCTGGAGGTCGAATCAGTTGCTAATGGCCAATGATTTAAGTAATCATGCCTGTGTCATGAAGCTTCCATAAAAACCCAGAAGGACAGGGTTTGGTAGAGGTTCAGGGAGAGAGGCAAGTGGAGAGAATGGGAGATCTAGGGCCCTTCCCCATACCTTGTCCTATGCACTTCCTCCATCTGGCTTTTCCTGAGTTATATTCTTTTATAATAAATCAGTATCTAGTAAGCAACATGTTTCTCTGAGTTCTGTGAGTTGTTCTAGCAAATTAACTGAACCCAAGGAGAGGGTCATTGGAACCTCTAATCTGTAGCCAGTGGGTCAGCAGCACAGGTGACCACCTGGACTTGTGATTGATGTCTGTAGTGGGGGGTGGAAGGGGTCTTGTGGGACTGAGCCCTTAACCAGTAGGGTCTGGTGCCATCTCCAGTTAAATAATGTCAGAATCGAGTCAATTGTAGGATACCCAGATAGTATCACAGAATCACTTGGAGTGGGGGAAATACCTTCACATAGGAACTGGTCAGAATCAGACCTTCTCATCCTCTTTTCCCTTTACTCTTATATCATTATTGGTTTCTAAATTAGCTGTAGCATTTTTATTCACATTATCTCAGTAATTTTAATGTATTATTTCTATTTTCCTTAGTATGGCGAATATAACAATAGAAATTAAGACATATTAACTCCTATTATTGTCATCATGTTTTTGCTTTTATTTTTCAATACCTCTCTGTATTAGTTAGTAATCTACTGCTGTACAACAAATTACCCTAGTTTGGCTTGAAACACCAATCATGTATTAGATTACAGTTTCTGTGGGTAAAGAATCCTGGCATGTCATAGCTTGATGCCTCTGGCTCAAGGTTTCTCATCAGGTTGCAATTACTCTGCCATGTCAGCTTGGACTTTGGTCTCATCTGAAGGTTCAACTAGGGGTAGGAGAACCTGAGTCTAATCTCACTTTTGTGACTATTGGCAGATCATGTTCCTTTCTCACATGGGCCTCTCCCCAGGACTGGCTCACAGCATGGCAGTTGCCTTCTCTCAGGGCAAGAGTCCAAGAGAGAGCCAGAGAGGGCACACAAGACAGAATTTATCCTCCTTCCATAATCTAATCTTGAAAGTGTTATCCAGTCACATCTGCCATATTTTATGTATAGAAAGAAGCCAATAAATTCAGCCTACACTTAAGGGGACAGGATTACACAAGGCCATGGATATCCAAAGGCAGTGGTCACTGGGAGCCATCTTAGAGATTGACTCTTATTTAAAATTTCCTTTTGATATTTACAGACTGCCTTAATTCAGGTCCTCAGTGTCATTGTAAACTCACCACTCATTAGGACTGCACTCTAATTTTCTTTGAGCCACCTTCTTCACTGCAAAAAATATATATTTTAAAAGTTAAGTCTGTTTGAGTATTTCTAAATTGGGGGAGGGAGGGGTTTCTATTATCTTCAGAATCAGATCATCGTAGAGCGCTGGGGCAGAATTCAAGTTCTTTGAAAATCCATCCCGGTCTTCCTTTCCAGCTTCATGTCACTGTCAATGTCTCTACTCCCTGCCTCAGAAACTGTCCCGGGGAGCTAGATGAGCTCAGGAAGTGATGCTGGCTCATAAAATTGCTTTATATATTCCTGTGCTCAAATTGGACCATTGGAAATGTATAGTATAAAAATCCTGATATTCTTCAGATGATAGTTTACTAGACGATCCCTCAAATCTTGGCAAGTGAGTTTACTTCAAACATGTAGGGAAGTCAGTAACCCGGGCATAGCTGTTATTTTACATACAAACTTGTCAAAACTTCAAAACAATGCATGCTGCTTTCAAATGTCCTCAGTATTTTCCCAAATTTCCTCCATATCTTCTTTTACACAAAATAGTCTCTCTTTAATGTAACACTGGAACATTTATCATACAGTTATTTCCTAGTATCACTGCTTTTGACTGATTATAAAATGAAACATTGAGAGACTGGCCTCACATCACACAAGTGAGTGAAAGACACAGAACCACAAAGCAAATGATCTCTTCATGTCTCAAATCCTTTCCACCACATAGCACTCTCTTATGTTGCTATAAGCTGCACCTTCTATAAAACATGCTAGGATTTGGATAAATGTTTGATTTTCCTCCAACAGTTTTTTTTTTTTTTTTTAATAAGAGTACAAACACCCAAGATCATAAGTATTCCATTCATTTCTGTAAAGATAATAAGATGTCCCAGTTGTGAAATATGCTAAAGTAAAGAGGGATGTTCGAAATTATAAGGCTGAAATTAACTATCAATTTAACTTAGAGCATACTAAATTTAACTATTAATTTAGCATATAATACATTTTTAATAAGAACAAAAACAGTTTTTAAGAGGCAAAATTCTGATTATGTACATACATGGAAAAAAAGCAGCTCAGATAATGAATATATTTATACTATATATTTTAAAATCTCTGGTGATTAATCCCTGTAAAATAATTTATCTCTTGTGAAATAGTGACACAGTATCACAGATGTTTTCAGTGGATGAAGGTGTGCTGGAAGGTTGTCTATTTTTTTTTTTTTCAATTTGTTATTATTTTCATTCTCCATAGGTATTTTTGGATAATTCTGTTGGAAAGAAATGTTATTTGCTTGGGCCAACTTATAACTACCTTGCCAAATAGAACTAGATAATTTTTTTTAAATTATCTATACTGGTCCTTCCTGTTGCAAATTTTGTCCTTTTGACAGTTTTTAGTAATGTGTAGGTGTGCTTGTGAGCTTTCATCTGAATGAATAGAAGCAAAACTGTAGGTAAGTCAGCATGTGCAAATGCTGTTTTAACAAAAGGACACATTTTATTTTTCTACTGGATAGGCCAGAGAAGAACTGCTATCAACATAAAGATGGTAAAAATGTAATGACATGCAGAGTTATCTCAGAGGGAGTACATACAGTTTTATCTCTCTGTCTCCAGGGGAGTATATGTAAACTAAGCATAAATATTTTTATGTGTGACAGATTTTTAAAGCTAATTGTTAGTAACCCATGGCTCCACAAAAAACCTCTAAGGGGCAATAAACTGCTCCAGTATTAAGAGCATTGTAAAATAAAATTTGGCTACTGTATGTAATGGATTCAAAGGGACTTGATGGGAAGTGTAGCACCAATAGCATGTAATATTTGGTTTGGCATGAAAATATTTTAAATATTCATTAGAGGACTAAAAACTTGGAACAAAAGATGTTCAACTAAAAATAAGAGTTGTGGGCTTCCCTGGTAGTGCAGTGGTTGAGAGTCTGCCTGCCGATGCAGGGGACACGGGTTCGTGCCCCGGTCCGGGAGGATCCCACATGCTGCGGAGAAGCTGGGCCCGTGAGCCATGGCCACTGAGCCTGCGCGTCCAGAGCCTGTGCTCCGCAATGGGAGAGGCCACAACAGTGAGAGGCCCGCGTACCGCAAAAAAAAAAAAAAAAAAAAAAAGTTGTATGGTGGTCATCTTTATTAGAGGGAAAAATGAAGCGTTCCTTCATTTTGCCAGTTGATAACATATAAATATATGTGCATGCTTTTAGGGATAATGAGGACAAGATCTCAATTAGCTGAACTGGATTAAGATTAATTTTAAATGTATTGGGAAAAGAGTTTTAAAATACCCAGATAACATAATGGCCCACCTCATAAATCACCAAAAAGAATAAACCTACATTTTCTTGGACTGTGAGTCTTTTGGCTGGTAAATAGCTACTCTGAAAGAGAAAATATAAGTGTAAACCACATTTCAATTATTTTTTATTAAAAATTTTGAAAATTAAGCATTGTTAAATGTCACATAAAGAAAAATGTATTGTAACCACAGCATTTATTGGATGATACACAGAGGCCTCAATGATGTATTTTCAAAATTATTGGACAATATAGTTCATTACATAGAGCACATCATAGGTTCATGGGAAATCATGTCAGTCATTACTATTAAAATTTCCTGAATTTAGATAGCAAGGACATTCCCATTTTTGCCTCCCTGTTTTTTATAAATTTGAATTCTATGCAATATTCTGTACTTCTAAAATATAGGCAATTCATTGTCATTTGAAGACTCTAATTGAATTTTTATCTGCGCATAAAACAAAAAAGCCTCCCGCAGTTGAGGACTGAAGTTCAAGTGACTAGTATTTGTAATAGTTACAATTAATATTTTATTTAAATAGATGTTGTCAAGTTTACAGTTAGAAAGAAAGTAAACGGAGTGACTACAACAAAAAAAATTCTAGTTGTTTTGTAGAAAGTTCTTTGCTACAGGGTTCAGGGGTGGAATATGAAATTTAATGAGTGTAAATGTCAAGTCATGTGTGTGCAGGGAAAGCACAGAGCTAAGTTCAATTTAAATGGCAGTGAATTAGTTAACGGGGGTGAAGAGATAAGGATAAATAACTAGATCCGACGTTTGAATTCTCAGTGCATTATACAGGAACCAAGAAAGCTAATAAGAGGCTGACTTTTACCAAGACCAATATATTATCCCAAGGATATTGTACTCTCTTGTTTCTTGGGAATTAGACCAAATCTGGGATGTATAGTGAAGCTTTACTGCTTCATTTTTTTAAGAAATATATAGTGGAGTTAAAAAGTTTTGTGTAGGCACATCAGCTAATTGGGTTTTACATATAACAAAATAATCATTTCTCAGAAATATGCAAATAATTGATTTGGTAAGTATTTAAGTTGTTTTTGAAACTGAGCTAGGATAAAAAATATACTGTAAATACATTTTATTAAAAGAGAGATTTCTAAAAACATGAAGCTATATATCCTGGTGATAACAGTTGAGATGTGCTTAATTTCGGTTTCATACAAGCTGTTTTGGAATGTTGCATGCCTAACTTTTGGCCAAATAAAAGCTGGCCTCTTTGAATGTGCCTGTAATATTGATAATTCATTTGAAATCACCCTTCATATGTACTATGCTAATTAACATAGTACCAAAATTTGAAAATTTTTTTTGGTGATTGTCTTCCTTATTTTGTGTCTTCTCTAATATGACATATGCTACAAAATGTCAGAATCTTGTTTTTATCTTATTCACTGCTCTTTCTCAGACTTCTAGAACAGTACCTGGTGCCAAGCAGCTGTACAGTAACTGTTTGTTGAATGAATGAGTGAATGATTGAATAAATGAATAGAGTCCTGCTTCCATATTGCCCAAGTGTTGATCAATGGTCTAGATTTTCTTTCTCTTTTTAAATTTTAACAGGACAGGTTTAATATAAAAATATTAATGATTTATAGGAAATTAACAAAGATAGGGTATAAGAAAACACTGAACAAAATGCTAGGGTTGAGGGAGAGTAGTCAAGGAAAGGACAACCTTTGGGAGAGTGAATCCTAAAAGTTAGGATTCAGACTCATTGGAGACAACGTGGTTGCAGCCCATTGTTTGGTGAAGAATTTGACTGGGTTGTCCCACATCGGAGCTGGTCCACAGTCCCTGCGTAGCTGTTGGCTGGGGTGCTAGAGAAATGCTCTGGGAAGTGTCTGCTGAGGGAACTGCTGAGCTAACTGGGAAGCAGTAAACTAGAGGTCACCAAGGAGCAAGCTAGGGAGCCACAGGATGTAGATTTTCCTGGTGAGAAATTTCCACTGGTAGCACCGTGTGCAGTTATACAAAGCACGCGAGAAAGCGTGTTGCAGTCACTGTGTCCATCTAGGGAATTAGAAATTAAACTTGGGTTGCAATTTAGGTACCAGCATTTAGATAACCTCAGTTATCTAATCTCAGTTTTCTTGTCTGTACATAGAGCTCTTTTGAGGATTAAATGAAATAACATATACAATGCCTAGTATAATATCTGACCATATAGTGGGCCCTCAATTTGATTATTTCTCCCTAGTCCCCTTACATGACCTATTCACAGTTTCAACCAGTAATCAGGAAGTTAATTCATGCCCCCATACCATGCTGTCTATACCCAATAGCAAAAAAATCAAAGCAACCATTCTAATTCTAAAATAATCCCATTCCTTCTCCATCATCTATGGGAAACACCAGTTTCTTTGACTAAGCAGACAGCAAGAAGCTGCCTGGGGTTACTATTGGGGTTACACCTACTGCTGTTTGCCACCTCTTAATTTTCCAAAACAATCACCTCTAGCTCTGGTCTAATTTGATCTGCAAATCCATCCTTACAGGAATCAAGTAATAAGCTATATTTCTTGTTCTCATTCAGAACATGAAGAAACTGACCCCCAGAACAGTGAATGTTGGATCAAAAAAAGTAACAATGGAGAAAAAGTCAGTGTCATCTGAGGGCTGGCTCCATCACTTTGCAAAAAGAATCACCATATACTGGAATGATTTTTCAACTAGATTTTAAATTTTTCTATTTTTCCAGATATCTGCTTATTTGTTTTATTTTGGTACTATGAATTTTTTTAATGAAATATTACAGAGAAGTCCAACCTTTGAAACAGAGTCAGACTGAGTTGTTGTGGTCAAGGTAGGAACGTGGATAGAGAGTCCAATCCACTGGACTTTCCCTTCTCGTCTCCTAAAATGGGTCCACTAGGTGAGAGGAAGCAGCTTGCACCTTTAAATAATCCAATTTCCTTTTAAATAATAAAGCTTACTAAAATGCTATAAAATAGATGGAACAAAAAGAACACATGGTCCAACTTCTAGGGCTCCTTGCCTTATTGGGGTTTCCTCTCTTTGAAATCTGCCTCTGTGATAAGTCATACTATCCACTGACTTCAGTATATTGTTAAAGATTGCTAATTTTTTATATTACCTGGGTAGGCTAGAGTGAGATCTACTGTCTTGTTACTGGAGATGCCAAATGCACACTATGAGTACAGCCATGTCTCATAATTCAAACCTCTTTTAAGAACAGATTTGCCCTATAACTGCTTTTGGCCTAAGATGGTATTAATTTTAAATTATTATCTTCTTTAACTTCTTTTGCTCTCCCTCTTCCTGACTGTGTCTGCCTTCTAACTCCCCAAATCAAATCTTAATCCTCTGAATGGAATGCATTACTTAAAACGAGTCTTAGCCCTTAAGTGGTTAAGTTGTACCTTTGGGATCTTACAGCACAATATGTCATCTTATGTCAAGAAAAAAATAACGTCTAATCTTTGACAGAAATGAATTACTTCATATAGGACAGCTACATTCGGTCTGATACTTGTTGTCAGCTTTCACTGGGAGACGAGGAACTAAGAAATAGATTTCATCAAATTCTGAGATGGGAGGAAATGAAATCTTAGCAAAGAAAACAAGTTATGCCTCTGAAATGAATTGTATGAGCAGGAAGATATATCAGGTGAAAAGTGAATGTTAAAATCATTTGCCAACAGATGACATAAAACATTTTGGACAGATATTTAAGGGCAGAAAGCCCTGCTATTACCAATTTATAAAATATTCATGTATTCAAGAAAACATGTATTCATGTATTTAGATCCTAGAGATCTAAATGATCTCTAGATTGGGGAATTGCTTGTAAACATTCTCTGGTTTTAGCAGTAACTTGTTTTTTTGTTCATGATACTTCTATTTCTTTCCATGAGCTGCCTATTTGATAGGGGTTGAGGGAAAAAAAAAAAAAGTTTGCAGTGTTTTTTGCAAAGTTTTCAAGCTAATCCTTTAGCTTGAATGTGTCTAAAGGAACTTCTCAACACTTCCTTACCTAGATCACTGCAGATTTAAAAAAAGGGACCACAGGGACTGTCTTGCATCAATAGAGAATGAAACATCACATTTGTCAAAAGAAAAAGGGGAGAGGGCCAGATAGCTTAGGGATTAAGGGCAGGCAATGGAACCTTTCAACTCTAAGTCACTTCTCGCCATCTGTTTGTGGTATGTTGACTGTGACAGAAATCATTACTATCTAAAGGCTGTTCAGTTGTCTCCTAGTTGTCAACGACATGGCAGTCTTCATCTGGCTCTTGTTAGACAGATGTCCATATCACACAAAACCTGTCCTGATTAGCAGCCAGTGAATTTATCCCCTTAGGGCAATGTGAAACTTTCCTACCTCTGCCAACATGGGAGAGAAAATGCTGTTTCAGGTGCTGTCTACAGGCAAAATGTCTTTGATGCTGTATCTTTGTCTTATGCAGGAAGATAATCCCCAGAAGTATCCTGCAACTGTGTTCCATTACTGTTGGTTTGGGGGGATTCACTAATGTAACTTAGCTCTTGATGAATTATTCTATTATAACTAGCAAAATAAAGATATGTGATATGCACATTTGAAGATGAGATTTATAACCTTGAGATTTGGATTACCTCTAGCCAAAGTTTATTATGATTTATACATTTATTTTTAATGGTTTCATCTCATATTTGTCTGTAGATGAAGGTACAAAAAGGCAGGAGGGATTAAATGCAAGGCCTCAGACCACAAGGAATAAGTTATGCAGAAACTTGCTGAAAGAAAGGTGAAGTAGAATTAGCTCTACATCAAAGGTAGTATTTTATTTCTACCACTTAATTGCATTATAACTTTAGGTGGAATATTTAACTCTTTTGGGTTTCAGTTGCTTCAAATATAAATGGTAATACTAATAACAACTTTCTAAAGTCACTTTGTACTAAGACCTGTGATTCTGGGAAGATGGTCTGCAAACCATTTTTCCCCACTTTATACTCTCTTATCACCAACTCTGCTACATAGTCAGAGGATTGGGCTCTTTAGATCGTTACATAAGTGAAGGTGGTAGATGGAGACTTCTCATGATACCTGTTTCAAGCTGGGGAATAGAAGATGTAGGAAAGAATCCTTCTGTATGCCAAAGACATAGACAAAATGTCTGTTTTAACCTACCTCAAGCCATGAGGCTACACTAACTTTTTTCATTCCCAGTAGGGTACACACCTAATCTTTCAGGTTATACAGATAAGAAGTGAAATCCCTGAGCGCTCAAGTGATTTATGAAGCAGCAGGTAAAAGTTAGAAGAGGGAAAAAAAAAAAATTTGGTCTCTTGTCTCTCCTTTCAGGATTCTTTTCAAGGATTTACTGTTGCTCCTGGACCACATACATACACACTTTTGGTAGTCGCTAGTATGAATATTGGAGAGACTGTATTCTGCTGAAGGTAGAATGTGAAAAATACAAAAGGGCCCTTTTTTTATTTAGCCCTTGATCTCTGGTGTTCCGTTTTCCCAATATTAAGTGCATGAGCAAACTACTTAATGGCAGAAATGTCACTGCCAGAACTTTAAAGAAGTTAATCAATACTGAGCCTCAATCAAAATTTTACCATTATGTTTCCAAACACTGGAGTCCTCATGGAGACTTTTACATATTCACTGAAATGCTTCTAGAGCACAGAGGTCGGGCTCTTTAAATTGTTCAAGTGTTGCCAACCATCAGCAGGTCCCTGTAGATTATAAACAAGGAACAGAGCCACTGTCCTCCTGTCTGATACTTGTTTTCCCAGAAGAGGGCTGGAGCTGCTGGCTGAAATGTCAGAATAAAACAAGACTTGCCTATTTTTAGATTCAGCTCATACAGTTTCCCTCCTCTTTAATCATACATCAAGATTTTAAACCAGCCACCTTTTGAGAGGCCCCAAGTTTAAGGAGAGCTGTAGTCAATAAGTATGGAAGACCCTTTAATGGAAATATTGTAATATATTGTAACATAATTTGTTGTTTGTTTATTATAGAAACATGCAATTTTGTTGTTCTTTTGGGTTTTGTTTTTGGCTGTCCTAACCAGTGTGTGTGATTAGATCCTTGGTCATAAAAGTGAGCATAATGCCAAGGATTCCACAAGGAATTAAAACAAATAAAAATCTAATAGAAAGAAAACTGTAAGATGTCAGTGTCCTAACCAGAAACTTCATCTCAAAAAATATCCATGCCTCCTCCATCCTATCACACAATCAGAGAAAATGTAAGGAAAGGAAGTACTACCAATTTCTAGCTCCAAAGACAAGCGTGTTGAATAGTAGAGAATAAGAATTGGGATAGTTTCAATGCATTGAGGAAATAATTAAATCATAGTAATATCTCTTATGTTGGGTAGATAATGATTTGGTGAAAATTTAAGCAGAGGTGAGAGTTTGAGCTAGAGGCATAGATAAAGTAGGTTCTCTGTTCATTCATTCAGCAAATATTTATTGATGCCTTCTATGTGCTAAGATCTGCTCTACGTCCTGGGGATGAAGTAGTGAGCAAATGTTTATGGAGATTGCCTTCTAGTGGGCGAAAAATAGATAATAACCCCAAAAATGTATACGTCAGACAGTGTTAACTTCTATGAGGGTTAAGGGCTGATGGTAGTAGTTGTAGCTCAGAAAACATAATTACAGAAGTGCTGTCGTGTATGCAATATCTAGCAGAGACCTAAACAAAGCCAGAGAGTGAACCATGTAGATATATCTGGGAAAGTGTTGAAGGCAGTGGAGTAGCACATGCAAAGGCACTGAAGTGGGGATATACTTGATGTATTTCAGGAAGAATACAGAGAGCGGTAGGCACAGTGAGTCAAAAGGAAAATGGCAGGACATGATGTCAGAGGTGGGAGGGGAGGCAGAACCTGCAATACTTTTGAGGTTATAACAAGTATTTCGGGTTTTACTAAGAGTAGGGTGGGAGACTTTTATACCATTTTAAAGTTTTAAGCAAGGAGATTCGTAATCAGATTTGTCTTTCAAGAGGATCATTCTATCTGTTCTGTGAGACTAGATTGCTGGGTTTCTAGGACAGAAAGCAAGGAGACCAGTATAGAAATACACTAATCTCAGCGAAAATTGTAGGTGGTTTTGACTAGGTGGTAGCAGTGAGAGTGGGTAGATGAAGCTTGATTCTGGGTATTTTTAAAAGGCGATCTGACCGGCTTGGTGATGGATTGAATGTGAGGTGTGAGAAGAAAGAATCAAGGATGATACCAAGGCTTTTGGCACAAGGAAGTGGTAAGATGGACTTGCCATTTACCAAGTTAGAGATGATTGCAAAAGAAATCAGTTTGGAGATAGGTTTAGGTGAACCAAGATTTCAAGTTCAGACAACTTAAATTTGAGATCCTATTAGACATCCCAGTAGAGATATCAAATCAGTGCCAGATATATGAATTGAGTTCAAAGATCAAGGCAAGCTTGTCTTGTAAATTGGTGAGCCATCAACCGATAAGTGAATTTAAAGCTGTGAATCTGAGTGAGTTCACCTAAGCAGTAAGCAAGATGGTAGACTGAATGAAGTTATTTAATAAAAAATTCAAAAATAATAGGTTACCTTAAGGTCCTTTTATGCCCTTTGATTCTTTAAAATCTAATACAAATTAGTTTTTATCATCAGTTTGAGATCTATTTATAATACATTCTAGGCTTAAGGTCTTGAGAATCAAACTTGGTTTATGGTTTATCAAACTTCAGACAGTGAGTTATAGCACTGTTATCTGGACTTTACAGGAGACCTGGTTAGGACATTTTTCACTTAGTCTTGTGTACACAAATAGAACATTGTCTTCTGTTCATTGTTCTTAACCCCCCTTTCAATTGTGTGACATTCTTTCATCCATTCTCATAAGATTGCTTATCAGATAGTACACTGCCTTTACAGTGAAATACTGATTAGTTTGTGGGAGTATTTTCTAAAGTTGATAAATCAATGTACAAAAAATACAGCATCTCATTTCAAAAGAAAGTTAGCTGTCTAAACCAGTGTTTTTCAAAGTACATTCCAAATAACATTCATTCTCAAGGACTTAATTCTAGAAAACATTATGTTAAACAGGTTTCTATACTGCAGGACTTCTCAGGGCCTTTAATAAATGAATGAGCCTTGAGACTGCAGAATGTCAGAGAAGCTATATGTATTTTTGTTGTGTCTAATTTGTTTTTGAATCTTTTTTAAAATACTGGTCATAGGTCTAGTGTCATGAGGAATAAGCTTGCTTAGTCAGTGGCCAAAATGCATAACATTAACTAGTCAGTATTCTTTGATTTTGGACAATAAAAGTGATAAATATCTCTACAAGCAGTAGCAAAGAATGGACATTATGCTTTACATGAATTATTTCATTTATACATATAAGATACGTACCTAAATTCTCCTCATGTTACAAATGCAGGAACAGAAGTACAAGAACAAGAAGTAGCAGCTTGCCCAAGGCCACAGCGCTAACTGATGTTAAGTGCTGCAGTTTAAACCCAGAGCCTTACTTTTCAGAGCCAGGTCGCCAAATCAGTGGTTCTCAAAGTGTGGCTCCTGGACCAGAAGTATAAGTATCATCTGGGAACTTATTAGAAATGCAAATTAACGTCCATTAGTCAGCAATTCTGGAGGTGGAGTCCCATACTCTGTACTTTAGCAAACCATCCAGGTAATTCTAATACACACAGCAGTATGAGAACCACTGACTTAATGCAGTGCAATAAACTGAAATAATACTTGTGTATGGTAGTGAGGTTTAAGAAGGTGACTAGGTTAAAAGGAAATAATCTCCTATCTGTTCTAAACTAGAGGTCTCAGCTTTTATTATAAATCAGAAACACCCATGGTATTCCTAAAACACAAGATGACCCTGAATATCCTTAGGTAAGAGCAGGTATAAAAGTTTATACCAGGTGATTTGGATGCATCTCCAGAATTGGGATGTGTAGAAATCAATGGGGGGAGGGATATAGTTATTTGCTATTCTATATCATTGCTCCCCAAATTTGATGTGCTTAAAAAATACCCAGGGGAGGGCTTCCCTGGTGGCGCAGTGGTTGAGAGTCTAGTCTGCCTGCCGATGCAGGGGACACGGGTTCGTGCCCTGGTCCGGGAGGATCCCACATGTCGCAGAGCAGCTGGGCCCATGAGCCATGGCTGCTGAGCCTGCGTGTCCGGAGCCTGTGTTCCGCAATGGGAGAGGCCACAGCAGTGAGAGGCCCGCATACCGCAAAACAAAAACAAAAACAAAAACAAAACGGGATATTGTTAACATGTAGATCCTGGTCCAGGATCTGAGAGTGGGTCCTGAGATATCCTACTTTTTTTTCTATCAAGCTCCCACTTGATGGAGATACTGTTGGTCTGAAGAAACACATGTTGAATAGCAAAGACTTAATTTACCTTTTGAATTTCTCATTTTCTCAAACATTACTTTATATTTAATAACTATAAAATCAAAAGCTTGAATTTATTTAGAAAACCTCTCTAGAGGAATTCTGAGTACTCTGGGCACAATGCATTAGTATTTCTTTATTGCCTTTCTGTGTTACATGATTGCTAACCAACCATCTTAGTCTGCCTGGGACAGGTTTAGAAAGTGGATGTGGGAGTTTCAGTGCTAAACTGAGTAAATCCTAAACAAACTGGATAAGTTTATCCTCCTACAAGGGATGATATAGAGGAACCCTATCCTAATCTAGAAATACATTCTAGTCAAGTGACTACTCCTAGCGTTACCCTTCTATGTAGGGAGACAAGGGAGTGGATTGGGTTTGCAGAAGCACATTGCCCAATGATCTTTGATGATCTTACATCAGTCTAAGATTCTCAGACTGACTGGCAGAGCCATGATTTTAACGCAAGGAACCTGTCTTTCGAACCCTCCATCTTAACCACTGTGGTTAATGCCCTAAACTTAAGTTTTCCCCTGCAGCTCAGATGTGCTAATAATTCAACTTTTATTTCTATTAGTTTTTCATCTTTTAAAAACTATAGTTTGGATTTTTTACATATTTTTTAAAATAAATAGAGAAAATACTTGGTATATGTGCATACACATAAAATACTATTGGGATACATGATCCAAAAAAGTATGGAGACTATCACCTGTGGAAAATATATCTATATGTATTTGCTGGATAAAATAAAAGTATAAGAACTCCTACTTTCCCATACAGCCACACTGTCCTATTAAAAATGCTTTTTTTTAAGAGCAGAGTTTCTACTCATATATTCTTGAGTCCTTTTAAGATCAGTATAGCTTACTACTGAAAGACTATGCCTGGTTAAAATCCATCCTATTCCTTCTAGGGCTGTCTTTTGGAAATGCTTTTATTGGCTTTGCCTAAATTCTACAGGTCACTCAAATGCCAAGTTGTTAAATTAGTGCATCTTAATATCAAACTTAAAGTATTAGAAATAGAATTAGTTCAAGGGAGTTCTAGGCTATTTTATTTTTAAATACTTAGTTAAAATGGTTTTATATTCTGATATCACATCTTCATAAGCTCTTAAGACACTCTTAAGAATTTCAGTGACACAGAATGAGTTTCAAGTCCTACTCACAGAATCGAGATTTGAAATGACCCCAATAGGAGATAAAACTCTTAAATATATAAATAAATAAATAAATATATATATATATAATTATATATATTTTATATATGCTAGAAGCATTTTAGAAAAACAATTTGTCATGAATTCCTTATTCTTAACAATCCAGATTCTATTTATTGTTTCAGTCCTTTTCTACCAATACATCAAGGCCTTATTTGATCCATTTGGAAACACATATAGTAAATTTAAGCAAGCTAAAATATTAATTGAGAGTATCCTAAAATGGACTTTCAATTAAGTTCTCTATTTTTTTCCATGCAGATGATAAAAATTACATTATTCAGTATGGCCATTTTTTAAAGTCCCTTTAAACATTCATCACTTAACCAAATAGTAGGACAGTTCCACTAGAATAATTTTCAATGCTGGATTAAAATGCTTTTCTAGAAAATTAGGGCCTTTCTATTCAACAACAGCGAAAGCAACAATAGTACTTGTGTACTTAAAAGGCGCTATGCTGTGTGTTTGGCATGGATTTTCTTAATTACTATTCATAACAAAGCAACGTTCCTCTCAGCTTGACCACATTCTTCTTGACACTCTTGCTGGTTTTAGCCTCTGTGACACCCCCATTCCCTGAAAGCAACATCTTAATCTCCTTTGCAGGTTTCTTCCCTCGCCTCTACCCAAACTTGTAATTCTAGAATTCCTAAAGCTTAGCCCATGTAGTTGATTGAATAGTGCCCCCAGAGTGATAGGTCCAAATCCTAACCTATGAATGTGAATTTATTGTACTTGGAAATAGGGTCTTTGGAGATGTAATTAAGTTAAGAATTTCAGATTGAGATCACCATGGACATAGGATGGGTGCTAAATTCAATGATGTTTGCTCTTGTAAGAGAAAGGGGAGAGATTTGAGACACAGAGAGCAAAAGATCATGTGAAGACAGAGGCACAGATTGAAGCTATTTTGCCACAAGCCAGGGAATACCAAGAACCACCAGAAGCTGGGAGAGGCAAGAAATGATTCTCCTTTGGAGTCTTCAGAGAGAGGATGGCCATGCCAGTACCTTGCCTTTTGATTTTTGGCCTCCAGAAGAGAATTCTGTGAATGAATAAATGTCTTTTGTTTTAGGCTACCCAGTTTGTAGTAACTGGTTATGAGAACCTTAGGAAACTAATACACCTGTGTCTCTTCTTTTCTCGCTCTTTCTTTTTTTCCCTAGTTTCTCTGACCTTATGTGCCAAACAGGCTGAGGAATCAGAAGTTCTACTTAGAGTATAAGCCCCTTGTATGTGCCCAAGATGTCTGTCTGCTTTGTGTTTCTACTCGGCTATCTTCTTAGCACTCCACAATGATATGTTCCCAAACGCTCTTGATTATTAACCCCCCAAAAAGAAAAGTCAGGTTTTTTTCTGAGTCTCATTTATGTCAGTTTGTGTCAGCATATCCCCAAGCTTCTAGAGAAACCTAGAATCATTCTTTAATTTGTTCTGTTTTCATTGCTCCCACCCCACCTCTTGTATCTAATCTATCAGCGCTCCTATGATTTATAACTTATCCCTCAAATCAGTCAATTTCTCCTAATCTCCATTATCCTACACATATGTTCACTTTTTACTGCAACTTCATTCCTTTGTTGATTTTTCTGGTTCCTTGTCTCCCTTAGAAGCTCTTTTCCACACAGGAACCAAAGAAATTATTAAAACCATATAAATCAGATTACATCTGCTTAAGATCATGAAATGGCTTTCTTTTGCACTTAGAAAATGAATAATCCCTACCATGGTCTGTGAGGGCCCAGATAGCAGGGGCCTTGCTCATGTTTGTGTCCTCATTTGTATCTCCCTATCCAGGTAGGACTCTGCTTCGACCTGCTGGTTTCCACAGAGCACTTATCACAATGTGCGTTCACATGCTTCCATTTATTTATTATCATTTTCTACTCACTAAACAGTAAGCTCATGAAGGTTAACACTGTGTCTTTTTTCTTCACCAATAAATTCTTGGGATTGAAAACAGTACCTGGTACTCTATAGTAATTTCAAATGGAGGAAAGAATGAAAAAGATACATATATCCTTGATATATCTATTTGTCAGGTTCTCATACAGGCATTTAATTCCAGAACTTTAAAAAAGTAGCATAATGTTCTTGGAAGCTGCCTACCTACAATCATTAATCATTATTTTTTATTAGCATTTGATACTTATTGAACACTTATTTTGTTCCAAGTACTATGCCTAGCTCTTTGTCTACATAATCCCATTTAATCCCTACAACAACTCAGTGAGGTAAGTATTCAAATCACATCCTTCTACAAATGAGAACTGCTATTCTCAGAAAGGTTAAGAGACTTGTCCACGATCACACAGCTAGTACAGGGCAAAATCAGGTCTGTGGCAACAGAGTCTACATTCATAACAACTGTGTAATCTGCCAAGAAACTACTTCAAAGTTTCAGCAGTCCTTTCAAAGTTCTCTTGTTAATGACTGATTTTTGTAACATCCAAGGACAAACCATATTCTAAATTAGATAAGAACACAAAGTCCTAATATTATTAGAACACTTCCCTGGGAGTCTTAGGGTAGGAGCTGATGACTGTACTTTCTTGGAATTGTTTTGTTAAATGAAGTTATCCTTTGAAAATACATTCTCTTGATTATCATTTAAATACAGATGTAATCATAGATTTTATTAGGTGGACATATATACATACATTTCTGAAAATTGATATGAATGAAATACTTCAAGCCCTAATAACCAAAGTAAAAATATCAAAGTTTGGATTCAGCCAAATTATTTAATTGCCATAAGTCTCAAATTGATTTTTGTTATATAATTGTGTTGATGTGATATTTACTCAGCTCATGTGTTTTGGTTAATTTTGTTTGTCAATTTGGCTAGGCTATGGTACTCATTTGTGTGGTCAAACACCAGCCTAGGTGTTGCTGTGAAGGTAGTTTTTAAGTGTGATTAACATTTAAATCAGTAGACTTTGGTAAAGCAGATTACTCTCCATAACACAGGTGGGCCTCATCTAATCAGTTGAAGACCTTAAGAGAAAAAAATGAGGTCCCCAAAAGAAGAAAGGATTCTGCCTGCAAACTGCCTTTGGTCTCAAAACTGCAGCATTCATTTTTCCCTGGGTTTCTAACCTGCTTGCCTGACCTGCAGATCTCAGACTCAGGTGATTCAATTCCTTAAAATAAATTTTTCTTTCTATATATCCATACATCCTGTTGGTTCTCTTTCTCTGGAGAACTCTACCATGCCATATAACACATATATGAAGGAAAAGCTTCTAACAGTTTTACTTCTCTTTTTATTTTATTTGTTAAAGCAGTCACAATGGTGGAGTGAGTTTCAAGGAGAGGAGGAATAGAATTTACCTCTTGGCAGGGAATGTCAAGGTTCTGGGAGAGGATGGAAACTCCCAAACTGGCAATATTGCCAGTGTCATTTTTGCAAAATACAACCTGATACACATCATGTGTCCTGCTTTGTGATTCTTTTTACTATTATTAAACCAAATCCTTCCATCTTTTTCTCCTCTTCAAGGAAAATTCAACCTCCTCTCTGAAGATTTCATTGATTAGTACTTTCCTTTTTTGACATCATTTATTGTTTATCATCAGTCATTTGGCATTTAAATGCCATCTATTACATTATACTTTGTAGCCAAAGGTCATAGTAGTTAAAAAAAAAAAATGGACTCTGGAATTAAGAATTAGGTTCCAACCCATCTCTGTTATATCTTAGTGGGACAATTGGCAAATGAATTATTCTCTCTGAGCCTTGGTTTTCTTGTCTATAAAATGGGAAAATAATAACATCTTCCCCATGCTATTAAAAATAAATGAGAGAACATTCATAAAGAGTCTTTCATGATTTTACCTAACATTTGTTAATCACTTTCTATATGTGAGGTTTGCTGCTCTATTCATTATATGATTCAAGGCACATAGCATCATATAACCATTTGAAATCTGTGTTGTTAATATGGCTTGGTCAAGATACATAATCTTTGAACAACATAAAAGCTGAACTTTGAGTTCCTAAGTTATGGTTCATTATTTTTTCACCAGATCATGATGTCTCCCTCTTTTGTGCCTACTATTATGTCTACCCATTGTAGCTGACTGACTTCTTAAATTAATGAATATTCAATTTTTTCAGCTTTACTGAGTATTATTGACAATTAAAACGGTAAGATATTTAAATTATGCATCATGGTGATTTGATATACATATAAATTGTGAAAGGATTTCCACCATCTAGTTCATTAACATATCTATCACCATATGTATATTTTATGAGAACATTAAGTTTTCCTCTCTTAGCAAATGTCAGTTATATAATACAGTATTATCAGCTATAGTCACCATGTTTTACATTAGATCCTCAGACCTTATTCATCTTATAGCTAAAAGTTTTTATCCTTTTATCAAAGATAAAGGATATATATATATATATGTGTGTGTATATACACACACACACACACACACACACACACACACATATATTATTTTTTTAAGTTCTACAAATAAGTGATACCATGCAGCATTCGTCTTTCTCTTTCTGGCTCATTTCACTTAGCATAATGCCCTCGAATTTCATACATATTATCACAAATATCAGGATTTTCTTTTTTCTCATGGCTGAATAATATCCCATTGTGTATATACACCACACATTCTTTATGCATTCATTCATTGATGGACACTTAGGTCATTTCCATATCTTGGTTATTGTGAATAACACTGCAGTGCACATGTGAGTGTAGATATCTCTTTGATATCCTATTTTCATTTTCTTTGGATACATATACCCAGAAGTGAAATTACTGGATCATATGGTAGTTGTTTTTTTAAATTTTTTCAGGAACCTCCACGTTATTTTCCATAGTGGCTGCACCAATTTACATTTCCACCAAGAGTGCACAAGTTTTCCCTTTTCTCCACATCCTTGCCAACACTTGTTATTTTTTGTCTTTTTGATGACAGCCATTCTAATAGCTATTAGGTAATATCTCATTGTGGTTTTGATTTGCATTTCCCTGATGAATAGTGATGTTGAGCACCTTTTCATGTACCTGTTGGCTGTTTGGATGTCTTCTTTGGAAGAATATCTATTAGGTTCTTCCAGTTTTTTAAATTGGATTTTGGGGGTTTTTTGTTGTTGTTATTGAGTTGTGTGAGTTCTTTCAAGTCCAATTAATGAGGAATTACAATTCATTTTGATCATTCAGTCACACAAAGAGTATGACTTTGTATATATTTCAAATTCCAATAGGGGATTTAGAGGAATCTTAGAAACCTTGCTGATCTTAAGACTTGGTAAAGTTCATGAAATGAAACCAACTGTGTATTGTTGACATGTCTGGTGTCCCCAAGTATCTTTAGTAATGAACATCATTCACTCCAGTCTTGTCAGTTAGTAATACATGATAATCCTAGGCTTATATTAGATTTATAGACTTACGGACTAAAAATTTTGTATTTGTTTTAAATAATATCTTTGCAGCAGACATATCTATACACACTGTGGTTGTTGTGCATTTTAATTAAACAGCAAAATATGTGGTACAAACAGAAGTTTTTAAGAACATGGTGGTGATGGGAATTTTTATGCAGTTATCTCTAATTTTGCTTGCTCTGCTGAGCTGGATCCTAGAGCTTTGAAAGAAGACTGAATTAGTCAGTATTCCAAAGTGCTGAAAAGAATTTTGACATTTGAGCAAATGGTGATATGACTTGCAATTTTTTTCAACATAGCTGGACTTTAGGTATGTCATATGTGAAATGTACCCATTGCACAGATGGCTTCTAAGGATCCTCAAAGTTATAAAATTTAATATTATAGATAAATAATCTTTGACTACAGTCTAAGTAAAACTCCTCATTTTCTTTGCTCAGTGTGATATTTTCAAATACATGAAATGAGCTGTTAATGCATACAGTGGGACTTATTAAAACAAAATTATAAATCAAGTCTATCTTAAAAAATAATTCGAAAACTGCCAAAATTGGTACCACATTCCCATAGCAGAAACTAACTGGAATGGAGTACTGGCTCCCCTGCTATGGAAAGGCTGTGTCTTGGCCAGGTTAATGCTAGACGAGTTGTACTCATTAACTATTTTGTCCCTGCATTAATATGAGTTTGGGTCTCCAATTCTGAGCAAACCATAGTCTTTCCTTTCTCATATCATCCTAAGAAAATATATCTATCATAACATGGTATATAATGTCATAATATTGAACTTCAGAAATATAGACCTTTTTGTTTAGCATATCCAAATGCGGGTGTAGGAAATATACTGGTAGAATTACATTGCTAGTTTAGAGCCATAGAATATCAAATAAAATTATTTCCCTAATTGGGACTTCCCTGGTAGTCCAGTGGTTGAGACTTCGCCTTCCAATGCAGGGGTTGCGGGTTTGATCCCTGGTTGGAGAGCTAAGATCCCACATGCCTCGCGGCCAAAAACCAAAACATAAAACAGAAGCAATATTGTAACAAATTCAATAAAGATTTTAAAAATGGTCCACATCAAAAAAAAAAATCTTATAAAAATTATTTCCCTAATTCAGTTAAGTGAAATAATAGTAGAAAAGTAGTAGTATGGACATCTTCTAATAATATGACAGACTAGATTATCAGAGAAGTCCTTTTATAATAAAATATCTAGATCTTACCTGGGAATGGAAATGACAACATATGTGATTAGTATATTGCTGGGCTTGCACAAAGTAATGGAAAACTTTATTGGCCCTCTCTACCATACATCTACAAAAAAAATCATAAATCTTAAAACAGATTCATGAAGATATGATAGGTTTAATCTGAGGAAGCATGCCTAAAGCAGTGCAGATTTCAGAGAACGAACTCTTTGTCTTCCAGCAAGGTGGGACAGTTGAAACAGAGACTGTTTCTTTAGGCAGGTATCCTCAAGGTATACTCATGGAGTACCAAGAAAATAGCACTCATTGATTTCCAGCTGAAGTAAACACAAAGCTCATCTAGAAGAAAGCATTACTTTTTAGGTCTTTAGGATTCCTGAAAATAAGCTCAAACAAATGTAAGATCACCACTTAAGACCATTAGATACCCAAAGGAGCAATGTCCATGAATGGGAGTGAATAGACATAATTAAACTACAAATTTGTATTCCTAAGGAATTATAATATTGGATTTATAAGACACAAAACCCTAAAATACTTTATATAAAATGCTTTGAAAAACAATAGTGTCCAAAATGAGAAAACAATAAAGGTTGTCAGAAAATGAGATTCCCTTGAAAATGGAAAACATAAATAAAATACAAATCTAGATGAAAAATAAAATATTTGAAAATAAAAAATATATGGGGTAAACGAGAGATTAGACATAAGTGAAGTGGGATTTTAGATAATTGGAAGACAGATCTAAGGGAATTTTATATATATATATATATATATATGGAGGAAAAAATGAAAGGTCTCAAAGATATCTAACCAGAATCCTATAAATAGAGAAGAAAAAAATAAATAAATAAAAGCTCTATCTGAATAATGTGAGAGAATTCTCAGGATCTTGTAAGAGATGTAAGACTATTAACAGGAGATCCATAAAACATCAAAGTAAGAAGATGTTTTTAAATGTCTGTGGTTTACTAAATAGAAACAATTATTAGACATACCACAGATCTTTTAACAATAACTATGGAAGCCAAAGAGATAGCAAAAAAATATATTTAAAGTGCCGAGAGAAAATGACTGTCAACATACACAGGTTTAAAAAAAAAACTGTCTTTCAAGAAGAAAGATAAAATAAAGATATTTAAGATAAACTGAGAAAATTTAACACCATAACACAAATAAGTAACTACTAAAGTTTGCACTTCAGAAAGAAGAAAAATAATCCTAAAGTATGAGATATAAGAAGAAATACTGACCCAGAGGAATAGATATTTAAAAGCAAATGTAAAAGAAAACACATTATTTTTATCAACTGATATGTAATATTAGCTAATCTGTGACATTAAAGTATTGAAAGTATGTAAATCAGAATGTGGTACTGAGAGAGAAAATATTTTCAGGGTCATTTTATTTTTAATAGTTAAGAGTTAAGATGTTGGTTACTTTTTTTTATTTTTACTTTAAGGTAAGTGTTCCAGGAAATTACTAAAATACTAGAAATAGAATATGTAACTTACAAATCAGCAAAATAAATTGATTAAGAAACAAGCAGTTAATCCTAAAGAGCAAGAAGTGGGGAAGAAAGATGGTGGGGGAAAAAAAAAAAGTTAAACGAAAATGAGAAAGAAAGTACAAAGATGGTAGAAATAAGCCAGAACAGATTAGTATTCAAATAAATGTCATGGATTACATGTACTAGCTGGAAAATTAAAATTGACAGAGTGAACAGTAAAACAAAAACCAACTATATGCTACTTATAATACACATACTGAAAGGTTAGAGTAATTGTTTTCATCATATGCCATGTCAACCATTATCTTCCTTCTCCTCCTTGTCAACATCATCATGACAAATGTTTACATAATGTTTACTTTGTCCCAGGCTTAATCTTAGCACTTTACATGCTAATGCCCATTCCCATTTCCTATTAATCTTTTTTTTTTTACCAGTTGTTATCAAAAAGTTTAAATAAGCTTTCCATACAGATATTAAATGGTAGAGCTAGAATATTAAACTAGGAAATATTCCCAGGACTTGAGAAGGACTCAGTGTATATAATAAGGACTCATGTAATAAAAGTTTGCTTCATGATGAAGATATAGCACTTGTAAACTTATATGATTCTAATAGGATAGTCTCAAATACGGTAAGCAAATAATGACAGTTTTGGGGCAAAACCCACAAGTCTCGCAATCTACTTGCATATTTTAACACATTTCTCCCACATATTTAGTCAAACAGACAAAAACAAAGGCAAATCTTCCAAATAATTCATTACTAGGTCAAACAAGAAATCATAATCAATTTTACCAATTTTTAGAACTAAATGATAATAAACATACTACACACCAAAATTTCAGAACAGAACATGCAGTAATTTGAAGGAGATTTATAGACTTCAGATTATCGAATTAGATAAAGAAAAAAGGACAAAAGTTAATGAGTAAAGTAAAAAGTTATTAAAAGAACAACATATACATCTAAATAAAATAGTTGGCAAGAAATAATAAGGATAAGAATAAAATGAATGAAAGAAAAATAAAAATACATTACAGAAGATCAAGCAGCCGAACATTGTTTTTTTGAAAAGGCTAATAAAAGTTATACAGACCTTTGCTAAGATCAATTTAAAAAAAACTGATTAGTTTTGTATATGACAAGGAGACATAATGACAGATACAGTGCAGATTTAAGAAGTAAAAAAGAATAGCCTTACATTAACAAATTTGAATACTTCAGTAAATTCTTAGAATACATACCTTATCAAAACTGAAACAAGTAAAAACATAAAGCCTGTAACAAGTAAATGTATAAGACAACAAAATTATCCCACATATAAAGTCATCAGGACCAGATATTTACTGACAGTTCTTCCAGAGTTAAATAGATTATTTAACTTTAATACAAACTATAATACCAGTACAAAAAAGAGAGAGAGAGAGAGGGAGAGAGAATGAAGAAAGGAAGGAGGAAAGGAATAACTGGTGTCTTAAAACAAGAGAAATTTATCCTCTCACAGTTCTGGAGGCGAGACGTCTGAAATAAAAGTGTCAGCAGGACTGTGCTTTGTCTGAAGGCTCTAGCAAAGACTGCTTTCCTTGACTCTTCCAGCTTCTGGTGTCTCCAATGTCTCTTGGCTTGTGGCTGCATCACTCTAATCTCTGCCCTGGGGTCACATTGCCTTCTCTCCTTCTGTCAAATCCCCCCTTTGTGTCTCTCATAAAATAAATGTTCTTATCTGTAGAGCTCACCTAGATAATCCAGGATGATCTTGACTCAAGATCCTTATATCTGCAAAGACTCTTTTTCTCAAAACAAGGACAAACTCACAATTTCTGGGAATTAGAATGTGGGCATATCGTTTTGGGGACCACCATTCAACCCACTGTAGTCTCCTTATATGCAAATTTATCCCCAAAAATGTGGTGTGAATCAGTTAAGAAAAAGAGATCATGCATGCATTCTTATTCTCATCTTTCCCTTCCTATACACAAGTTATAAAGTTGAGAGTTCAGGCCAATTCCATGAACAGGCTAGTTGAGATGTGTGAGATATAACGGAAAAGAGAAAGTAGTAGTTTAGAAGCTCCTTGGTAGCTGTCAGAGACTGCTACTGCCTATCCAACTGTCATGTTTCCCTTCATTTTTGCTCAGAGTCCCCCAGTCTTGTTCAGTACAGCAACGTACCCAGCACAAAGGACTGAATGATAATTAGACAAGCGAGGTATGACCATCCCTTTGTTGATATTCACATTCCAGCCTCTTTCCTAGTTCAGGGTGCCCAGTGACGTTACAACCAATAGAATGTAAATGGCAATTTTTTGGATTTCAACAAAAGGTTTTCCTTTGATAAAAAGTAAATTCCTATTCTTGCCCCTTCCTCTGTGCTTAGACCACTGGTGTGACGACATGATTCTGAGATTGTAACATCTATAGTGTGACTCTGACATAAGCCCACAGTGAAAATCCAATAAGAACAAAGCAGGACACTGTCGGACCAATCCCACAATTGCCTTTTTCATATTTCTTCAAAGTGAGATAATTACAGATTACTAGAGCCAATATTAGTTAGGTTTTCTGTTACTTGAAGCCTAAACATCTCTACCTAAAATAGTAGATGATAACATTTTAGATGCTCGTCATTCCCCATATTTTTTGTCTATATATACACAGCAAGTGGCATCCTGGTCTTTTGTTGACAAACTCACTTTTACAAGGTCAGAGACTAGAGGAAACATCTGTTATTCAAGACTCTTTTCAGTAGCTACCAGTGTCTATGCACTAGCATGAGGGTAGCGCTTTGTTAGGGCCCTTCTTGTACTTCTCACTCTCCTTTGAATAATTGAATAATATCGACTGTGCTTTTATTGTGCAAAAAAATTAATCCAACAGGCATTAAAGTTTTCTCCTTTATTTTTCTTCTTCTGTATTTTCTAAGGATACAATACTGCTATTTGTCCATACCTTTTTTTTTTTTTTTGGAAGTATAAGACAATGCTTAGAACTGTCACATTATCATATCTACTTGACAGATTTTCCTGGCAAATACAATGTTGACAGAAACAATTGATACCCAACATCTAAAATATAAACGTCTCTTCAGATTATTGACTTATGATCCTGAGAAGAACAGCCTTCAGTAGCTCTGATAATCACAGCCTTCCTCTTTAAAAAGTATCCTTTTAAATGCCAGAGCTTGTTCCTGTAGAGATTTAGGAAGGTTTACCTGATGTAGATGTGTAGTTTGGAAACAGAAGGTTGTGTATCTCATGGTCCACAAAGGAC
This sequence comes from Neophocaena asiaeorientalis asiaeorientalis, assembly GCF_003031525.2. Lineage (NCBI taxonomy): Eukaryota > Metazoa > Chordata > Mammalia > Artiodactyla > Phocoenidae > Neophocaena > Neophocaena asiaeorientalis. The sequence goes on along the minus strand of NW_020173979.1, from coordinate 8,838,797 downwards.
CTTTCCTGTGTGATACCTATACATTTAGATCTTTCAGGGAAATCAGTCAAAAACATCTGATGATTTCATTGTTTGGTTGCTCTTTATTACCTCACAGTGTTACTGTCATTCAAAAAGGTATGGTGAGTTAGACAGTATTGTTTTTAACTCCCAAGCAATTATGTCTCAACCTGGAGACAGTGAACAGATTCGCAGAAAGAGGTATCACATTAGTAATCTGTAAATCACAATCAGTACAAGTGCTGATGGACTCAAGACTGATACTTTTTACTTAAATATTGTTTAAATTACACTCAACATTTTAGAACATTTAAATGCGCAACATTGGCCTGGCCTGGTCTCAAGCATTTAGAAAGTAACAACTTCCTAGAACTCTTAAAAAAAGAGGCCCATAATGTTTAACAAGCAACAGATTTCTATATCTCAAATTCAAATATGATAAGTACAATATATATTGTGAGTGTCCTGTAAAATGACTATTTGAAGGTATATATATATTTACATATAAATATGAAATTGCAAATGTATTTTTAGCACATACCATCATATCTCAGAGCTTATGTTCTCTAAAGTTCTCATATTAAATTTAGGGTAAATGCCATGTAAATAAACATTGTGTGTGTTTAAATGAAGAGATTCCACTTATTAAAAAGAGAAAAAAATATCATCCTATTTATTTCTAGGATCCTTCTCCTTGGAGAACATTCCCAAAGTGATAAACAGTGTTTACATTCTGTCATTGCAACAAAGCTATCTTCAATATAGAATACACAAGCACCCACACACATACTCACACACAATTTATTTAGGGACCAATAAATTACCCACATGTAGGTAGAGAGCCCAAAATAGGCTCTGGAATTCAAATTCCATTTCTGTTTCAGTAACTGGATCTTCATACACACACACATATATGTATGTATGTATATGTATATATATTATACACACACAGATGGCGTTTGGAAAAATTACTTGACATTTCTGAGCTACAGGTTCTTCGTAAGTGATACGGAATATTGATATCACCTTTACCCTTCTCTATCCATTAGGAATCCTTCTGGTTTAAGTGTCAGATTCACGTGCACCTCGATTGACAATTCAGAATTCATGCTGTATCCCAGGATCAATCCTTCATTGCTGCTTCTTCTGGGTAAGTTCTGTTTTTCTACCTGGGTATGAGAGAGTTCCCAATTGTTTCTGTGATACCAGTCTTTCAGGTTCTCAGATGGTGGGAAAAAAAGGAAAGTCTTAGTTCAGTTTTCCATCCAAAATTATGTCCCCCTGGCTGTGATTTAGTCACAAGCTCATTCTGGAGACATTCTGTATAGCCAAGTGATTAAGCTGGTGTAAAGTTAACTTCAGGAGGAGAACTTGGGGAAAGGGGAGCGGCCTCTGGAGGAATACTGAAGGGTTATTAGAAGGAAAGTTGTTAATAAATGCTGGAGAGAAAAAAACCCCAATAGTTCTTCACTATAATTATTTAGACTGGTCTTGGGAGGCTTGGATATATTACTTAGTTAACCTGATGCCTACATGTTGTCCAAAAATGGTAATTGTAATCAAGTTAATTATTGTTAACAGTATTTTAACACTGTTTATGGTTTCTGAAATCATTTTATATCTTTTATCATATTCAATACTCACACACAAAACTCTTCTTGGGTTATCTTTAGAGGTTGTTTCTAAATGTTTGTGGCTCAGGGAGGCTGTGCTGCCAGCCTAAGGTCATGCAGCTGATTGATAGCAGGACCTAAACAGACACCAGGTCTTGCATCTCCATCAGACCACAGGGGCCTAGTCATATATCCTATTGATGCAATCACCTTTCCTATGTCTAAGTGATTGGTAAAGCACATCTGTGAGATCAAAACTGGGTCAAAGGGACAATGTGTACATTTTCTTTCATAAGAGGCAATACTGTTCGTCTTCTCAATTTAGCAGTTTTTCCCTCTTATTTAATTTATAAATTACATTTAACTTGTGCTTACTCCCCTTCTGAGTGAGGAACCAGATGTGACATAAACAAAGGCCTCTGTTTGCTAACCCCTATTTGACAGCACTTGGTAGAAATGAAGTCCAGGACAATTTCAAGTGACAAAATATGAAACAGAAGTTGAGAAGCAGTAAATTAGCATGGGTAAGAATAAGGGTAAATATCAACATCTTAAGTATTCATAAAATCTTTTTAATCAGTAATCCAGTAGGAATCACATTAAATATAATGCCAGGGAATCTGGCAAAAGAAATATCTACCTAGGCTTCCCCTCATAAAATCAAAGATGACTAGAAACAGATAAGAAGTCACTTCACACCTTTGCCTTCTGATTCAAAGACTTAATATCAGCCCAACACAGAACACAGACACTTTGCAGCTATCCCGTTACATGTGTCATAGATGTGGTTTGAGAGTGCTGGTATTCATCCCAACCTGGTATTTATACATTACTTTGAAACACAATACACTGGACAGAAAGACTTTCCAGGGCATGTGGGAGGGGGGTAAGTACTGAGTGTGGCATGTTGTTTCTGAGGAGCTTGAGGTTCAATAATGAAAGCATCTGGTAGGGAAAAAGACAAGGACATTCTAGGAACAGTGTATGTTCCTGGCATTCTGCTGATTTTAAGACCAGGGAGGAGTGACTGGAAAAATCCCAACTTCAACATGGTATAGCCGTATTAGACACTGGAACCTGGCATATCAAATTGCCCTCCAAATGCAGATCTGAAAAATGTATTAAAAATTGCCCAAATGGAAGTGTTAGCAACACTTGGGGCAAATTCACACTCTATTTGCTTATGAACATGAAGTTTGGATAATTTCACCCCATTTGTCTCTTCCTTCTTTAACAAGTAATACTCCATGACTGTCATTGGGCTTCTTTTGTATTGATAATGTCTCCACCTGGCAGAGCTCATTTAGTCCCAGGGCTGTGAATGCTTTCTATATGCTGATAGAGAAACTCTAGTTGGAAGCTAGTTCCTGTACTAGCTTTTGCCATAAATTTTATACTCTTGTATTTGGCTGGCTCCTCAACGTTTCTATTTGAAGGTATAATAAATATTTCAAATGTAACATATACAAAGACAGGTAAGTATGTCTTCTTTCTCTCCAGTTATTCCATTTGCCTCAAAATATGTTTTGTCTGATGGTAAGAAAATTATACTGGTTTGCTTTGCTTTGTATTTACCTTACGTATGTTTTCAATCTTTTACATTTATATTTAGTTATAATACACATGCAGGAAAATGCCAGTAAACATATAGCTCAATGAGTTATCACACAGTGAATACCATGTATCCACCATGTTGGTCAAAAGGTAGGATATTGACAGTACTCTCAAAGTTCTTCTTGATACTTGGCCCCCTTCTTTAAATATAGACATTGCCTTGAATTCTAACACTAGTTTTATTTGCTTTTGAACTTCATATAACTGGAATCATGCACATGTCACTTTTTGTGTCTGATTTCTTTGCTCAGTATTATGTTTATGTGATTTATCCATGTTATTGCATATAATTGTATTTCAGTTATTTTCCTTGAAATTTACTTTGAAATACAAAGGAATAGTGTATGAATATACTATTTATCACTTTTACTGCAGATGGACATTTGGGTTTTCTCCAACTTTTGTTTATTGCAAGTAAAACTGAACATCCTTGTATACTCTTGTATGTGTCTTTTGGGCATATGTGAGTATTTCAGTTAGGCCCGTATTAGGTATAGGGAATGTATTTGGTCAATCTTAGAAGATAACGCCCAACAGTTTTCAAAAGTGACTCTATCAATGTACAATAAATACCACCAACACTATAAGAATTCCAGGTATATCACATCCTCTCCAACACTAAGCCTTGTAAGTCTCACATTAGTTACTCTGATGGGTGTAGGGTGACATCCTATTATAATTTTAAATTTCAGTTCCCTGATTGCTGATGAGGCTAAGCCCATTTGTATATGTTTATCATTTCCTGTGTGTGAAGTATCATTCAAGTCGCTTGATCTTTTTTTTTTTTAACTTATTTATTTATTTTGGGCTGCATTGGGTCTTCGTTGCTGAGCGCAGGCTTTCTCTAGTTGTGGTGAGCGGGGGCTACTCTTGGTTGTGGTGCGCAGGCTTCTCATTGTGGTGGCTTCTCTTGTCGCGGAGCACGGGCTCTAGGTGCGCGGGCTTCAGTAGTTGTGGCACGCGGGCTCTAGAGCGCAGGCTCAGTAGTTGTGGTGCACGGGCTTAGTTGCTCTGTGGCATGTGGGATCTTCCTGGACCAGGGCTCGAACCCAGGGCTCAAACCCATGTCCCCTGCATAGGCAGAGTGATTCTTAACCACTGCGCCACCACAGAAGCCCCAAGACACTTGATCTTTTTATTTTTCTCTTGGATTGCGTGTCATTTTTGTACTGATATATTGTCAGTTTTATGTTACGGATATATTCTCCCATTCTGTAGCTTGCCTTTTATTCTTTTGGTGGTATCTTCTGGTAAATAGGTTTTTCATTTAAGGTAGTTTAATTTATCAATCTGTTGCTTATAGTTACTGCTTACCATTTAACAGCTAGATCCCTACTCTTCCAGACCTTAAAAATAGTCTCCTAATATTGTTTGGGAAGCATACTGTTGCACCTTTCAAATTTAGGTCTACTTGGAATTGACTATTGTGTGTAAAGTGGGAGTCAGATTTTATTTGACTGTCATATTTCCACATCGAGTTATAATTGGACAAACACCATTTATCAAAATAACTGTCTTTTCCTCACTATTCTGCATTGCCAACACCACCTTTGTCATAAATAGTGCCCATAAAGATATAGATTTGTTCTGAACTTCTAATAATGATCCATTGGTCTATATGAAAATTAAACAAATACCAAACTCTCTTAGATATATTAGTATTATGATAAGTCTTAACATCCAGTAGAGTAAATCTTCCCTCCTTCTTGTCTCCCTCAAGATTATCTGGTCTATTATTGGCACTTTGTATTTCCATATAAATTTTAGAATTAGTTTGAAAACTCTCACACACACACATACCACACACATGCACACACAGAAGACTGTTGGGGTTTTGATTGGGGTTGCATTGAATCTGCAAATCAAACTAGTGTAATTGACATCTTTTCAATATTGAATCTTTTTAGTCCATGAACATAATATTTTTCTCCATTTATTTTATTTTGGTTTAATCTAACTCAGAGTATTTTGGGGTCTTCTGTTCCTTGTATATTATTTCTTAGAAACTTTCTTAGGCAATTGATATATTTGATACTATTCTAAGTTTTTAGAATTTTTTATTCTGCATATTTCTGGTAAGAGAAACATAATCAGTTTGTGTGTGTGTGTGTATATATTGACTTTTTAATAAAAACGTAAAAAAACTCACTAACTTTAATAACTTTTTTTTTTTTTTACTTTGCACATAGGCAAATACTATGAAATATTTTATCAACCTAGTAGTTAATATTTAGGTACTTGGTAATATATATTTGTGTGTGTATGTCATTAGGGGGAAGGGAAGCTTTTTTCATGGAGACATGTACTGGGGCTTTTCCAATTTTAGCATTAAGATGCTTATTGACCTTAGTCAGATAACGTAATTTCCTAGTTTTCATTTGATTACCAGTAGAGTTGGGGTGAAACCAAAACTGTCTGACCTGGTCTGTCTTCACTAAGAAACTCTCAAGACGAGCCCAAAGGCCTTCTGTCTAACACTTGTAACGTTCTTCCTACAAGCTGGAGATACCTAGTTACTGACAGCTTAAGCTGTGATTAGCATATGATTTAATAAGAAAAATACCAGGCAATTAGCAGTTATATGTCAGAGTATTTGTTTCCTAGGGCTGTCTTAATAAATTGCCATAAACTTCGTGGCTTTATGCAGCTGAAATTTATTTTTTTATAGTTCTGGGTGGGGTTCCTTTAGGAGGTTCTTAAGGAGAATCTATTTCATGCCTGTCTCCTAGCGTCTTGGCACACTTCGGTATTCCTTGGCTTGTATCTGTATAATATAATTCCAATCTCTGCCTCTGTCTTCACATGGATTTTTAATGTAGGCTTCTTTTCTCTTTGTGTCTCAAATCTCACTCTCTTTCTTCTTGTAAAGATACTAGTCATTGGATACATGGACCCGTAAATCCAGGATGATCTCCTCTCTAGATCCTTACTGTAATTATATCTACAAGGACTCTTTTTCCAAATAGGATCACATTCACAGGTAGTGGGGATCAAGACTTGAACATATCTTTTGGCTTGCCACTACAGTTAGTAAACAAGTAAAACTCATTATACTTGATACTGTGAAAATAAATTTAAGTACTGAATGTAAAATGTTTTATTAAATCCCTTTCATTTAGAAAGTGATCTAGCAAAAATGGAATTATTATGAGTATTATTTTACTGATTATATCACTATAGAATTATCAGAAATAAATATTATGTGTATGTACAAGCAACTATTCCCTTTAATTAAATTTTTGCCAAATCAGTGTTTATTTAAATAACCAATTAAATAAGCATTTAATTTTTGTCATTCAATGTTCTGGCTTTTGCTTCATGTTCTAAAGAAGAATTCCTTTAACAATTTAGATATGAAAGGATTTTTAGAAAATAAAGTTTTGTTTTCTTCAACTTGGTCCCATTTTATTTTAGACATAACACATGTATGGCTTTTCAGTTATTTAAGGTCAACTGTTTTTGTTTTTACTTATTTCTTCTCCATTTTGTGAGACGTCCTATTTCACTTTATTGTCAACAGAAGTTTCTGTAGCACTTCCCCAGCCAACATTGGGAAGTTCCTGAAATTTACTCCCTTGCTCCCATTATCAGTGGAGTTTTCCAGAGCTTCAGTCACTCTAAAAACCTCCCCACAACTCTTCTATTACAATATACTGTTGGATAAAACCATTCATATTTATGATACATGATCAATTCATTTTAATGCTTTAAATTTTGGGACTATTTCCTTTTTCACAGATTATTGGAAAGGTGAGTTTAATACATCAATACTTGTGAAATTTTGTAACTTAACAAGAGGGAAGAGTGCTTTTGAGTGATCATATAGCTTAAATATATATAGAAAGTTGTGTACATGTCAAATAACTACAAATTCCCTTTAGATGAAAGTTTCCCAAATGATAAATAAAGATAAAAAGCTGACAAGAGGGCAATTTAAAGATGAATTAAAATAACCAAAGCATATTTGTGGTAGAACTCAGAAGTAACTCCTTGTCAATCAATTAGCAAGTGTCCATCCTCTTCCCCCTCCAGCCCTTCCCTTTAGCTCTTCCCCTGCAGGCGCTTAAGTAATATAAATTAATAATATGACAGAGGGAGATAATCTCATTAGTGGAATCTTGGGCTATTTTAGTGTCCTCTTGACATTCACCTTAACTTAGAAGTTATACAATGGCCCAGAGTAAAGATGCATCACTAGAAACTGTCATAAAATTTTGATAATTTCCAAATTTACAATAATCATCTAAATTCTGTCCCAGCAGTCCTATCCCACCCTAATATAATATGGTAGTCATGTCCATAAATAAGCATAATGGAATACAGAGAAAGCTTTCCATGGTATTTAGAATCTCCATCTTATTTCCCAGGTACTGGATGTTCCTTTATTGTTCTAAACAGACTATGACCAGATAAGGACAAAGAGACATTCTTATCATTCCTGTTAACCTTATCTATAGAGGGTATTGACCTGGTTCAAGATTTGAAAGCGTGTTATGCAATGAAGGTATTCAAACTTAGTTGATTAGTAAGAAAGGAACATAAGAAAAGTATTTTGTAGATGTCTGGGCATCGAAAACAATCCTGATCAAAAAGCTTCCTATTAGCAAATTGAGGAAAGAGTAAAGTGTTTTTCATTTTCCAAGTTCACTGCTACTTTTATTTATTATTATGTTTTATATTAAACATTCATATGATTAATCTGTTGAGCATTCATATAAAATTTTGCCATTCAAATTTACTGTATAATGGTATAGTTCAAAACTTGGCAATGATGACTAAGGATTTAGAATCTAGTTTTGAAGATAAGAAACAAGACAAAAGATAGACATACAATAATTGCATGAATTTGAATATATCTTATATATATTCATCATTATCATATTCTTATAAATATTATAATTTTACTAATGTGTTTGAGAGGAATAATTCAAGTGTTCAGGCTATATTAGGGCATTCCTGACTTTAAACATGGAAGGTATATTTAAAGATGTTGCATTGTATTTTATCTATGTTTTTCTCATTTGATAGAATATTCTGAATATGACAGTATGGACTATGACAATATTTATATGACTAACCTCTTGAAAAATATAACAACTTTTTGAATGTGAGGGTATTTGGAGTAATTTCCTAAGGCCACAAAGTGTAGTGAAAAGATGAACAAATTAAAAGGAATTGAAGTAGATTAGAAATATCAATGAGAAAGTTAATTACCATAATATTGGTAGCAGTTTACTAATATATAGCAGGGAATTTTCAATTACAGTGAGAAGGTGAACATTAATACATCTGACTATGAAACTGTAGTAGTAAATGTCTGAATATGAGTTGTGAAAAGAATAGAGTAGAATATACCCTACCTTCAAGCAAATTTCCACATGCAGTCATGTGGGACAGAATAGCAGAAAATTTGGTTTGAGTTCACAGGACTTTCAGAAGCAGATTCGTTTGAAAGTATGAAAAATGCCATGTTTATGCACAGTTGTATTTTGCATGTGGATTGCTGCATGGATTTCACTGTTGTGGCCTCTCCCATTGTGGAGCGCAGGCTCAGCAGCCCTGGCTCATGGGCCCAGCCGCTCCACGGCATGTGGGATCCTCCCGGACCGGGGCACGAACCCATGTCCCCTGCATCGGCAGGCAGACTCTCAACCACTGCACCACCAGGGAAGCCTGGTGTTCAAAAGACTAATGTTCAAAAGTCTTTTGAGCATTAAATTCTCTGAGCGTAAGGAGTGAGATAAACCTCATTAGCAAGTTGTCCAGAGGGAGAAAATACTGTTCCTACCAGTTTCCTGGCTTTTTTTGTCTACTGCCAGCAGCAGAAATAACTAAACAAGTTGAAAATGTTTCACATGTTTATATTGTTCAAAGGTGTTTTAAACAATATAATGGTACCTAAGTGAGAGTGTGAGATTGTCTCATCAGGGGTCTTTGTTAGTATGCTACTTCCTACTTGCTCAGGGAGAATATCTGACTCAGATCTCAGAACCCAGTGATTTTTAATAATGGTGTAATTCAAAATCACATGGGAAACTTTTTCCAAAATGCATGTACCCAAGCCACACACTTAGATCATCTAGTTCAATTGGTTTAGGTTAGAATTGGTGATTTTTTTTTTAAAGTAAGTTTATAATCACAAGCTTATATGGAACACTGCTTAAGAATTACCATCCTGTTTAGGTCTTCCACCCATTTTATAATTGAATTGTTTGTTTTTTCATATTGAGCTCCATGAGCTGTTTGTGTATTTTGGAGATTAATCCTTTGTCCGTTCTTTCATTTGCAAATATTTTCTCCCATTCTGAGCATTGTCTTTTCATCTTGTTTATGGTTTCTTTTCCTGTGCAAAAGCTTTTAAGTTTAATTAGGTCCCATTTGTTTATTTTTGTTTTTATTTTCATTACTCTAGGAGGTGGTCAAAAAAGTTCTTGCTGTGGTTTATGTCAAAGAGTGCTTTTCCTATGTTTTCCTCTATGAGTATTATAGCGTCCAGCCTTACATTTAGGTCTTTAATCAATTTTGAGGTTTTTTTAGTGTATGGTGTTAGGAAGTGTTCTGATTCCATTCTTTTACATGTAGCTTATTGAAGAGGCTGTATTTTCACTTATTGAAGAGGCTGTATTTTCTCCATTGCATGTTCTTGCCTCCTTTGTCATAAATTAGGTGACCATATGTGTGTGGGTTTATCTCTGGGCTTTCTATCCTGTACCATTGATCTATGTTTCTGGTTTTGTGCCAGTACCACACTCTCTTGATTACTGTAGCTTTGTAGTATAGTTTGAAGTCAGGGAGTCTGATTCCTCCAGCTCTGTTTTTCTTTCTCAAGATTGCCTTTGGCTATTTGGAGTCTTTTGTGTTTCCATACAAACTGTAAAATTTTTTGTTCTAATTCTGTGAAGAATGCCATTGGTAGTTTGATAGGGATTGCATTGAATCTGTAGATTGCTTTGGGTAGTATAGTCATTTTCACAATATTGATTCTTCCAATCTAAGAACATGGTACATTTCTCCATCTGTTTATATCACCTTTGATATCTTTCATCAGTGTTTTATAGTTTTCTGAGTACAAGTCTTTCACCTCCTTAGGTAGGTTTATTCCTAGGTATTTTATTCTTTTTGTTGCAATGGTAAATGGGAGTGTTTCCTTAATTTCTCTTTCTAGTTTTTCATTGTTAGTGTATAGGAATGCCAAGAGATTTCTGTGCATTAATTTTGTGTCCTGCAACCTTACCAAATTCATTGATTAGTTCTAGTAGTTTTCTGGTGACATCTTTTCTATGTATAGTATCATATAATGTGCAAACAGCAACAGTTTTACTTCTTCTTTTCCAATTTGTGTTCCTTTTATTTCTTTTTCTTCTCTGATTGCTGTGGCTAGGACTTCCAAAACTATGTTGAATAGGAGTGGCGAGAGTAGACATCCTTGTCTTGTTTCTGATCTTAGTGGAAATGCTTTCATTTTTTCACCATTGAGTATGATGTTTGTTGTGGGTTTGTCCTATATGGCCTTTATTATGTTAAGGTGGGTTCCCTCTATGCCCATTTTCTGGAGACATTTCTCCAAAGAAGACGTAGAGATGTCCAAGAGGCACATGAATAGATCCTCAACAACACTAATTATTAGAGAAATGCAAATCAAAACTACAATGAGGTATCACCACCAGTCAGAATGTCCATTATCAAAAAGTCTAGAAACAATAAATGCTTGAAAGGCTGTGGTGAAACGGGAACCCTCCTGCACTGTTGGTAGGAATGTAAATTGATACAACCACTATGGAGAACAGTATGGAGGTTCCTTAAAAAACTAAAAATAGAGCTACTATTTGACCCAGCAATCCCACTACAGGGCATATACCCTGAGAAAACCATAATTCAAAAAGAGACATGTACCACAATGTTCACTGCAGCCCTATTTACAATAGCCAGGACATGGAAGCAACCTAAATGTCCATCGACAAATGAATGGATAAAGATGTGGCACATATATACAGTGGAATATTAGCCATAAAAATAAATGAAATTGAGTTATTTGTAGTGAGGTGGATGGACCTAGAGTCTGTCATACAGAGTGAAGTAAGTCAGAAGGAGAAAAACGAATACCATATGCTAATGCATATATATGGAATCTAAAAAATGTGGTACTGATGAACCTAGTGGCAGAGCAAGAATAAAGATGTAGACCTAGAGAATGGACTTGAGGACATGGGGTGGGGAGGGGGAAGCTGGGGCAAAGTGAGAGTATCATTGACATATATACACTATCAAATGTAAAACAGTTAGCTAGTGGGAAGCAGCCACATAGCACAGGGAGATCAGCTTGGTGTTTTGTGACAACCTAGAGGGGTGGAATAGGGAGGGTGGGAGGGAGTCTCAAGGGGGAGGGGGTATGGGGATATATGTATGCATATGGCTGATTCACTTTGTTGTACAACAGAAACTAACACAATATTGTGAAGCAATTATACGCCAGTAAAAATCTATTAAAAGAAAATGTCAAAAAAGATTTTAAATATCAAAATAAGCTAGATATTTTAGATGACTATCTGATATTTTTATATAGATTTAAAAGTATCATTTTCTTTTTTTTTTTTTTTTGCTGTATGCGGGCCTCTCACTGCTGTGGCCTCACCCATTGTGGAGCGCAGGCTCAGTGGCCATGGCTCTTGGGCCCAGCTGCTCCGCGGCATGTGGGATCTTCCTGGACCGGGGCACGAACCCGTGTCCCCTGCATCAGCAGGCGGACTCTCAACCACTGCGTCACCAGGGAAACCCTCTTTTCATATTCAGTAGTATCTAATAGTGTCCTAGGAGAATTTACCTCAGTAATTTTGAACCTTTGATGGCTGTTGGTAGAGATCCAATAGCCATTCTAAAACTTAGAAACATTTGCTTCCTGGATCTCTAAGGGTGAACTTGGTAATTGTCTTAGGGTCAGGTTCTTCCTTTGTTCTCATAGGGGTCACTTCAGTGAGATACTTTAGACATGCTACCTGAGTCAACAAATTATTTATATCTGTTGCTGTCTTTGAGGTAACTTCATATATAGGTGAAGTAGTTCAGAGGCACAGACTTTTGCTTGGGAATGCTTCACTTTGAAAATGCAAAAGATAGTCCTTTTGAGGATATTTCACAGAAACAATTTTGAGGCTGTTGTTTCTGTTGTTGTAAGTTATACTTATGTCCCCCCAAAATGACAGTTTCACTTATGGTGTAAAGTACAAGGTTTGGAGAGGGGTTTGTAGAAGGGAGGTGGGCAGAGGGAAAAAGGAGAAGAAAGAATGAACATTTGGCCAAGGATAGAATTATAAGGGTCTCATTTGTAAATGCAGACCAGTTTGGGAAACTTATTTCCAAAACCTATATACCTCCACATGACTTGTCTGTAAGTCGATGACCTTACTCCATCTCCAGGTTTGTCACATGTATTACAATGTTAATTCAAACCTTGGATCTGAGAATATAAACCCTACTGTCCAGTTTTATTGTTGAAACTATAAAACCCAACAAAAACCAATAACATGTCTTTACCATATAACAGTTACATTTATTCATTACTTGCTTTAAATCATTTTATTTGCTGTAGAGGGTAAAAGAATATTTCATTTCAACTCTGTTGAAATCATGATTCCGATGGTCTAGTCCTTGAAAAGGGTTTTGATGAAAGGTCTGCAACCACGTGTGGGTGCTCACATTCTTTAATTGCTTTCTTTGCTTATGATCAAGGAGATACATACTAGAATGCAGTATTACAAACCTTTCCTCATTTATACCTCAAAAGTTTGGTATTCCTTTCCAAAACTTTCTAAAAATGTGTTTTCATACTTCTAATAATTATAACCCTTCTATATTTCCACCTTTCCTCTATATTCTTCATAACAAAATCCCAAAGAATCCTTTGGCAATGTCAGATCCCTACCTGATACGTAGGAATGTGTACAAAAAATCTGAAAGAATAAAGCCTGAATCCTTTTTGCTAGGTTACAAGAAAAGGCTAGCATTGCACATTACTATTTTTGTCCCATCATATAATTAACACCTAATTAAAGATGACAAGAAAAAATATTTTCATATATCCATAGCACTCCAAAAATGTACTAGGTTTTGTTTGTTTTGTTTTACACAGTATGCAAAGCTCTTCTTGACTTAATCTTCTGTTTTCTCTTTCTCTTTTTTTTTTTTTTTTTTTTTTTTTTGGCTGTGGGTGGGGGAGGTTCAGGGACCTGGATCAGAAGGTCTAGGCCTCTGTATCTCTTGTTTAATGGTACCATATTTACATACTAATTCTAAACTTTGAATTTTTCTCAACCCTTTGGTCACTGGCTGGTCCTGTAAGTATTACCAGGTCTATACATTTGACCCTTGAATAAGGCAGGTTTGAACTGTCCAGGACTACTTATACATGGGTATTTTTCCATAGTAAATACTACAGTATTACAATGTCCATGGTTGGTTGAATCTGTGGATGTAGAGGAACTGCAGATATTGAGAGCCTGCTATAACTTACATGTGAATTACCCCTCACATTGTTCAAGGGTCAACTGTAATTCATGACTCTCCTCTACGTAATTCCAACTTTATTGTGCAAGTCTTCATAATCTGGGAAATATGAGGAAAGGTGGCTCCAGTCATTGGTACTGGAATCAGGTGTACTTAAATGTGAATCCTGAATTTACTAACTACTATGCACATAAAATTGAACAAGTTACTTCGTCTCCCTGAACATCAACAGGTAACTGAAAATAATAATATATCATTTACAGAGATGTTATAAGGATTAAATGAAGTAATGCATAAAGAAATTTAGCATATGGTATGCATATTATAAACATTCAGTAAATAATAGTTACTACTCCCACAACTAATAATAATAGTAATAACATAATAAGAAGAAGAAAAGCAGTGTCACCTGGACTATAGAAATGATTTCCCTAACTATTTTTTATTTTTCACATTTTTTTCCTTTAGACTTGCTGGATTGTATTTCTCATTACTACCAAAATGACTTTTCCAAAAATCCAAATCACTTACTTGTTTAAATACTTTAAATGTATTCTGACTAGTTCAGTATCATTGATTCTCAAATTTCCCCCTACACGCAAATATATAAATATTGTTCACAAACACACATACTTATACACCCAAACACACACATTTACATGAAATGTAAAAATAAAAATATATTAGCAACCATAACTGGGTTGTTCAAATATAGAATGGGTTTGGGGGTTTTCAAATAATAATATTGCCTTTGTGTCCTCATTTCTTCTTTATCTCTCTGTCTCTGTCTGTCTCTGTCTTTCTCTCTCTCCCTCCCTCCCTCCCTCCTTCTCCCTATCTCTCTATCCCTCTCCCTCCCCCTCTCTCTTTCCCCTTTTATTCTCCTCCTGCAACCATCCCTGGGCCATCTCTCAGATCCATTTCTTCATTTTCTTCCTATGGTAAAGCGTCCCTGGCTTCAGGACACATTAGTTTTGTTCTAGTTTTGGTTACAATCATTCCTGTGCCAATCACTGTGCCCAGAGGAATAGCTTAGCATAATTGGCTAGACATAGTAGACATACCCTTGTGACTAGCAAGGTGGAGTAGTGTGATGAGAAGCTCCTAGAACTACGGCAGTGAGGAAGAGGCAGATCTCTGAAATGAAGGCATTTACTGCTATCAGAAGAGATCAGAAATGGGGGGGAAAAAAGTGCCAGCAAATTCCACTTTAGCGTACAGCAGATGATGTGGTGATGTTTTGTGTATTCCCATTTACAATTTTCAATATAGCAGCTGAAATATCAGCTCTTTATTACTCAAAAGACAATTGGATATAAATGATCTAAGAAGGAAGACAATGAGTCAGCTCTAACTTACCAAAGAGAAGAAAGAGAGAGTGTTAATTGTAACACCCATCACAAAGAAAGTGTGTCATGAGACTCCAGTGTGTAACAGTTTCATGGTTGAAAACATCAGAGTTGGATGAAGTCCAAAGCCTCTCAGGTTATGTTGCAGCCTGCTAAATTTACCACTGTTTTTCATCCTGCTTGTAACCTATCCTCCACCCCAGCAATTTATGACACCATACTCATAGCCTGTACAGTGGTCCATCATGACTCTGATTTGCACATACAGTTTATATTAATTAACATGGTTTTCTAAGAACCTGGCATAGTACCTGGCTCATGGTAAGTTAGTTCTCCATTATTGTTACTTTAATTATTTTGATGACTAGGAAACAATCCCATTTCAGTACATGCGAGATGTTAACAGATTAAATGAATATTTTGCTGTCATAGATATAGGAGACAAAGGAGAAATCCTAGCAGAACAAAAAAAGTAAGGTGAAAATACTGCAGAATGGTTAAGCTACAAACTCATTATGCTACTTTTATATTTGTGCTAACAGAATTGTATGTGGATGGGATCTGAAATGTAAACCTGACTTGAGCCAAATTCCCCTGGGATCTAAGGATTGCTGACAACTACTGATATTTATTGCCTTTTTAAACTGAGCGATGAAGGCCTGAAAATAGAGATAAGATCTGTAGATTCAGGACTACTTTAGTACAACTCTGTTTATTAGCTGTATTTTTGTATATTTCTTCCCATTGATCACATGCACATAAACATGTACAGAAATGCAAATATCATTTCCGTCAACTTGTAACATTTTTATATTGCAATTCACAAAGAGTAAAGTGAGCTACTCTTTAATACATATTTGGGGCAGCCAATTAAAAACTTTAGCTCTCCCTGCAGTAGTGTGATGTCAAGCTCAAGTATTCCTATTTCAGTCTAGAAGGATAATAGTCTGCTTTCATAAAAGTTCAGTTATTTACTCTTAAAATTGAAAGGTATGCATTCTCACTACTTTTAGCTTTTGCATTAAAATAAATTAATTACCCTGGAATGAACTGAAACGTTCATGTAAACCCAACTTAAGACTTGGATAATCTTCAAGGTTCTTAATTGAAAATTAATGGCTCTCTCTTAAAATCCATGTAGTAGAAGCAGCAGCCATCTCAGTAGTGCCTAATAATTGTGGCATAATCTTGTCAACCCTTTCATAGATGGTAGGATTAGAAATAGCTTTCCATTTTCAAGGATCTGAAAAATCCAGGTTATATGGTGTCATTGTGAAAATGAATATTGAGTTAGGACTCCTAAGTTTTGGTTTCAAATTCCGGATCTCCCTTTATCAACCTGCACGACAAAAGAGAAATAACTTAGTTCCTTTGCAGCGTTAATTTTTCATTTGTAACATGTAGCAAATAACCCAGGAACTACTATGTATCATATATCTTATGTTTTATATATATCAAAGTTATACATTAATGTGGTTAAAATATTTAATAGTTCTGCAATATATTCTACCCCACCCTCCATTCCATCTCCATAGAAACAACCATTTTCAGCTCTTTTCACTGATTTCTTTTGCTGTTTACTGCCATTTCTCTAAAAAAATTATCCTGAATATTAATTTCTTAGTTTCATTGTTTATTATCTTCCTCGTAGGAAGAGTATTTCGATTTACTCCTGACCCTGCCTTTCCCCCCCAGCCCACAGTCACCCTTCTCTTTATTCTCCCTTATCTTCTCAGCTATGTTAATTCACTTCCTTTTCCTTCACAATATATTGTTTACTATCTGTTTGTTGTTGTTGGCATAGTATGTTAATTTGCTAGGGCTGCTGAAACAAAGTACCACAGACTGGGTGGCCTAAACAACAGAAATATATTTTCTCACAATTCTGGAGGCTTAGAAGTCTGAGATCAAAGTGTCAACAGGGTTGGTTTCTTCTGAGGCCTCTTCTTTGCTCCTAGATTGCTGTCTTCTTCCTGTGTCTACCCATCATCTTCTCTCTGTGCATGTCTGTGTCCAAAATTCCTTTCCTTATAAGGATGTTAGTCATATTATATTAGTGCCCACCCTAATGAACTCATTTTAACTTAATTACCTCTTTTGAGACCTTGTCTTCGAATAGGGTGACATTCTGAGATACTGAGCATTAGAACTTTAACATACGAATTTTGGGTGAACACAATTCAACTATGTAATCCATAGAAAACTCCAAACTTATCACAAATTATGTAAGTCTCCTCTCCAGACATTCAAGCACATCAGCTATTCTGTCCATTTCATCTTCCTCCAGAAGTCTCACGTAGAGTACAGAGCTCTGTATATTCACTACACAGATGCCAGGCAAGGATTCCTCCTGAGCACCATTTTGAGGAGTGCCTTCACCTCTTCCCTGGGATGAATAGCTTATTTCCTATATAGACCATAGTTTCTTTCTTTTCTTTTTTTTTCATCTTTATTGGAGTATAATTGCTTTACAATGTTGTGTTAGCTTCTGCTGTACAACAAAGTGAATCAGCTATATATATACATATATCCCCATATCCCCTCCCTCTTGAGCCTCCCTCCCACCCTCCCTATCCCACCCCTCTAGGTGGTCACAAAGCACGGAGATGATCTCCCTGTGCTATGCGGCTGCTTCCCATTAGCTGTCTATTTTACATTTGGTAGTGTATATATGTCCATGCCACTCTCTCACTTCGTCCCAGCTTATCCTTCCCCGCCCCCGCCCCCCCGCAACCCCGCGTGTCCTCAAGTCTGTTCTCTACATCTGTGTCTTTATTCCTGCCCTGACACTAGGTTCATCAGTACTATTTTTCTAGATTCCATATGTATACGCATCAGCATACCATATTTGTTTCTTTCTTGATTTAATTCCTCATTTTAGAGGAGCACAACTTCTGATAACTTCCTTAAACTAGGTATATGAGAATTTAAAATTTTGAGATCACACAAGTCTGAAAATGTTTATCCTACCCAGGGAAGTAAGTTAAAGTTTGGCTAGGAATAAAATTGTTGGTTCAAGTAATTTTTGTTCTGAATTTTAAAGGCATTACCCCATTGCCTTTTAGTTTTCAGAAATATTACAAAATATGAAAAAAAATAAGTTTTTAGTTTATATGTTAACATATTTTTATTCTCCCTCTTTCTCTGAAAATTCTCAAAAACTTTTCTTTGAGCCCAGTGCTTTAAAAAGTTATGACTAAGAGCCTCACTGAGGAGCCAACTATTACCTTCACTGTGATATGATCGTTATCTATCAAAAAGTTAAGGATCTTCAACTGCAGTTTCTTAATTCTTTCCTTTCATGGTAGTCAGATTCTCCAGAGAAATCTCTAAAATCCTTCTGCTTGGCAGGGGAGGGCCTGGTTGCTACAATTCTAGATTTCTGGGAGGAGAAGGCCATTTATATTACCATCTGGTATGCACATGTTCATTAATCCTTCTTTTTTCAGCACCCTCAATTGTGGCTCATGTTACAAAAGCCAGATACCCTCAATTGTATCTCTGTCAGAGACTAAACTCACAGATTTTGCCAGGAGGAGCAAAATGAAGGAGGAGCTGGGAATTCAAATTCTTTAAAACAACCTTTCAAATTATCCTTCATTTTTTTTAGTGTGGCGAAATGTACATAAGATAATATTTATTGTTTAGCCATTTTTAAGTGACTAGTTCAATGGTGGTAAGTATGTTCACATTGTTGTACAATCGTCACTGCTAATCACCCCCAGAGGTTTTTTTTTTTCTTTTTGTTTTTGTTTTTCCATCTTTCCAAACTGGAACTCTATAGCTGTTAAACAATGTAATCCCTATTCCCCACTATCCCAAGTCCCTGGCAACCACCATTCTACTTTTTTCCTCAATAAATTTCACTACTCTAGCTAACTCATGTAAGTGGAATCAGGCAACATTTGTTCTTTTGTAACTTGCATATTCACTTAGCACAATGCCTACAAGATTCATCCATGTTACGTTGTAGCACGTGTAGAATTTCCTTCCTTTTTAAGGCTGAGCAATGTTCCATTATGTGTATATACCACATTTTGTTTATCCATTCATCCACTGATGGATATGTACATTGCTCTGACCTTTTGGCTGTTATGAATAATGCTTCACTAAACATGGTATATAAAAATCTGTTCAAGTCCCTGCTTTAAACTCTTTTGGTGTATATCCAGAAGCAGTATTGCTAGATCATATGGTAATTCTATTTTCAATTTTTTTAAATTAAATTAAATTTATTTATTTTAGCTGCATTGGGTCTTCGTTGCTGCGTGCGGGCTTTCTCTAGTTGCAGCAAGCAGGGGCTACTCTTCATTGCAGTGTGTGGGCTTCTCATTGCAGTGGCTTCTCTTGTTGCGGAGCACGGGCTCTAGGTGTGTGGGCTTCAGTAGTTGTGGCATGCAGGCTCAGTAGTTGTGGCTCAAGGCCTCTAGAACGCAGGCTCAGTAGTTGTGGTGCACGGGGTAAGCTCCCTGGCATGTGGGATCTTTCCCAGACCAGGGCTCCAACCTGTGTCCTCTGCATTGATAGGCGGATTCCCAACCACTGTACTGCCTGGGAAGCCATCTATTTTCAATTTTTTAAGGAACTACCATACTGTTTTCTGCAGTGCCTGTTTGATTTTATTGATACATTATCCATGAGCAGTGCACATGTGTTTTCGATTTTCCTGCATCCTTGTCAATACTTCTTGTTTTCTTTTTCTTTTCTTCTTCTTTATTTTTATTGTTAGCCATCCTAATGGTTGTTAGGTGATATCTCATGATGGTTTTAATTAGTATTTCACTAATGTTTAGTGATTTTGAGCATCTTTCATTATGCTTCCTGACTACTTCCATATCCTCTTTGAAGAAATATCTACACAAGATATTTGCCAATGTTTAAATTGCTTCGTTGTGTTGTTATATTGAACAACAATATTGAGTTATAGGAGTTCTTTATATATACTGGACATTAAGTCCCTTACCGTATATATATAATTTTCAAATACATTGTGCCATTCTGTGGGTTATTTTTTCCTCTGATAATAGTATTCCTGATGCACAAAAGTCTTTAATTTTGATAAGCTCAATTTATCTATTTTTCTTTGTTTTGTCCTCTGTGCTAGGTGTCATATCCAAGAAATTATTGGCAAATCCAGTGTCATGAAGCCTTTGTCCTATTTTTTTCTGAGACTTTGATTGTTTTAGCCATTACATATAGGTCTTTGATCCATTCAAGTTAAATTTTATATATGGTATAAAATAAATGTCCAACTTTAGTTCTTTAAATGTGCATATCCAGTTTTCCCAACACAGTTTGCTAAAATGACTATCCTTTTCCCCAGTGAATAGTCTTTGTACCCTTGTCAAAAATCATTTGATCTTGTATGTGAGGGTTTATTTCTGGGCTTTTTCTTCTATTCTATTTGTTGATATACCTGTCTTTGTCTGTACCCTGACACACTTTTGATTACTGTAGCTTTGTAGTAAATTTTGAAATCAAAATGTGAGACATCCACCTTTGGTCTTTTTTTAGATGTATGGCTCTTTGAGGTCTCCTGAGATTCTGTATGAATTTTAGGATGAAATATTTTTTTCATTCAAAACATTGTTGAGATTTTGGAACATATCACATTGAATCTATAGATTGATTTGAGTAGTGTTGACATCTTAACAATATTAAGTTTTCTAATCCATGAATGCTTGGTGTCTTTATACTTGTGTCTTCTGTAATTTCTTTCAGCTTGTTTTTGTAGTTTTCAGTTTACAAGTCTTTGGATCACTTGGTTAAGTTTATTCCTAAGTGTTTTATACTTAGGTGTTGTCTACAAGTATCCCTTTTTATGTTGTGAGTTTCTTACCAAATTGACTTAGCTCTAGTTATTTTTTCTGCTTTTTTTCCCCCTTTTAACCTTTATGCTATAATAAAGTGTTTAAAAGCCTTCGCTGATAAATATTTGAAAATTTCTGATTTTGTATGTCTATTTATCACCTTACTAAAAGTTTTGTGTTTGTTTGCCTTTTTGTTTTTGGTAGAATCGCTCATTTCACCATTTCTTATAAAGCAGGTCTAGTGTTGATGAACTCCCTCTGCTTTTGTTTTTCTGGGAAAGTTTTTATTTCTCCTTCATATTTGAATGATAACTTTGCTGGATAGAGTATTCTTGGGTGACAGTTTTTATCTTTCAGTATTTTGAGAATGTCATTCCACTCCCTCCTGGCCTGTAGAGTTGTTGTTGAGAAATCTGCTGATAGGCTAATGGGGGTTCCTTTGTAATTTACCATCCTTTTTACCCTGGCTGCCTTTGAAATCCTTTTTTTTTCTGTCATGACTTTTGCCACTTTTAATATAATGTGTCTTGGAGAAGGTTTTTTTGCACTGAGGTAATTAGGTGTTCCCTTAGCATCATGGACTTGTAATACAGTTTCTTCCCCACGTTTAGGAAGTTCTCAGCTATTATTTCTTTAAATAAACTCTCTGCTCCCTTTTCCCTCTCTTCTACTTCTGGGATATCCATTACCCTAATGTTGCCCTTTCTGAAAGAATCCAATAGCTCTTGTACAATTTTCTCATTTTTTAAATGTCTTATTTCTCTTTCCTGTTCTACTTGTATCATTTCTAGATTTCTGTCCTCCAGCTTGCTAATTCTCTCTTCCATATGGTCTGCTCGATTTCCAGTATTTTCTAGTGCATTCTTCATCTCACTGATTGAGTTCTACAGCTCCAGGAATTCTGTTTGGTTCTTTATTAGAGTTTCAATCCCTTTGGTAACGTATTCCTTCTGTTCGTTAGTTTTATTCTTGAGTTCACTGAACTGCCTTTCTGAGTTTCGCTGTAGCTCTTTTGAGTTGACAGCTATTTTGAATTCTCTATCAGTTAGATTACAATATTTTATGGATTTAAGTTTGATTTCTGGGGAATTGTCATTTGTGTGTGTGTGTGTGTGTGTGTGTGGTATGATGTTGCTGTAGTTCTTCATGGTGCTTGATGAGTTGTTCCTCTGCCAACACATTTGGAGTAGTGAAAACCTTTCCACTTGATATTAATGATTCAATGGGTTAGAAATTAGAGGCCTTTCTTTTGTTTCCCAGTTGGTGGTGTTATAGCAAAAGTTTTAGGTTACTTTTACCTGAGCTGCCTCTCGGTGATATTGGAGAGTTGACACTTTCCATCCTGTACCACCTCTGTCAAGGGTATCACCCTGTACTCTCTTTGTTGCTTCTTGTGCCTCTGGGGTCATGGATGCTTTGTTGGTGCCAAAGTCTTTGGTGTTGCCACCTGGGGCACTTCATTGTTTCTCTGGTCCTCTGAGTCACATGCTCTGCTGCCTCAAAGATTGGGACAAGGTTTGCAGGGAGCTGGGGTCCAACGAGCACCTTTGCCATGTCCAGTGTTATAAGGTTTACAGGCCCTGCCACTGTCAGTAAGGGGAGTTTGGGGTCAGAGTTATGGGCACCTCAGCATCTGTTGCTCATTTACCTGTGTCCATAGGTGTCAATGCTGCCAAGAGTCTGGAGTCATATGTTACTGCTTCCCCTGCTACTGCTGGCTTCTCTGGGGTTATGAGCTAAGCTGTCACAGCCTGAGGACTAGGATTGCAGGCACCATCTTTCTTGTTCCCCTGGTTCTGCCTCCTCTGTGTGTTCTAATTCATCCACCTTTAGTGTGGAATTCTCTGGCATCCAGGTATGTTGGGCAGAGATACTTCTGTTGCCTTGTGAATGCTTTCCTGCTTGTAGATTGAGGAGGAGAAAGAGATAAGGGAAGCATTTCACTCTACCATGTTGCTGACCTCACTCTCCTGTAAAAGTTTTTAACTTAAAGTCTATTTTGTCCGTTATTAGTTTGGCTACTCCTGCTTTCTTTTGGTGACTATCTGCATGGAATGTATCTTTGCATCTTTCCACTTTCAACCTATGCATGTTTTCAGGTCTAAACTGAGTCTCTTGTAGACAGCACATAGTTGGATACAGTTTATTCATTCTGCCAATCTATATATTTTGATTAGGGAGTTTAATCCATTTATATTTAAAGTAATTACTAATAAGGAAGAGTTTATTATTTCCATTTTTTAATTTGTTTTCTGTATGTCTTATAGAATTTCAGTCCCCATTTCCTCCATTTTTGTCTTCCTTTTGTGTTTAGTTGACTTTGTGTTTTCACTCCTTTCTCATTTCCTTTTGTGTGTATGCTATAAATTACTCTGGGGTTACAAATAAGAGCCTAAAGTTACAAATATCTGTTTCCAACTCATGCCAACCTAATTTCAATTGCATATAAAAGCTCTAGTCCTTATAACCTCTGTCCTCCTTTATGTTATTGATGTTACAAATTATACTGTTATATATTGTATATCCATTAACATAAAGTTATAAATACCTTATGATTTTGTCTTTTAAATCCTGTAGAAGTATAAAAAGTGAAGCCACAAACAAAACTTGTAATAGTACTGGTTTCACATTTGTCCATGTATTTATCTATAACAGAACTTCTTCCCCCTATGGCTTCAAGTTACTGTGTAGTGTTGTTTCATTTTAACTCTAAGGGCTTCCTTTAGTATTTCTTGTAGAACAGCTTAACAGGTAATAAACTCCCTTAACTTTTCTCTGTTTTGGAATGTCTTAATTCCTCCCTGATTTTTGAATGAAAGTTTTTCTGGATGCAGAATTCTTGAGATTTTTCTTCAGCACTTAAAATACAGGCAGACTTTGGAGTTATTGTGGGTTCTGTTGCAGACCCCTAAAATAAAGCAAACATAAAAATAAGGCAAGGGCTTCCCTGGTGGCGCAGTGGTTGAGAGTCTGCCTGCCGATGCAGGGGACACAGGTTTGTGCCCCGGTCTGGGAAGATCCCACATGCTGTGGAGCCCGTGAGCCATGGCCGCTGAGCCTGCATGTCCAGAGCCTGTGCTCCACAATGGGAGAGGCCACAACAGTGAGAGGCCCTACTACCACAAAAAAAAAAAAAAAAAAAAAAAAAAATTCAATCTCAAGAAACTACTTTCTTTCCTCATCCATAAGAAGCCACTCCTCATCTGTTAAAGTTTTACCACAAGATTATAACAAACCAGTCACATCTTCAGGCTCCACTTCTAATTCTAGTTCTCTTCCTATTTCCACCACATCTCCAGTTGCTTTCTCCATTGAAGTCTTGAACTGTCCTAAGTTTTACATGAGAGATAGAATCTAATGCTTCCAAACTCCAAGTTCCAAATCTGAACTCCAAACTTCAGATTTTGACTTTTCCCATGAATCAAAATTGTTTTTAATGCAATCTAGAATGGCGAATCCTTTCCAGAAGGATTACATTTACTATGCCCAGATCCGTCAGAGGAATCACTATCTATGGCAACTATAGCTTTACGAAATATGTCTCTTAAAGAATGAGTTGAAAGTCAAAATTACCCCTTGATCCCTGGGTTGCAGAATGGATGTTGTGTTAGTAAGCATGAAGAGAATCTTGTTGAACATCTCCATCAGACCTCTTAGGCGACCAGGTGCATTGTCAAGAAACAGTAATATTTTAAAAGAAATCTTTTTTTCTGAGCAGTACGTCTCAACACTGGCCTTAAAATAGTCAGCAAAACATCTTGTAAACAGATATGCTATCATCCAGGCTTTGTTGCTTAATTTATAGAGCACAGACAGAGTAGATTTAGCATAATTCTTAGCAACCCTAAAAGTTTCAAAATAGTCGGTAAGCATTGACTTCAACTTCAAGTGACCAGCTGCCTTAGCCCCTAACTAGAGAATCAGCCTCTCCTTTAAGCTTTGAAGTCAAAGGCATTGACTTGTTCTCTCCAGCTATGAAAGTTCTAGATGGCATCTTCCAATTTTAGACTGTTTCATCTACACTGAAAATCTTCAGTGTAGCCACCTTCATGAATTATCTTAGCTAGATCTTCTGGGCAACTTACCACAGCTTCAACATCATTACTTGCTGTTTCACCTTCACTTTCATATTATGGAGATGACTTCATTCCTAAAACTGCATGGCCCAACCACTGCCAGATTCATACTTCTGGAGTTTCCTCAACTCTCTCAACCTTTATTGAATTGAAGAATAGTTGGGGCCTTGCTCTGGATTAGGTTTGGGCTTAAGGGAATATTGTGGCTGGTTTGATCTTCTAGCTAGACTGCTAAAACTTTCTCCATATCAGCAGTGAGGCTGTTTCACTTTCTTATTCATGTTTTCCCTGGAGTAGCACTTTTAATTTCATTCAAGAGTTTTCCTTTGCATTCACAACTTAGCTAACTGTGCAAGAGGCCCAACTTTTGCCCTATCTTGGCTTCAGGTATGCCTCAACTTTACGTCTAGCTTTTGATTTAAAGTGAGAGACATGCAGCTTTTCCTTTCACTTGAACACTTAGAGGTCATTATAGGGTTATTAATTGGCCTAATTTCAATATTATTGTGTCTCAGGGAATAGGGAGGCCAAGGAGTGAGAGCTTTGGGGGGAATGGCTGGTTAGTGGAGCAGTCAGAACACACACAACATTTATTAAGTTTGCCATCTTATATGGTTTGTGGCGCTCCATAACAATTACAATAGTAACATCAAAGATCACTGATTACAAAACACTATAACAAATATAAGAATAATGAAAAAGTTTGAAATAGTGTGAGAATTACCAATATGTGACAGAGAAATGAAGGAAAAACTGCTGTTGGAAAAATGGCTCCGACAGACTTGCTTGATGCGTGTTTGCCAACAAACTTCAGTTTGTAAAAAAGCAGGGTGTCTGTGAAGCACAAAAAAATGAGATATACCTATATATCATATTCTTTTGGCTTGCTAAATTTCTGCTGAGTAATCTGCTTAGAATCTATTGATGATGCCTTATATGTGATGGTCACTTTTCTCTAGATACCTTCAAGATTCTCTTTTTGTCTTTCAAAATTTTGATTATAATATGTATCAGTGTGCATTTCTTTGGCTTTCTCCTCTGTAGAGTTCATTGACCTTCTTGGACTTGTGCATCCATGTATTTTCTCAAATTTGGAAATTTTAGGCTATTATTTCTTTAAATAATCTCATTGTTCCTTTTCTTTCTTCTTCTGGGACTCCCTTAATATATATTGGACCCCTTGATGGTGTCTTATAAGATTCTGAGGCTTACTTTTCTTCATTCTTTTTTTCCTCATAATTGAGAATTTCAAATGACCTGTCTTCAAGTTCACTGATTCTATATTCTGCCTGTTTGAAACTCATGTTGCACACTTGTAGTAAGCATTTCAGTTCAATTATTGCATTTTTTAAGCTCCAGAAATTCTGCTTTTTTATAGTATCTATCTTTGTTGATACTTTTATTTCCTTCATATTTAATTTCCTCATTTCCTTTAGTTCTTTGTTTTCCTCTAAGACATATTTAAGACAATTGTTTTAAATTTTTTTTCTAATAAATCCAATGCCTGTATTTCTTCAGTGACAGTTTTCTGATGATTTATTTTGTTCCTTTGAATAGGCCATGTTTTCCTGTTTATTTGTACACATTGCAGTATTTTGTTGAAAATTGCAACAGATTTTGCAGAAAGGAAATTGTGAAAATTTTGAAAAGTCAGCTCTTATTTCAGTTTTCAGACTTACTCCTGCCATAGAACATCTTCACTAATCAGCCTGTTGTGAAGTCTTAAGGGCTTCTTGGGTATTTGGAGGCATATTTTTTCCCCTGGTCTTTTGATTATGATCTTTTTCCCCAGCTCCCCTGTATACACGGCTGCTTTTAAATGTCTTGGATTCCCTAAGAGTCTTATCCTGACTTCTCTTGGGGCCTTAGCTATTCTATTGTATTCCTTAATCAGTAGTCACAGGCATCTGAGGTCTTGTAGTGTGCTTGTGGTTTTCACAAACCATGACCACTGCTTCCCACAGTTTCCCCTTGCCTGAGATTTGAGCTTTGCTGTTTCGATATCTGATCTCTGAGTTGGCTGACACAGAGACCAATTAGGCAACCCCTAGACAAGTTATAATATTGCTCATTAGATTTGCTCTGCACCTGCTGGCTCACAGAATAGAACTGGGATGAGACTACTGCTTTTCCCAAAGCACACTGAGCCATGGATAGAAGGTAGGAAAATTACAAATAAAAATGCCACAAAATTTCCTACCATTTTGAATGTAACTTTTTCTTCTCTGGATATTCATTTGTTTGCTGTAGATCCTTGACTGAATACCAGAGCTCCTATAAAGCTATTTTCACCAGTCTCTAGTTGTGTACTTAATATTTCCATAGGGAAAAATGGCCTGGAACTTTGTAGGACACCATTTTGCTGATGTTCTCATTTCTTTAATTTTTGGTCTTTTCACTCCTACTTCTCAAAAGTACCAGATTTTGTGATATTACTCTGGTGAATTATCAGCCTTCCTGGTACGGCTTAGCATTAGGGTCTTTTGTAGATCTTCTAAACATTTACGATTAAGCCACTTGTTTTCTATCCTTACTTTTATTGCTGTTATTGCAATATCTGTTCTACCTATTGTTATGTGTTTATATATTTTTAAGTTACATTTCTATTGTATTCCTGACATTTCAAGTGGGAAGATATGTAGAAGTTTGTGTGTAAAATTATTTTCTACCTGGATATCTATTAAATAACATCATTAAAAAAATTGTCAAGACTGTTGGTATACAGAAATGGTTTTGGTCTTATTTTAAAAAGCTAGAAGCACACTGTATAATATTATAAATTGCAGGGTTTTTTATATCACATTGACATTTGATTCTGTCAATAAATTCAGAAAAAGACAGCATCATTTAAGCACTTAGAACTCAACACTTAAGTGCCAACATCTGAGTAAGAGAGTGGGAATGGTTGAACCAAGAGCAATGAATGCTGGAAAGTGGGGATAGGAAAAAAATAACAATTAGAGAAGGTAGAAAAATATCAAATACCAAAGTGGTTGAAAACACAAGAAAGGTGGAGAACTGAAAGCATGAGAAGAGGTACATGTCGGGAGAGTGACTTGGATTATGAGCACTAATTATCTTAGTCTCTTTCTAAGTCTCTGTAAGCAGGAGAATATATTAAAAGTGAGAATTAGGGCTTCCCTGGTGGCGCAGTGGTTAAGAGTCCGCCTGCCGATGCAGGGGACAGGGTTTCGTGCCCCGGTCCGGGAAGTAAAAAAAAAAAAAAAAAAAAAAAAGTGAGAATTAGCCAAGTATAACTGAAATTGCAGAAATAATATTTCATAAGACATGCATCATCCTTCAATTCCCTTACACAATGACTCAATGGAGATTTTTAAATGCCTTTTAAAAAGTAAAACCTTGTTTTTTAACTTAAATTTCTATACCATAAGAAATGGTAGCCTTATACATAGTAAAGGTAGGAGATACAATGTTTATGTTAAAGCATCTTTAAAAATGAGACAGTCTATATCCTTTAATCATATGGTGATTCAAAACTGGAGAATACTTTCGGAGAAGTCAAAATAAAATGCTAGCTACAGTATGCTTCTTGAATAATAATTATTTTTATTTATTAGCACAGTAGTAATTACCCAGGTATGTTCAATTCTGTTAAATATACTGCATATTGTAAAAATCTGAAAGTGATAGTAATTAGTATTCAGACAGTGTTAAAGTAAGTTAACACACATTGGTATTACTGTAGTAACTTGATTAGATGGCATGCTACCTATTACCTTAATTATTCTGCTTATTGATGTAATGCCAAAATTTCTGCTCTTTTATCAATTGGAGTACCTAAACCACAATTACTCTATACAATACCTAAAACTGGTATCTTTCCTTATTGGTACAATGCCTCTTGACAGTGTGATAACATGCCTCTGTGAGTTTTGGCAATCTGCCATAAAGCAGTGCTATTTGCAAAAGGAGAAATCTTGTCTCTCTGTGTGTCTTTGTATACTTTATGCTCGAAAGCAGAAAATCATTTACATATTCCTATGCCAGGCTGATACACTTGCAGGCTGTTTTGAGGTTTGAAACTGAAAACAATGCTATTCAACATAGAAGGGACAAATATTTCAAAACATCACGTTTTGAAGTATTTCTGCAAGTGGAACTGTTTTTTCTTGAATGTTACACACCCCAACCAGCCTTGACAGAATCTTCCATCTGACACATGAGCAGGTAATGCCTTCCTCATCATAAACTTGTACCTTTGGGATTCCTGTCTTTGGTTGTATCACATTTCAATTAGTGTGGAAATGTTTGCTCAAGCAAATGTTTCTAATATTTTCAAACCTTTAAGTAAAATATAGTCTGTTAAACTCAGACCCTTTTCTTTTCCTTCATCAGGGAAGTATGAGATATTACTCTCTAAAATTGTTTTTCACTTATAAATCACAATGAGCAGAGTGGTAGTAACAATACTTTTCCAAATATGTTCTGGAATGAGACAGGGAAAAGGAGGGGGAGTGGAAGGAGGAGAGAGGAGAGGGAGAGAGAGAGGGAGGGAGGGGGAGAGAGGGAGAGAGAGAAGGAGATGATAATTTAAAATAATCTGTTGTAACTAGGACTTGAAAACTTATCTTCATATCTGGATCACACTATTATTGATGCCCTGCAGGGAACCAGTTCTGGCGAAGTATGTATTTTTTAAATTTCTTGTTTTTTTATTACATTTCATTATGAAAATTTTCAAACATGTATAAAATTAGAGAGAACAGCATAATCAACTTTACAAACATATCACCTGAATTCAGTTGCTCTTAACATTTTGCCATATTTGCGTCAATGTTTTTTGTCCTAATGTAATCTAAAGCAGATCCCAGATCATCATGACACATTACCCCTAAAAACTTCAATACACCTATTTAAAATGTGAGAAAATTTGGACATAACAGTGACTTGTTTATATATCCAAAATATATTTTTGGCCCTTATTTTTAACAACCTCTTCATAGCATTTGACCTCATGACTGTATTCTCCTTCTTAAAAATCTGCCCATGTCTCTTTTCTGGTTTTTCTCCTTCCTTCCTCCTGGGTACATTTCTTTCAGTCTTATTCTTACATTCTTTTTAATTATGTGATAAATCTGGGTTTCAACCTCCAACATCTATTAATTTTATATCAGGGATTTGTAACTACCAGTTGGAGCAGGGAGGGAGAAAGGGAGTGAAGGGCAATAAACAGTTTTAAAAATATAACAAATGATATTATGGAATTATCCCTTCTAAAAACCATTCATGTAAAGAATGCTTCCACATAAACCCATGTGCTGTCATTTTCCTCATGTACGTGTACTACCCCAAATATATTCTAATATCCCCATAATTCTAACCTTCAGTCTCTGTGGAACTTTTGTGGAATATTGTTACCAAGCTTAAACTGCCATCATCCAAGAAAAGAAATAGGACAGGATCCGTGATCATTCATAAAAGTTGCCATACAATAAGAAGGTCATTTTGTTTAAGTCTAAAATATCATCTGGTCACCATGATTAAATCAAAATTTGGAAGCCAGCAGCCAGTGTCTAACTGAAGCCTGAGGCTGTACACCTGGAATCTCAGAATGTGACATTATTTGGAACAAGGGTCTTTGCAGATGTAATTATGAGATCAAGATAAGATCATCCTGGATTTAAGGTGTACCCTAAATCCAGTAACTATTGTCCTTATGAGAGAAAACCAAAGAGGGATTTGAGATCCAGAAGCAGCAAAGAAAGAAGGAAATGTACAGACAGAGACAGGGACTGGATTTCGTCACAAGCCCAAGAAGACCTGGAGCCATCAAAACCTGAATGAGATGAGGAAGGATTCTCCCTAGAGCCTTCAGCTGGAGCATGGCCCTGCCACCACCTTGAATTCTGACTTCTGGCCTCCAGAACCATGAGAGAATAAATGTATGTAGTTTTAAGCCATGCAGTTTATAGTAATTTGTTACAGAAACCATAGGAAACTAATACACAACTGAAAATACTAAAAAGATTGCTGCAACACAAATACTGTCAATGTGTACAGTACACCTGACTCATAAAAATATGACAGCAATAGGAAACAGGAAAAGAATGGAAAATTGCAGCACTGCTTGAAAGAGTATTTTAAACATCTGGTTAGAAATTAAGAACAATTTACTAAAATCGATGTGCATTTAGGGAACAAATGAAATTGTCTTGAAATTGTTTTGTGATATATATATATTTTTTTCCTAACACAAGGAAGTAGTCATAAGGCTTGATGGGATTCCCAGGGGAGGAGAGGCCTCTCCCTATGTACAGTCTTTTTTTTTTTTTTTTGGATAAAACTGTTGCACACCCAAATCAGAAGTGATAATTTAAATGGTGAACACCAGGGAGGGAGATATGCCAGGCAGGAAAAGAAGCTATTGATGAAAATTGCTTGTGCTGAAGAGAGGGAAAGCTGCTTAGAATATGTTGTGCACCAGAGATGAGACTTAAAAATGAAATACATCTTTAAGCGTAATTTAAAATAAATAGTTTGTGTTCTTGCTGAAGGACTCTGGAAGAATATTACTGTAACAAATTGCTATATTTAATCCTTGGCTAGCAGCCAGGTGTAGGTCAGACGTGAAATTCTTCTATTAAAATAACCACTAGCGAGGGAAAAACAGAACCTCATGCTTAGAGACACACAAATACGCATATCATACTGTATGTAACTCGATGGTCATTATTTCATGGTGACCAGACAAGGCAACATGTGATAAAAAGCGTCCAGGGTCTCTTGACTAGTGAGTGATAACAATGGGATACCTACGATGACTGACACTTCTCTAACAGATATTTCACCATGAACTATTCACTGCTGTCTTTGGGCTATAGTATTTCTGAGCATTCAGGAGAATTCAGCAGCTCAGCACAGCTCAGGGAGTACAACCAGACACAGCATGCTGATGCCCAGGGAAACCAAAGGAATCCAATCCTGGGCAGGCAACCCTGCCTCCCAGCAACCCTCTGATGACATGTGGGAAGTCTCTCTGCTGAGAGTTAATGTGTAATAGACATTATTGTTTGAAAATGGAAATCAGAGTGATTCAACAGCCACCTTTCTTTTCATAGCTTTTTTTCCCTTTTAAACTGAGATGTTTTTGATTTTGTTGAATTAAATAGTATAGGAAGCAATCTGCTGCTGTCACCTGCAGTGCTTTTGTTAGATTAATGATATCAACAGGTTGTATAGACTGGTGTTCATTAGAGTAATGTTAGGCATTACAAATGAAAGAGTATTAAGCATTAAAATATATCCTACTGGCATCAGTCTCTGTCGAGAAAAGTATCATTTAGCTGACTAACTGATGTTGGTTTTTATATAAAACTTACTAACGTGTTAGGAAGGATTTGCAATTCCCAGAGCTTTTGTAACGTCAGTGATGGGGCACATTATTAGATGCAGAACCTTTGTGGAATATTGTTACCAACCTTAAACTGCCATCATGCAAGAAACAAAATAGGTCAGGCTACCCAGTTATTCATCAAAGTTGCTATACAATAAGATGGTCCTTTTGTTTATGTCTGAAATATCATCTGAGCCCTTTGATTAAATCACGTTTGGAAACCAACAGCCAGTGGGTTAATGGAGGCCTGAAGTTGTGTTTTGTTTGATCTGAGTGTTTTTTAGTAACTTGCCAACATCTATTGATAAAATGATCATATGAGTTCATCTCCAAATCCCAAATTCCGGCTTCTTATGAATGAATTAGAATATCTGGGCACACTCGGGCCACATGCCCACTTGAATATTATTGGCTGGAACTCCATGGTGGCTTACACTTTTAGAAAGGGCACATTATTTTTCCACTTTGCCACCGTCCCCTTACTGTTTGTCACATCACATGTGTTGGTTCCTCTTCATCCTTTGACTAGCAAGATAACCTGACCATTTGACTTGTTTATGTTATCTGTATGGCCTCTACAACAATGACATTCTAAGGGCCTGGTCTAAATTCTTATTTGGGGGCATGTCACCTCCACAAGGCTGTGCTTTTTCAGGCCACAGGATTGTGTTCAGTGGATTAGGTATCCCAAGTCCTAAAGAAAGATTCTAAATGGGTAACTTACGCTCTCAGACAAGTCAGACACCTTTAATCCCAACTCCTAATGTTCTCACTCTAGACATGCTACTAGCTTGTTGGTCTCAATAATTCTGTCAATTAGAATTGAGAGTGTTAAGCAATTTGAGAAGAAATTTGCCTGCTGAAGTGATAATGCCAATTTGATGACTAGTGGATTACAGAAGAAGGTGTTTTGGTGGCCTTTCCTAGTGCAGACCCTGGACCCTCTTTTTGTCCCCTATACCCCAGTCCTGCCAAGCCCTTTCCTATTCATCTGACATGTCAAGCTCATCCCACCTTAGGGTGGGAAAACACTAACTGTTTTTGTTTTTCTGCTGAAAACAGCTCTTTCTCTACCTTTCCTCTGGATGGTTTCTCTTCATTCTTCACTTCTCAGCTCAAAGGCTCATTCTATATCAGCGCACATATGCCACTCTTTCCTCCCAGGTTTAATTGCATCATCCTGTTTTGTTTTCTTCAAAGCATTTAAGATCTTCTTAATATACTTAGTTTATATATTTGTTTATTATTTGGTATAGTCTCTCAGAAGAATGTAAACTCCCTGAGAACAAGTATTAAACACAGGATGAATGTGTGAAAGAGTGAGTGAATGACATGGTGAACTGTGACATTGAACGGGAGAGGAGGACTATTCTAATGCTCTAGAGCTATAGATTTATCAAGTCCACAGATGTTTGAACCAGATTGGGCATAAGACCCATTAGACGTATGTAGTTTTGTCACTCAAAGTGCTGTTCCTTGAACTGCTTATTAATGTCCCATGACAAGACATGGAATATACAACAGACAGTATATCCGCACACTACTTCCTTTGTTGAGAAATTTCTTTCTGAAAAAAAAAAAAAAAAAGCTCAGTTGAACACAACAGTGTGCCTAGTGATGTAATTAATTTACATCCTAACACAATCTTATCACACTGCAGACTAGTAGCTGAAGACTAACATCTACCCAAAGACAACTCTTTATGTAGCACTGGTTTACACATATTTTTTTTTAAAAATCCAGTTTTAAAAGAACACTTGAATCATGAAGTAGGTCTTAAGAGAGAAAATATCTTCACTATAAGGGAAAGGATATTTGCATGACAGTAAGTTTCTTTGTGAATCTATTATACTTTCTGTGGAAATAAGCCCTTCATTAAAAGGGATGGTAAATTAAAGAGGTTGGGGCAGAAAAGGGGTGTGAATAGGAGGGTCAGGAAAGAGAACACACTTAGGAAACACTAAAGAGTATACTCACTTAAAACAAATAATACAATGAAAGGAATTGATTTGAGCTGTAATAATTTTCAGAAGCCACATAATCAGTAATCTTGTAGCTTAAAAAAATAAGTTGAGAGCTGAATCTGAAATATATTTTCCATACAAGCTTTTGACAGAGTAATCAGTTGAATTATTTTATCTATTTTTAAGAGTGTCAGAGAAGACAATTTTAATTTTAACTTCAATAAAAACCCAAAATTTATTAGTAGAATCATAACAAAGCTGAATATGTTATTCTTCTTTGGCCAGCTCTGATCTCTTAAAGTCACTTGACAATTTCTATGGCAGATTAAATACGTGTATAGGTAAGGCTTGCATAACTCAATCATATTCTTTTTCTAACCTAGCCATTTTTTCATTTGAAAATTCTTCAGGATAGCCTACCAAAGTGGCAGTGGCCTAAAAATAAAGTTTTCTCTCCTTTCTATTTGGTATTTTCTCTGGTTTTCTGGATAATTGTGAGAATGTTTCCAACTGGTAAATGTTCTCAGAAGTCAGAGAACCAGTAGAGAGGAATTAGGGGCTTGAGAAACTAGCTATATAGGACATTTCCAAATACAAGTAATAAATGAATGAGGGTACAATCAAATAGACTTTTTAAAGTCAATTCCTTTTTGAGAAATAGATTATCTGTCTAAGTGAATTCCCCTTTTAACATTAAAAGCCAGCTTCCAGATAGGTCTGATCCATTCATTCACTGGCCACTAAATGGCATTGACGAATTACACTTTCTAATCACCAGCATTGGCAATGATAAATCTCTTCAACTTCTTGCTTTGCAAAGAGATTGGATTTGGTAAAGTAGCTGCTGCCCCAACCATATCTTGAGCGATGCAAGCAATCTAACTCTCTACCTTTGAAATACTAGTTTCTCTTTATTCAAAGTCCTGATGAAACAAAACTCACTGTTTTGATTTATGAGAAAGTATATTTAATTATGACCCCTGAGTGTACCAGACCTCAGTTGGTCACCTTAAAAAATGCAGTCAACTAGTTGCAGAGTATTGAAAGTGTGGATTCTCCAGGACAAATCCTATTGATTTGTCAGAAAAAAAAATTAATGAAAACCTCCCTGTGCTACTTTTGTATTAGTATTTTACAAATGTCGTCAACTCCTTGAGTCAAGAATAGAATACAAACACAGTAAATTTGCACGTGTCTTTTCCTTGCTTTCTTTGAAGTACCTTTATTGCATGTTTTCTGATTCATTCCATTTCCGACTTATGAAAGAGAGACAATCTGTAGTGGCCTAAATGAGGCAGAGTAACTATCCCTTGATTTACATGAAGAGATGAGTTCTCAGACAAAACAATTAAAGCAACAATTTTCTTCTTGCTGTGACCAGCAATAATAACTGATGCAAGATATTTGATTGGTTTTCAAGTTCTGCTGGTTTTCTTTGTCTCCTTTGTGGATTGATTTCATGTGTAGTGGCTGAATATAGAATTCAGACCTAGCAGTAGTATGATAAATTGCTATACCAGGGAGTCATTATCTTTCTCCACTGGAACTAATGGGCAATAGCCACAGGGACTCAAAACAACACTCGACCAACCTTTACCATGGTCACAGTATGCATAGGAAATACGAATTGCTTTCCCCTTATAAAATTAAGATAGTATAGAGCACCTCTGACATAAGCAGGAATTCCAGAATAACTTTAGGATTATGGCAAGGTTCAGGTTCAGAAATTTGTATTTCAGGGGGTAGAATTAAAATAGATGTTTCTTAACTACATAAATGGTCTGTTAATATTTTTTCTACTTGACACAGTCATAATTTTTAGAAAAAAATGACAGGTACGTGAATCCCCATTATTTATGTAAGTTTTTTCATATTTAACAGATTGAGATTGTAAAAGCAAAAATAACTTTTGCATTCCTTTCCTATTCTTGAATAAATGTGTAGTGTCTTTATTTTCTTTAGAAAAAGAAAAAAAATACTGTTGTTTTAGAGAATTAGATGGAGATGTATGTTTTGATTAATCTTAAGAAAAGGTTATGACTCATTAAATGGTCAATTAAATAGGTTCCAGACTTAGGTGACACCATCAGAAGTCTGGATTGCTTTCCCATTACACTTTTTTAAGAAGGACACTATAGGTAAAGGTGAGAGACAGTATTTTGCTTTGACTGACTGTGGGACTGCCTCTGTTTCTGAAGAAGACATTTATTATGTTTGCCTTTTCTTACCTCTGAGTGTGTGGATGTGTGAGGGCGAGAGTGTGTTAGCTCTGTAGTTTAGCACGGTGGGCAACAGCAGGCTTGGTTTCGTATCTGAGTGGCCCCAGCAGGTGATGAATTGTTTTTGACTTTCATCATTTGTCAGTAAATAAGAAAAGTGAGAGATTTATCATGTATGTAAAAAAGTCTGGCAACATTCTCTATCATGTAAAATAAAATTTAATAAAACAGCATTTTAAAAAATGCATGCAATCGCTTGCCTCACTTTCACAGGCAGTGAATTCCAGAATTCTATAGTCTTTCCAAAGTGGGGACTGGCAGTCGGGGGGAGATGGATCTACTTGTCCAGCATAGTGCAGTGACCATTTTGCACAGCTGGTGAAGGGCTCCTGCTATTTGCAGAGCTGAGTGGCCATCCTTGTGTGTGCCTCCCCGTGACCCTTTTATTAAGCACCTAGCTGTGCTCAGTAGCAAAGTAGATTCTAATTGCATCACAGCAGGTTAAGTGATTTAACCCGAAGCAAAGCAGTAGTTTTTATTTGAAACTGCTAGCACCTTTGCATTGACTCCCTTCTACCTCAGAAAACAAACAAACAAAAAACACATAAAAACATAAAAACACCACCCTGAAAATAGAAAAACAATACCAAAACTAATATACTGATTTTTTTTCTCTCCAGACATAAAAAAGAGGAACGTGTAAAGATATGTCCAGAGATAGGAAAATGTTAATATTGGAAAGGGTCTTGGCAACTACCCAGTTCACTGTTTTAATTCTGCAAGTGTAACAATGATTTGTATTTATTTATATTTATTCATTGGTGATCTCGAGTCTTCCAGAGCTGTGTGGCAGCAAGTGACTAATTTTGAATGGAAGCAAAGCTTTGTTTAAGATAAACACAGGGCTAATTATTTTGGATTTCTCTCTTCAAATATGTTTTGAGCCCCTTCTAAGCACTAGTCCCTGGGATAAATCCCGTGGGGTGCAGAGAAATAAACCAGACATGGTGTCTGTCTCAAGGAGCTTACAGTCTTATTAATGTCATGCTAGGGACCAAATGTCTGACTGGCACAGGAGCAGGAGGAAATCATATTAAATATTAATACGTGTCTTATTTTAGATCAATTTGATATTCTCCTAACCTTGGACTTCCAAAGGAATTATCATGTTTAGAAATAATGTTCTTTGGCTCTCTGCTTGAGTTCCCGTGATTTTTCCATTTTTCCCCCCTCTCCTTTCTCTTTTCCTAGTATTTGTTTAAAGGAACCAAGATAAATTGGCAAAAGACTTGATTATAAGAAATGGGATTAGTTCCCTACTCAGACACAGGATCATGTGATGAACTGAAACTATTCTGTCTCCACTATGTGTATATCTGTAGAAAATCCTATCCTTAGTTAGGTGATGAGAACCTGTCCTCATTTCTTATCCTTTTCCACCATCTGCCACCAAATGAATTTTTTGAATATTCTGAGCACAGTTTTGGAAGTATCAGATTAGCAAACCTAGATTCATTTTTCCAAATGGATGAATCCTTGTCTATATCATTCATAATAAGAAAACATAATTAGAAGTACAGAAGTACTGTAGAAGTATTAGAGATCTCTTATTTTAAAAACACAGATATTTGAGAGTACCGTCCCTCACCCACAAGCACAGTCCTACTACTGAGTTCTAGCTAGAATCCTCCAGAAACACACACTTTGACAGAGCCCACACATGAATTAACTGCTGTATAGAACTGTAATGTTTTTGCTTTTCTCCCAGGCCATTTTCTACTCCAGGCTGATACGAATCTCTAATGTGCTGCTGTGAATGCTCCACTTCTATACTTAGTCTAAATAAGAAATAACATTTATGTCTATTAGCATCCACAGAAACGTTTGTCAACAGCAAGTTGGAGAACGGCATAACTTTTTTAAGTGTACCCATCTGGGAAACTTTCCAAGTTGGGAGCTACCCAAATTGGCAGAGATTCTAAGAAACCCATTCATATACACTATACATGACAACAATTTCTGGACTTCTTTTATATTTCCAGCTATTAGATTTGGAAGTGCAGGAGAGTAAACAAAAATAAATAAATAAATAAATAAAGCAAAACAAAACACAACCATAAAATAAAATAAAACCAGATCCATAAAAGTTCTAATAGGATAGCTATGGTATGTTCAGAGCAAGGGAGAGGTCAAGTTCACCCTTTCTTGTTAGTCAACTCATCTCTGAGCCTGGCCCATTTTATTCAAGGATGGAAAGAAACTATTACAAAACCATTTGGATTCTACCTCAAAAACCGATCCTTTTCTATCAAGGACTCTCCAGAAATGCCAACTTGTTCTCTCCATTTCTGCAATATCAGAAAATATACATAAGGTTTTCTTTTTCTTTTTAAAATTTGAAATCCTTCTGAGTTTTGTTTTTTGTCCTCTGATAACATATTTTACTATTTTAAGTGCAACTTGCTACTGATGAACTGTTTTGTAGCTTTTTTCCTAGTTCACACAACTAATGTCATCTTTGTGTATGTAAGAAAGTCCCAAGATTTTTTCTACATTTTCAACTTTGCTTTTAGTAAATACATGTTAGAATGTAGAAAGTCTTCATTTAATTAGTAAATGCTGACCTCTTTTGTCTCGTTGGTTCTGAGAGGTCTATAGCTTAGACCTGCATTTATTTAACATATTTGATAAATCCTTTAGATGATGTTATTGAAAAATTCCAGGTAAGAATAGTTTTATTTACAAACAATTAAATGAAATAAAATTCATTCAGTAAAATTGTTAATAATTATCAAGTGAACTGAAATTGGCATTTTGTCAAGCCAATCATTCAGAATGAATATGTGCAAAGAGAAATATTTATCCTGAATATTCATTGCTTCAAAATTTAAATTGGCAGGGTCATTTTATCTAAAATGACTCATTTTTTTCTTAGAATTTTAACAAATTACATTGTTCTCACTCTAGGCACCAGGAAATTATATAATCTTTAGTTACCCTCATATCCATTTCTAATTCCAAGCACCTATTCTGTAATAACCAAATTGTAAGGTAATCTTTAAGGTAAACTCAACTTTTTAATTTTTATTTTGTAATTGATCACTGGTTAATATATTTTAGTATTTTTCATGGATATATATATATTAAATAAATATATATATATATATATAACATATTAATATTGTCATCATTAGTCTACTGATAAAGAGCATAGCATTTGGAACTGAATGCATTGGATCAAATTCCAGCTCTGCACTTACTAGCTGTATGATTACGGCAAGTTCCTTAGCCTTAGTTTGCTCGTCTGCAAAATGGGAATAACAACAGCCTCATAGAGTTGCTATTAGAATTAAATGAGTTAAGATTTGTAAAGCATTTTGAATACGGTCCAGTAAGGCTAGATAAGCATTTGTTATCAACATCATTATCATTATTGCCATACCAATGGAGATGTCTAACAAAGAGTTTTTATAAAATTGGGAATTAATTTAAAAATAAGTTTTACTCAACTTGAAATAGAATTACTGTATTATAATTGCAACAGTACATATTTAAAATATATACAAAATATTTTAAAGCCTATGATTCCACCAAGTAAAATATAGCAGTAGCTCCACTAGTAATTTGAAAATAAATTTTAGTACCTTAGAAAGAGAAGAAAATGAAGACAACTTTTCATTCTCAAGTTTTTTCTATATTGCTCCAAAATTGTCCATAAATGCAAATGTTAAAATATAAGTAACCTTTTCAAATGTAGTGAGTACTGTATATGTGTGTGTGTTCATTTTTAATCTGAACTACCCAAGTTAAAAAAGATAAATTCTTCATCTGAGATGTTTAAACATTTGGCATGTTTATTTTTTAAATTTAATTTATTTATTTTTTATAGAGCAGGTTCTTATTAGTTATCTATTTTATACATATTAGTGTATATATGTCAGTCGCAATCTCCCAATTCATCCCACCACCACCGCTGCCACTTTCCCCCCTTGGTGTCCATACGTTTGTTCTCTACATCTGTGTCTCTATTTCTGCCTTGCAAATCTGTGTCTCTATTTCTGCCTTGCAAACCAGTTCATCTGTACCATTTTTCTAGATTCCACATACATGTGTCAATATACGATATTTGTTTTTCTCTTTCTGACTTACTTAACTCTGTATGACAATCTCTAGGTCCTTCCACATCTCTACAAATGACCCAATATGTACCACATCTTCTTTATAAAACTAGATTTCGTCTGTCGATGGGCATCTAAGTTGCTTCCATGACCTGGCTATTGTAAACAGGGCTGCAATGAACATTGGAGCGCATGTGTCTTTTTGAATTATGGTTTCCTCTGGGCATATGCCCAGTAGTGGGATTGCTGGGTCATATGGTAATTCTAGTTTTAGTTTTTTAAGGAACCTCCATACTGTTCTCCATAGTGGCTGTATCAAATTACATTCCCACCAACAGTGCAAGAGGGTTCCATTTTCTCCACACCCTCTCCAGCATTTGTTGTTTGTAGATTTTCTGATGATGCCCATTCTTAACCGGTGTGAGGTGATACCTCGTTGTAGTTTTGATTTGCATTTCTCTAATGATTAGTGATGTTGAGCAGCTTTTCATGTGCCTCTTGGCCATCTGTATGTCTTCTTTGAAGAAATTTCTGTTTAGGTCTTCTGATATTTGGCATGTTATTGCCATCAAATAACTAGACATATAATTTCAGAGTTGGTGGTCAAACTACCATAGATGTGATCAATTCAGAGTTATTTTGATAGTAGAAATTATACTGAAGCTGAAGTGTCCTTATTTTAGTGTCCATTTGACTAATTTCAGTGTGACAAATATGTAGCTCATACTGAATCATGTACCAGCATTGTGCTTGGGTGATAAAGAATGAAAGATGAATAACCTATGGTAAGGGAAGTTGTATATAGTCTAGTAGTCCTGAGGTTATTCAGTACACCATGATACCTTCTATCTGATCCTTCTTGACAATTATCGTTGCTTCCCCAGCCTCCCAGGTACTGATTTGGAAAACTAGATTAAGGTTAGTATTCCCATCTAGAAATTAGGATTCACAGTTCATTACCAAATACGTGATGTTACTTTGAAGAAGATGAAAGCATCTTGACTCTTGGCTACTCTGTATAAGTCTAGCAAAGTGATTATGGAATTTCCTGATGTGAAAGTTTCTCTTAGATGATTTTGGTTCTTAGTCACATATTTTCATATCCCTGTCCCATTTTACTGTTTTTATACTGAAAGACAGGATATCTGTTTAAATTCAAAGCAGAGTTACCAAACCAAATCTATTGGTAGTCACCAGAGAAAATGTGAAAGAAATATAAATAAAAAAGAAATGAATTAATTAAAAAAACTATCAGTATATTATCATTTCTGCATAAAAATCTTTCATATTTCTTCCAGTATTTTCACTAGAGAATGTATTGTATACGCTACTTTTCAATATCAAGAAGAAAATTCAGACTTTTAGCGTAAATTATATGTGTTCTACTATATTTTAAATTTATTAATAAACATTTTGTCTTCTGTTAGAAAATCTTGTTACATCTTATTAATAACAAGATTAAATTTTGCTATTTATCCAAAGTCAAAATATTCCAACTAACCCTCTCGTTCATACAGTTTCATATTCTCATGATAATCAACAGTTTACAAAATTATATAGGACTTATCTCACCTGAGAGAACTAAAATTCATGGTGTTATATAATTTTTTCTTCTAAGATAACATTTTCATATTTTTATAAGATAAATACCCAGAAGATAGAGAAATATATCTGTGTTAATAACAGATTAATAGCAAGGTAGAACTGACAATTATCCAAAGGTTTTAATTAAAAACAAATTTAGTTAAATAGTCATTTATCATCCCTCCCACCTCCCACAATTTGTAACATTTTTCTGAATAATTTAGATATTT
The DNA here is from genome assembly GCF_003031525.2 of Neophocaena asiaeorientalis asiaeorientalis. Lineage (NCBI taxonomy): Eukaryota > Metazoa > Chordata > Mammalia > Artiodactyla > Phocoenidae > Neophocaena > Neophocaena asiaeorientalis. The sequence goes on along the minus strand of NW_020173979.1, from coordinate 8,796,366 downwards.
TCATCACTTTTATTTTTTTATAGTAAATGTTCCCATCATGTTGTACAAATACCAGAATCTGGAGAATGTCATAATATTAATTATAATGACGATGATGATAGTGGGCTTAAGTAAAAATTATGGATTTCAGAGGGAGAAAGCTTACAGACTATTTGCAGTGCTGTGCCCAAAATATTCCTGGTAGACCATTTTATTTTCCTCTGAGACATATGAATGTGGGTTAGAGGAAGAGACCTTAGAAGTCATCAAATAGAATCATAGGATTTTTTTTTGAACAAAATGAAATTAGAGATTAATATATTAGCCCATCTCATTTATTTTACAAAACACAGAATTTTTTTCCAGAGAAAGAAAATGACTTGGCCAAAGGCAAAGGACAAATAAAATAGAGGTAGAGTCAGAAAGAGATCTGAACTATACTGACACCCTAGTCAAGAGTTATCTTTCCGTGTGAGTGCTTCCATCTGTCTTTACCAGTAGACTCTTCCCACGATAGTTAAGATTGGTCTTACTTTCCCCACTGCATCCTAAGACTAGACGGCAGTTTTGGGAATGTTATAGATGCTTAATAAATAGTTGTTGAATTAAGGTAAGACATTTTAAAAAATGAATAACTATTCAATATATAATAGGAGAAAGTTCAGGTCGTTAAGCAGCCACTATTATTCCACCATATTTGCATGCAAACTTGAGTTTGAATTTCTGATTGCCACCTGCAAGGCTTATTCGTAGTCCATAGGTTAGAATTTATTTTTATTTAGTATTACAGTGTTTGATACACTTTGCCTAGCATCATCAAACTCAAATATTCAGTTGCTGCCTTCCTGTTTCCAACTCTGTTCTGTCCATTTGAAATGGCACCCTGTGTGGCAGCCTTTCTTTCTAGGGCTACTACTATTTGGCTTTTATAAATTGAGCTGTAGATTTATTGGAATTTTAATTGATCCTACAGGTATTTTTTCCCCCTATATGTAAGGCAGAAATGTTAATAGAAGAAGATATGTTCCCTGGAAAATTATTTGTTGATGTTTCACAACTAATCAGAAATACTTGCCAAGCTTTAAATTAAAAAAAAAAAAAAATTGGGAAGGCTTTACAGATGATGTGGCAGCATATTGGGAGGAAGGGAACCACACTTTAGCTTTCAGAGGCACTTGTTATATTTTTCAGTGGCTCTGTTTTATCTACATAACTTGGGTCTTCTGATTCTCTTTCTTTTTTGTGTGGATAATTGCTTTGTTGTTAGTGCTTTGACACTGAGTGACAGTGCTTTTGGGTGGTTGACAGCCAAATCTATTGGCAGATGATAGTCCTTACACAGAGAGGTGCTTTCTTTCTGCTTAGTGACAGTAAGAGCTTCTGAGTTGACAGAGGAGGTCTCATCCCTCTCAGAAAAGAGACAAAAGCAAAAGCGGGGGGAGTGAGATTTCTGCCAGAATAAAAACATCTATTTAATTCTGCTATAGAGAGAAAGAAATACAACAGGCAGTGCCTATAATGACTTGGAGTTAAAACAAATCATTTTATTTTTGTGTGTTGCCTATAGAAAATTGTATCACTTAGTAAGCTATCGAGGTCTGCATATCTTGCCTTTTGGAAACACTGCAAACCAAAAACAAATGCATTTTCTCTCAGCGGAGTTCGTTAAAAGGAGACAATCAGGAACAGAGTATAGAGAGGATGTAAAGGCAGTTTTGTTATATTTCATATCACTGATTTAAAGTCATGTGGGTAAAAATATCCCTAACAATGGTTAGCAGAATTATGTTTCTGAATTGTGAAAAATATTTTTTGCCAAATGATTTGAAAGTATAAACCAGTCGATATGATTTACTATTGATAATTCACAGTTGAAAATAGTGCAGTTTGAGATAAAAAAGCATTTTCCTGTCCTCCTTGAGAAAGGTGTTCATCATTTAGGTTGTAAACTACCATATGGGCAACAGAATGCAATTGTGAAGCAAAGAGAAAAGAAAACATAGGGAAGGCTATTGCCCATCTTTAGAGAGAGGGCACCTTGAGGATTGGGTTTATATCTTGAAACATCTTATTTATCATTTAGGATCTACATAGATTTGGGGGTATTTGTGATTCTCCTGAAATTGTATTTAAACTTTTGCTTGTGTGTATAATTTTCTGATGAGCAGATTTGTGTCTTCATGGAATTCACGACACTTGAGTCCATAGACTCAAGGAAGATGAGAATCACTACTCTGGTGACATGATAAATATTGTGTCTCAACCACCATTTCAATTATTAAACTTTTGTATTGTTAAAAATACAAATGTCTTGGTGTCTAGGAGGGAGTGATGAAGGATTCCAGCTCAGCAACTTGTTGATTGACTCAGGTTGAGTCTTCAAATATTGGAATAATCAACTTTAAGATAGAGTAGCCTTGTTAGGGGAGGCTGACAAGTCATAGGAGCTCCAAAACTAAAAAGGCTTTCAAACAGAGGCCTCTAGGAATAGAGTGGACTGCCTTGGAAAATAATAACTGTGGTTTTTAAATAATGCTTAGTTTAATTCAGTAACATGCAGTGCATATCAGTAGAATTTCTGCCATATGCCTGAAACTGTTCTAGATAACTAAGATACATCAGTGAACAATCTAAACAAGGTCCTCATTATTTTGGCTATTACATCCTATTGGTTAGAGTACAACAATAAACAAAGAAACTAATAAATAAATGATACATTGTACAATACTAAGCATGATGAATAAAATAAAAGAGAACGATGTTATATTAAATTACTCCAAAGGAGCTCTGAATTAGAATGCCTGATCAGGGAAGTCCTTAGGTGATATCTGAGAAGAAATCTGAATAACAAAATGTACCAGTCATTTGACTCCCTGGAGGTTAGCAAGGACCTGCCTAGGACTTTGCAAAAGAGACTCTTTCAGTAGGAAGGAAACAGAAACAAATGGCCCTCTAAGGTCCCTTACAACTCTATAGTATAATATCGAATATGATCTCAACATGTAGATTTAATCATCCCATTGGCTCTTGTATGTCTCCTTAGTGAGACAGAATTTATGAATAATTGAGTTGAAATGCATACATAAATTGGTTCCTTCAACTGAACACTACCACCTACTGTTAAAATTCACTGGGAATGATGAATAATGATAATGTTGGCTATCTTAATTGTCAATATAGGATCCAGATTCACTTATCCGGTACTTCTAAAATGTCTTTCTTTGTTATTGTTGTTGCTCCAGCTGGCTGTATCACAGCTAGTTATCAATTTTTCATCCATATTTGCCTCATCAGTGAATTGCTGGAGGTTGATAAGCCTCATTTTTGAAATGTTGCCCAAAATCAGAACATAGATCATACTAATGTGTTTTTTAAATTAAATTAGCATTGGGTCCATGGTTAGGGTCCTGCCATCTGTTGGTGTCCTAGAGTGCTTCTGACATGGACCCGTGCCCACCAGAACACTGAAAAGAACAGTAAAAAAGAAGACATTGCAATATTTTTAAAAAGTAAAACTTCCAAAATGAAAAACACGTCCTCACTTATGATTTCAGTCTAAGGTTTTGCTAGTAAGACATTTTCAGTGTTCTAAGCTTTTTCTAGAAAGTTTCCTATAAATATATTGTGTAATTCTCATTCTTTCATTTGTTTATCCACTTGTTTCTGTCACAGATATCTATTCTTACAAGGATTAGGATACCATGCTACCTATGTAGGTCTTAAAAATGAGTGAGAGTCATTCCCGGCTCACAAGTACCCAACTATCTAGTGTGTGAAGGTGAGGGATGGACAGTGGGTGAAGGGTGATCTAAGTCTGGGAATATAGCAAAAGGCAAAATATTGGAAGCAGGGAAACATCATGAGAGAAGTAAAGCCAAATCACAGCAGTGTAGGATCTGACAGCCTGGTGGACAGAATGAGACAAGCTTTCTTTAAAGCAATAGCGTTTAAACAGAGCCTTCAAGGAAGAACTGCAGTTTCAACAGATGGAGATGAAAAAGTAATACACAAGCAAAGATCTGGGGTATTGAGGAGTCCAGAGCAAATAATATAGTTTCCATTTAAAGTAGACTGTATGTGGAGGAGTGAAGCCAGAAATATGCTAGTTATGGCTATTTTGGTTGTAGGGATCAGAAACACCTTGAAACTGGTAGGAGTAATGCTCTTTTTGTAATGACAGAATTAGCAATCTCGTTGACATCAAGGACAGGAAATGAAATACAGCTGAGCTCATGGGTCCAGAACGGCAAAGTCCGGAGCAACAGAGGCTGCCCCATGCCTTTTCATAACTGATAGGCATGGAACACAAAAGAGAGGTGGGAGTCAAAGATAACACAGAGCTTTTGAGGTGGGTGAGGGAATTCAATATCCTGGCAGAGAGAGCACTCAATAAAATTACCTACTCTTAACTGACTCACATACTGGGAGATTTCTTTCAGAAGGAAGAACATCATGCAGACTTTTGACATCAGATTTTGATATTTGATCCCAGGTTGTAGGAGTCAACTTTTCAGCTTTTTTTAAAGGATTTTAATGAAAAAGACTGCATTGCTTTTCCTGATGAATTTTAAGTTTGGGCATTATAACAATGTTTACAATTGTGTTTACTAAGAACTTTGATGTACTTTTTTTTTTTAATTCATTTACATATTTTTGGCTGCATTGGGTCTTCGTTGCTGCACGCGGGCTTTTCTCTAGTTGCAGCGAGCGGGGGCTATTCTTCGTTGCCGTGGGTGGGCTTCTCATTGCAGCGGCTTCTCTTGTTGCAAAGCATGGGCTCTAGGTGCACGGGCTTCAGTGGTTGGCATACGCGGGCTCAGTAGTTTTGGCTCGCGGGCTCAGTAGTTGTGGCACATGAGCTCAGTAGTTGTGGCACATGAGCTCTAGAGTGCAGGTTCAGTATTTGTGGTGCACGGGCTTAGTTGCTCCACGGCATGTGGGATCTTCCCGGACCAGGGCTCGAACCCGTGTCCCCTGCATTGGCAGGTGTATTCTCAACCACTGTGCCACCAGGGAAGCCCCCAGAACTTTGATGTACTTTTATATAGGTACACATACATTCGATTCTCAGGCAGTTTACAGATGAGGATACCGTGGCTGAATTATTTATCCAAAGTGAAAATGTTTGCTTTAAGCAGAGAAAAGAATTAACCTAAGAGTCTTAGACTGTATATTTCCTGATTGTTCTGAATTTAATAGCACATCAAATAGCACTGGTATAAAGCACAAATCTCTTTCAATTTAGTATTACTTTTTCATAATGCTTCTTTGCTTCAAGTTTTCTCCAATTTAGTAATTCACACTCCAGCTAATTCTGTGTGAATTATAAAACACACAATTGAACCAGCCCACAAGATGGGACTGTGTTCTGATGATTGGAAACATCTCCCATTCGTGACGAATATAGATCATTTTAATTCCCTGTACTGGCAATTAATGAGCCTTAAATGGAGTAGGTCTTATAAAAACCCAAACAAAACAAAACTAAAACCAAGCAAAACCTAGAAACTTTTAATGCGTATTAGACATTCAGTTTAGCTCCAAGCCTTGTAAAGTAATATTGGATCAGACCTTAGGTTCACAAATTGACTATAGGAGCATATGCTTAAATTTAAATTACTTAATAACCAGAACTGAAGTTCAGCCAGTGTAGATAATAGACAGCTTCCTGTTTTATTTCAGTTGTCGTCCCTTCTGGCTTGGTGATGCCCCAGCTTTTTTATTTAATATTTTTAATATATCCTTTAGTTATTAATGATAACTAATAGGTATGTTAAGGCATAATATCACAAGTTTCCCCCAAAGTAACTACGTTACCAAACTGTCATCTATGTATATTTACTTAAAATGTATGCTTTTGGAAAACTGCCTACCTTGGTTCCCACACAATTGAAACCCAGGTAAACTGAAATCTTTAGTTTCTTTATGAATACATTCCACTTCTGCCTTCGTTTATTCATAGATGCTTTTAGGCAATTAACTTGACTAGAATCTTAGAGGCAAAACTATACATGTAAGGTGGTAGGAAAATAACCAGAAAACTGTACAAAGATAGATAAATATGCTTATTAAAGTGTTGTTCATAAAAACAAAAACAGAAAGTCCTAGAAGGAATGGATTACAAAAAGTAGTAATGCAATTTACAGTGAGATACACACATTCACTAACAGTATGAGGCAAATCTAAATTTGTTAATATGGAAAGATTGTGTGCACGTGTGTGTACATTTTAAAAAATCCAATTATGAAAGATACTATTTAGAAAATCCCATGTTAAACATCGTATATACTCACACATATGCTCACCGAAAGAGTCAGAAGAATATATGCTATTGTACTAGTGTACTGTCTCAGTGGTATGAATTTGGGGACTTTTTCCCCTTTTTTCCAAATTTGTATTCTTAAATATCTTATACAGATTCTGTGAGAATAATAAAAGTTACATTTAAAAAGGGAAAAATGTAGGGTTTTTTTTAATACATATCTGAAAACAATTTCAGGTGGTTTATTTCAGGATTTAAAAATATGTACTGTTGTTATTAATATTATTATTTTACAAAGTAACTTACTTATTGAACCAATGAATTTAGAATGCATAAATAACCCACTTAATAAATATTTACTGAATTGATATTCATGATAACAAGTTGTTCAAATTCTGTTTCAACTCTCTAGTGCTGATTCTGATTCAGTGTTTTCCATTCCCTCCCCAAAATGTAAAGCATAGTTACTACTTCTACTTCCAGTTTTCTTCTCACTTCATTTTTATTATTCTCACAGTCTTACAACCGATGTAGTTACTAAGTGCCCAAACTTAATCTTTGAATGTTTAGAAAGCAGCCTCGATAGAGATTTTGTCAGTGCTTAAAATATACAGTAGTCAGAGGTTGGAAAATATTATCTTTAGGTGGATAAATGTAAAAGTTACAATTTTGCTCCAATTTCATCAATTTTACAGTACCTAGAGTATTGTTGGGGTTATATAAATATTAAATACTTACCATGTTGACAGTACTTACCTAAAAGAATTCTTTCCAGATAGGTTATATCAATAATGATTCATTTGGGCAAATGAAATAAATGTGGGTGTAAATACTATAGACTCATTGAACTCTTTGCTGGAAATTAGTGCTCTACTGAACAAGTCTTCAGAGCTATATACATATGCTTGTACATATACACATATATGTATACACATGTGTGCATACACACATGTATATGTATACAAATATACATGCATGTGTGTGTATATAGATATTATGTGTATGTTTTACCATCCAATTGTTTATTTTACTTCTTATCTGCCATATTTTACCTTGTCATTATATCCCTTAACAGTTTCAAGTTCCTTCTTTCTCCCAACCTGCTCTGGATACTCTCCTTGTGTTGCCCTCAGATGTCCCTATAATTACATCTTCATAGCAGTCATGAGAATACCACGTGGAGATTTGTGAAAGATTTATTGGTAGAGATCACATTGCAGGAACCCCCTGTACAAGGTTTAGTCCCTACAAAGTAATGATGTTTAAAAACACTGAATCTCTTCATACCTATCACTTTGACATATACCACATTTCACTTAGTTAAAGCCGCCTTAAAGGGACTGCTGGAAGCAATGTCAGTGCTGGTATGGGCATATTTGTAGGTGGCAGGACAATTCCTCTGCAAAGCCCTTAGGTTCTAAATGAAATTATTTTGAGGATTTTAGCAAATACCAAACTACTTACAGTATGAATCCCTGTTTCTGTAAAAGCTTCCAAGTTCTCAAGCACTCAAATAAGATCTGGGAAGAATGGCAGGCAGGTGAGATTAAATGAAAATGTATAAATTTACTTATGCTTTGTATTGGTTTTCATTTATCAAAGATAATTTTCTTTTTAAGATGCTCTGGAAAGGCCAATCATTCTATGAAATGCAAATTAGAAAAAACAAAAGAAAACAAAAGAACAGAAGAAAATGGACAAAGGATTATGATCATGCAAGCCATAAAAGAGAAAGCTAAATAGCATATTAATTTTGGAAGCAACTCAGAGCATTACTAATGATCAGAGACATATGAAACATCCACAGAAATAAATGAATAAAATAAGATACTGTTTTCCACCCATCAAATAGGTGACCATTTTAAAGTCTGACAGTATCAAGTATTGGCAATGACTTTGAACTTTCATCTCTGCTTGTAGGAGGGTGAATTGGAATAACCACTTTGGAGAACAATTTGGCATTATCAGTAAAACTGAAAATGACATAAGCAGAAATTCCACTTCTATGTTTACACTCTAAAAAACATTTACACAAGTTCACAAAAGGGAGATATACTTGTATGTGTATTTTTACATGGTTTGAAATAACAAAGAAAAGCACATAATGTCCATAATTTACACAATAGATAAGTTAAAAGTATATGTGTTTATGTATAAATGGGAAAGTGTGTTAGTTAATGGGAAGAGAATATACATAGAAACACACATATTGATAGATTACAGAACCATAATTTTGATTAAAACACAAGTGTACACATACTGATGGCTTCTAGAACTATAATGTTGTTACAAACTGTAGAATAATGTATACAGTAGAATACTATTTATGTAAAATGTTACAAAATATATTTACAGAATAGATCTATCATGTATAAATGTATGTATGATACTTTATAAAAATAGACTCAGCTAAATTCATGATAATAATTGCCTCTGAGGGAAGGGCGCAGGAGGATATGACTTTATCTCAATAATATTTTTTTAATGAAAAATTTGTGACCACCTAGAGGGGTGGGATAGGGAGGGTGGGAGGGAGGGGATGTGGAGATATATGTATACATATAGCTGATTCACTTTGTTATACAGCAGAAACTAACAACATTGTAAAGCAATTATACTCCAGTAAAGATGTTAAAAAATAAAAAAAATTAAAAAAGATGAAGCTAATATAAAAATGTTCTAGGCATCAAGTATATGTATTTTTATACTAACTTTTGATCTCTTATTAGTTTTAAAATTTTCTCAGTACCACAAAAAATAATTTTCTGAATACCTCAAACAATAAGTTATTTTACTATTGACATTTTCAATGTTCTACACTAGTTGATAACCTGGACAAATATTTTCTTTTCAGCAGCAAGGTGTTATATCTGTATATTTAGTACCATTTCAGAAAACAAAAAAGGTTTTTTCCTATAAGGTTATGTTTATTCAGTGTGATTTTAAATAAGACATTTAATTCTTCTGCTGTTATTGTGAGACACTAATTTGAAGGTTCTTTGATTTGAAATGTCTTACATAATTTACCTACACAAAATTATGGTTTAATTTTAATTGCATTTAAGATATAAGTTTTCCTAAAGCAACACTCAGTATGCACCATCAATTATCTTAGAAAAAGAAACACACAAAATATATTAATTATAGGTCAAGACCCAGCAAATCATGAATTTCCAACTAGAAGTAAATTATTGCTAATTAGCTTCCTTGTTTGCCAGACTGGGTTAGAGTCTTCATTGCATTAGTCATTTCATAAATCACTTTCTCAACATGCAAATCTGGAAGGAAGGAGAATTTGAAAATATGGTAAGAGTTTACTAATATTCAGGCACAGTGTTTTGTTGTACAGTTCCTACTGATTTCAAGAATATTTGATCAGTTCAGTGTGGAATATTTGAGAGAAAAGACACTTTATTTTCTTTACTGATATAGATTGTTTAAGATGTCATTTATTATTTGTCTCTCCAGTCCATTAAGTCTGGACAAGTTGAGTCTCTATAAAGTGAAAAGAGTGTAGTGTTTTGAATGTGTTCCAGCTTCAGAAACTTTTAGCAAAAGTGTGCTATTAGTAGGATTGGATTTGCGTCCAACCCTCAAAACTTAAACTGATGATTCCAGATGTTCAACGTTTTTAACTGCCATAAATGATAGAAAATGATCTGATCTCTTTGTTCAGTCATTTTTCCAATCTTTTCCAAAATTCTGCGCACCCCTGCCTCCAAAACTTATCTGTCCCTCTTCCCATTCCATTGGCTCCCAGGTTCTGATGTTTCAACTAGATAATCTGACAACAAAATAGTATTAATGAGTTAATAAACATTCATGAATTATGGGCAACTGCACGTACTCATTTACACTCACAGAGTAACATTTTGGGGATATGCATGATTCATTTTTTCTGAAATAATATTTTAACCTTGTTCCCCCTAGAATATAAGCAACATGAGAGTAGTCTATTTTGTCTCTTTGGTTGATGTCCCTAGCACTTGACCGGTGCATGACAGATAACAGATTGTTCTTCAGAAATAAAGAATAACAGTAACAGTGAAATACATCAAAAGGAGGAAAATAGGTAGGAGAGATTTTTTAACTGTTTTTTCAGTTTTTTTGTCTGTTTTCCCCCTGCTTTTCACTTTTGGGCACAAGGACTGCCCCTAAGGCAGGGCATGTGGACTTGATTTCATCAGTATTTTGACGGTACCCATACCATGTAGAAATCAAATCAGCGTACTTTGCACTCCATAAAAAAGGAAAACGCTATTTTGCTGATTAGCTATTTTCCCTGAGGAATCAAACTTTTAAAGAAGCTTTGTCTTGTTTGATTCCTACAGTAAAGGTTATTTCAACACTAGCATGAAATGAGACGTATTTTAGCCATTATGAAAACGTCAGGAAACTAAAACCAAGTCAGTCCCTTGGCCAAAATATAGCAAGATTTTGTCTTTAGACCCACCAGTCCATTTTAGCACTTCCTTCTACCTCTGACACCAGTTCCACCTTCCGCCAGCTAGATATCTAAAAACTCTCCTTTGAGTCCTTAGTGCTCTTATGGTCCTTTAGATTATCATAGTTTTCTTTTTTCTTTCTTTTCTTTTTCTTTTTTTTTTTTTTTTTTTTTTTTTTTTTGGGGTACCCGGGCCTCTCACTTCTGCATTGGCAGGCGGACTCTCAACCACTGCACCACCAGGGAAGCCCCGGTTTTCTATTATTTTTTTAACCAAAATTAAACATAGATGTCAAAAAGCAGTTTAAAGGGTATAGTGTCAGAAAGATGGAGTTTCCCATATCAGTAACAAGGTGGCTGAACAATGGTTTTCATGTTCCTCTTCCCCATTTCATCAATACTTTTCTCTCTAAGGTCACCAGAAGCTTCCACCACCTTATCCAAAGACCCCTTTTCAGTCCACTCTTTACCTGACCCTTCTGAAGCTTTCACTTCAGTAGGAATGACCTCAGTGGCATTGAACTCTACTGATTTTTCTCCTGCCTCTTTGCCTTTATGTTCTGTCACTTTTTCTGGCTCCTCCTCCTTCCCTAATCTTGAAATGTTGGAATTTCTCAGAGTTCTGGTCTACATGTTCTGTATCTCTAACTCTCTCCCCAGATCTTCTCATCCTGTCCTATGGACTTTGAATAAAATATAAAGGCATAAGTTTCCCATATTTCCCTCTCTAGCCCACCTTCTCTTCTGAACCATGGAACTTTATATCAATTTGCCTTTTTGGATAGTCGATGTCAATTGATATATCACACATATTAACAAGTCCAAAACTGCCCTCAGTCTCACCTCCCCCATAAACATACTCCTCCTCTTCCTCCTATAATTTTATGACATAGACCTGGAAGTCGACCTTCATGTTTGCCTCTCCCATAAATGCAGTATCTGACATATGAGAGTGCAGTCATTAAATGTGTATGTTGAATGACTAAGTGAGGAAGGAGCTGAAGTGGTCTTTTGAGCATCCCTGGAGTCACATTCCATAGGCGATCTCTGGTTCCAACAACACACATTTAATTGCACATTCTTCGTAGACATTTAATTTAGTAGGGGATGCAAAGTTCTACTTTAAGCTAATAATTTCAACCTGCATTAGGAGAGTTCTATACTTAAATCATTTCATTTTATCCTACATAACCTTGAGAGATAGGTATTGTTTTTCTCATTTCTAGATGATGAAGATGAGGCTTAGAGAGTTTATGTGAATCTTTAAAAGGTACCCAGCTAGCAATTGACAGAGCTGTGATAGAAATTGAGATTTTTTCCCCTTCTTTTTAAACATATGATTCCAGGCCATTGTAGGATTATGTATTTTTTTCATTATGTAAAACGAGGTCAATGGGAGATTAGCCTCAGTTTCTTCATCCATAGAATAAGGGTAATAATATCTACCTCAATGTGATAATTAAATGAGATAATGCACGTAAAGCACTTAGTTACAGTGACTGGGCCATGGTAAGCCCTTGTGATGGGCTAGAATTTATTAATATGAGATTTTAAATCTCTTCCTCTATGAAATGCAAAGCAATTAAAGGCTTTCGAGCAAGATAGTGATACAATGAAAGCTACTCTAGGGGAAGATTAACCTGTTACTTGTGGGAAGCTTATATTAAAGTTAGAGAGGAACTGAAGACAAAGTGAATGGTTTGAGGACTAGCAGACGAGCTCAAGCACAAAGCACTGCCTATCTAACTAAAATGGTAGTGGTAAGGGGGTTCTATCACCAGGCTGACGTGAGCCTGCAGGAGGGCAGCCCAAAAGGAGGAGAGCCACGGTGGGGGATCTCTGGGTCCACGCGGAGCCAGCAAGGGAGACAGAAGAAACCTTCGAGCAAAGTGCAAGAGGGGTGTCCCAACTGCAATGGAGGTGGAGGGGCTGCATGTCAGGAAGGGGAAAGCCATGCTTGCTTCCCATCTCAGACCAAATCTGGTCCAAAGAAGTGTTTCTAAATGTATTAGTTATTAATTTTTCAAGACCCTGGAGTTCCGGCCTTCTTCATACATTAGAAGCTGTAGCAGCTTGAAATCTACATCCACACATGACAATAAGTTCCATTAGCCACCATTGCCATTAAATAGCCAAAATCTCTACCAGTGCCAGCTGTGTTATGCTAGGCCTGCCTTACTCATCCACAGGATCTGCCTACCCTTGGAACTACTTTACCAACAGAGGACCAAAAGCCAGGGTGAATCTCAGGAAGGTCAGGCTGCAACAGCCCTGATGGTTCAAGAGAAATATTTCAGATGCAAGCCCTCTGCAGTGACAGGGTTCTTACCTCTGTTTAAATGAAATAGAACTGAATGTCTTGATCGATGGTGGAAGTATGAGATGGTTGAGAAGTCCTTACTGGGTTAAACACTAGCATTGATCAATATAAAAATAAAGGATGAAGTGGAGAGATTTTTTTAAAGAATTAATCATATGGTTTTCTGGCTATTAGGATTGAAGGGCAAGAAAATTAATAGTACTTCTGAAAATTAAAAAAAAAATACCTTCAATATAGGCAACCTTATGTTTATTTGATATATTCTCATGCCTGGAAAAACTAATAGAAGCTAAAATACTAAGTGCTATGGTTTAAAAATTAAGTTTTCTGGAATGAGAAATAAACATCAGGAATCAACAGCATGTACTTGATATGTTGCCAGGAAAGAATTGTTAATAAACTCATCTCTCAGTAAAAATGTAAGAATTTGATATTTAAAAAAAAAAATTAATAATGTACTATTTTAAATTCCTTTATTGAAATACCTCACCAAACAATAACAAAACTCATGGAGCATTATGACTGCTCAGTGAAGTAATAACCACTTGGATTAGATTCTCTGCTTCAGCAGAATCTAGGTACATGTACAAGAGTGATATATAGCCAGGCCAGATATACTGTAGAATGTCTTCACAGCAGACTGAACATTGGAATTGACACTAAACCTTGTGTCAAGATACACACAAAGACTTCCAGACGCACAGCGCACCTGAGGTTATAATCTGTCAAGATTAACAAAGAGTGAATATCTGCTAAGGCAAATAGACTGTGATATAATTGTCATCTCCAAACTGGTGAAAGATTTTTCTTCCCAATTAACATTCAAGTACATGAGAATGAAAGCCATTTACTCATTTTCTGATAATTTATGCAGCAATGTACAGAAGTAATAGTCATGGTTACATGGCACATTTATACAATACTTTTCATCCCTAAGGATCCTAAAGCTCTTTATAATTATAGCTAATGTTTGTTAAAGTACTTTTAAGGGGGAGAGCACCAGAGACGTTCCAAATATTATGATTCTCAAAAGCATAATACAGTATGTACAGGAACACTTCACTCTCACAAAATCGTTGCCAGTTCTAGTGTAGGAAATGGAATTCCTTTTGAGACTGATGAGCCAGTGTTTATACAACCTTTTCTTCAAGAAGCTTAAAGTCAACCTCTTCTTTACTATAACTACCTTGGAAATCACATGTAATTTGGTCTAAAATTACTTATTTTCAGAATTTTAAGGAAGGAATATCCTTAATAGGAAAAAAGTCTAGCTTTCAGTCAATAAATAGGGTCATTATTTCCAAATGACAGAATGATAGCATAGGAAGAATAATAAGGTTGTAAGACCCTTCAGCTCAGGAACAGTAGAGAAAATGTTTCATTATTTTGCAAGCCCCAGCTTTGGAAGCACCTTTCCAAATATGAATAAGTGAGTCAAAGAGTCAAGAGATGCCAGGGTGGAAAAATCAGATTTCTAAATTAATAGATGATGTTGTATATTATGGGGTTTTAAATACATATGTCTAGTTAAATTTTTATTAATAGATGCTTTGAAACATTTTATTTAGTGTTTTTATTTTTAAAGACAGGAATCATTTATGCCATGAACTGAATGGGAGTACTGATGAGTGTTTTCCAGCCTGATACACAGCCACACAGGCCTCCTGCACAGGCCCCTAGAGCTCTGCCATCACTGGGGATGGTCCCTGCCTGAGGAATGATGTGGTCTGATTTGCAGAGGTGACAGCAAAGCCTAGGCCAGGATCCCAGGTGGGAGAAGGCTCCTTCACAGCCCTGGCTGTAATGTGTCCACCAGGGAGGCCATGGAGCAGACTGGCAACCACCACAAGTTATATTTATACACTAAATATTTGAGTAAACCAAAATTGAATTAGTATGCCTTCAAAGTTTAAACAGACATTCCTTTTTGCTCAATAATCCTCCTAAAATTTTTAAGGACAGTCTTGTGTGGTGTCTAAAAATCTAGGCTTTGTCATAGACAAACCTGGGTTCAAAGCATGCTTCTCTTGAAGACTAATTGTGGGGCATGGAAAAATTATATTTCCCAGCCTCCAATTTGTCATCTGAAACAAACAGTTATAGCACTTGCCTCAAAGAACTGTTAAGAAGACGGGAACCTAAAACATTTAGCATAGTGCCTAGTGCATAGTAAGCATGTAAAAATGTCAGCTATTGCAACGATCACTACTATTATTGTTGTTGTTGCTGTTATTATCTTGCCATACAAATATTTATGCAAGTGTTTGACATTACATAAATGTCCATCAATAGACAAAGCATTAAATAATTGATTTCACCAAGCGACATCACCAAGATGGTGACGTAGGTTATTCCCAACTTTGCTACCCCTCGTAAGAAGAACAAGTAACAACTAATCAAGAATAAGACACTACTGAGAAAATCCTAGAACACAGGGGTGAGGCTGAAGCATCCCCCTGCACCACAGAGACCAAGACAGGCTTCACTGAAAGAGTAAGAGAAGTGGCTACACATTCCCCACATTGCCCCTCCCCCAGGCCAGTGCAACACCATGCAGAGAAGTCTTCTCTGAGCCTCCAGTTCCTCCAATGGAAAAAGAGAACCCAGGGATGGAAACTAGCAACCCCAGAACTGTGAATAGCTTTACAGGAGACCCTACTTTGATCTTGCATCACTGCATCATGGGGACTCTAGGGGAATCTGTGGGGCTCAACCACTAGGAATCTAATTGTGACAGAGAAGGGGGGAGGGGCTTGCAACAGCCAGCACACAGATCTTGACAGACTGAGTACATACCTGAAGAGCCCAAGTGGTGATCCCAACCAGAGGCTTTGCTCATTTGCAGAACCAAGTCGGGGAAGCACTGGTCAGGGAACTTGGCAGGATGAAGATCGGCCTAATGTGGATCCTCAAACCAAGAGTTTTGCTGGTCCCACATACTGGTTGACCCACACCCAGGCAAGGAGCTGAATCACAGCCCCACCCACTGTAGAGAACATCTTCCAGACCATCTGACCAGAAGGGCTGGCAATAACTCTTGCAAGTAATGTGACCCAGCAGTGCTCCAGTGGAGAAGTGGTCAATCAGAGTTCATCTCCCTCAGAGCAAAGCCAGTACCGAACACAGAGAATTCCCATGCTCACACAGGCAAGGGGATTAATTCATACAAAACAATCAAAAAAACAATTAACAAAATGTCAAAAGTAAGTTCTTATCAATAATTACTTTAAACATAAATGGATTAAATTCTCCAATTAAAAGACATAGAATTGCTGAATGGATAAAACATACAAACAACAATAACAACAACAACAAAAAAACAATATCCACCAATATGCTACCTATAAGAAGTTATCTTTAGCCTTAAAGGCATACATAGACTGAGAGTAAAAGGGTGGAAAAAAACATGTCAAGCAAATGGAAGCCAAAGAAAGCAGGGGTAGCTATACTTATATCAGAAAAAAATAAATTTTAAACTAAAAATGGTAAAAACAAAACAAAACAAAAAAAAGACAAAGAAGGTCATCGTATAATGATAAAGGGATCAATATATCAAGAAGATATAACAGTTGTAAATATGTATGCACCCAAGATTGGAGCATCTAAATATATAAAGTAAAAACTAACAGAGCTAAAAAGAGAAATAAAGAGTAATACAGTAATAGTTGGGGAGTTTAATAGTCCACTCTTGACAGTGGATGGATCATCTAGACAGAGAATCAGTAAGGAAACAGCAGATTTGAACAGCACTTTAGGCCAAATAGACATATAGAACATATGTCTATATATGTTCAGGCATGTATACAACATTACAGACATATATAGAACATTCTATCTAAAAAGAGCAGAATACACAAAATGGCATGAAACTAGAAATTGATAACGAGGGAAACTGGAAAATTCATGAACCTATGGAAATTAAACAACACTCTCCTGAACACCAATAGGTTAAAGAAGACATTAAAGGGTAAACAGCTTCTTAAGATAAAACATGGAAACACAATATTTCAGAACTTGTGCAATGCAGCCAAAGGAGTTCATAGCAATAACTGCCTATGTTAAGAACCAAAAAAGGGTCCCAATAAACAACCTAACTCTATACCTTAAGGAACTAGAAAAAGAAGAGCACACTGAGACCAAAGTTAGCAGAAGAAAGGAAATAATAAAGATTAGAGCAGAAATAAATGAAATAGAAAACAGGAAAACAGTAGAAAAGATTATCCAAATTAAGAGTTGACTCTTTGAAAAGATAAACAAAACTGGCATGCCGTTAGCTGCTTAAACCAAGGAAAAAAAGAGAAAAGACCCAAATCAACAAAATTATAAGTAAAAACCCAAGAGACATTACCAGTGATACCACAGAAACTCAAAGGATCATAAGCGGCTACTATGAACAACTATATGCAAAAAACTGGACAATCTAGAAGAAATGCAAAAATTCCTAGAAACATACAACTTCCCATGACTGAACTGGAAAGAAATAGAAAATTTGAATAGACTTATTACTAGCAAGGAGATTAAATTGGTAATAAAAAATTCTCCTAGTGAAGTGAAGCCCAGATGATCACACTGGTGAATTTTATGAAACTTTTTAAAGGAGAGTTAACACCAGTACTTCCCAAACTACTCCAAAAAATTGAAGAGGAGGGTACAGTCCTAAAGTCATTGTATGAGGTCAGCAATATCCTGATACCAAAAGACAAAAGGACATTACTAAAAAGGAAAACTACAGGTCAATATCCCTGATGAATAGAAATGCAAAATTCTTAGTAAAATACTGGCAAACCAAATTCAGCAGCACATTAAAAGGATCATTCACTAGGATCAAGTGGGATTTATCCCTGGTATGCAAGGATAGTTCAACATAAGAATATCAATCAATATGATACATCACATTAATAGAATGAAAGGAAAGAATCATATGATCATCTCAATAGATGCAAAGAAAGCATTTGACAAAATTTAACATCCATTTGTGGTAAAAACTCTTAACAAATTAGACATAGAAAGAACATATTTCAACATAATAAAAGCTATATATGACAGGCCCACAGCTAGCATAATACTTAATGGTGAAAGGTTGAAAGCTTTTCCTCTAAAATCAAGAACAAAGTTGTCCACTCTCACCAGTCCAGTTCAACATAGTACTAAGCCCTAGCTGGAGCAATCAGGCAAGAAAAATAAATAAAATTATCATAATTGAAAAGGAAGAAGTAAAATTGTCTCTATATGCAGATGACATGATTTTATATATAGAAAATTCACCCCAAAACTGTTAGATCTAATCAGTGAATTCAGTAAAGTTGCAGGATACAAAATAAACATGCAAAAATCAGTAGCATTTTTATACACTAACAACAAAATTTCTGCAAAAGAAATGAAAGAATTCCATTTACAACAGCTTCAAAACAATAAGCTACTTAGGAATAAATTTAGCTAAGGAAGTGACAGATCTCTACTCTGAAAATTACAAAACATTGATGAAATAAATCAAAGAAGGTACAAGTAAATGGAAAGGTATCTTGTGTTCATGGATTGGAAGAATTAATGTTATTAAAATGTCCGTACTAGCAAAAGTCATCTGTAGATTCAGTGCAATCCTCATCAACACTCCAATGGCAGTTTTTATAGAAGTAGAAAAAAAAACTCCTAATATTTACATGGAACTATAAAAGATCCCAAATAGCCAAACAAATCCTGAGAAAGAAGAAAAAAATGGGAGACATCATACTTCCTGATTTCAAGTTATACAGTAAAGCTACAGTCATGAAAACAGCATGGTACTGGCATAAGAACAGACTAATAGACTAATGGAACAGAATCAAGAGCCCAGAAATAAACCCAAGCATATACAGTAAACTAATGTTTGATAAGGGAACCAAAAATACTCAATGGAGAAAAGGCAGTTTCTTCAATAAGTAGTGACAGATAATTGGATATTCACATGTAAAAGAAGGAAACTGGACCTATATCTTACACCAGTCACAAAAATTAACTCAAGATGGATTAAATGCTTAAATGTAATACCTGAAACCATGAAACTCCTACAAGGAAACATAGGAATAAAACTCCTTGATGTGAATCTTCGTAATGAGTTTTTGGATATGACTCCTAATGCGTAAGCCACAAAATAAAAAATAAACAAGGGGCACTACAACAAATTAACAAGCTCCTACACAGAAAAGTAAATCATCGACAAAATGAAAAGACAGGCTATTGAATGGGAAAAATATTTGCAAACCATATATCTGATAAGTAGTTAATATTCAAAAATATAAAGAACTAATATAACTCAATAGCAAAAAGAAAAAAGAAAAAGAAAAAAAAATCCAAAAAGAAACACACACAAAAAACACCCAAATAACCCAGTTAAAAATGGGCAGGGGACCTGAATAGAAATTTCTTTACAGAAGGTATATGAAAGGCCAACAGGTAAACGAAAAGAGATTCAACATCACTAGTCATTAGGGAAATACAAATCAAAACCACAGTGAAATATCACGTCATGTCAGAATGATCATCATCAAAAAGACGAGAGATAACAAATGCTTGTGAGGATGTGGAGAAAAAGAAACCCTTGCACACTGTTGGGAGGATTGTAAATTGATACAGCCACTATACAAAACATTATGGATGTTCCTCAAAAAATTAAAAGTAAAACTTTCTTATGATCCAGCAATTCCACTTCTGGGAATGCATCCAAAGGAAGCAAAAACACTAATTTGAGAAGATATCTGCACCCCCATGTTCATAGCAGCACTATTTATAATAGCCAAGACATGGAAATAACCTAATTGCCCACCTATGGATGAATCAATAAAGAAGTTGTGGTGTATAAACACAGTGGAGTATTATCCAGCAATAAAAAATGAGGAAAATTTACCATGGATGGACCTTGAAGGCCTTATGCTAAATGAAATGTCAGAGAAAGACAGATACTGTATGATGTCACTTATATGTAGAATCTATAAAACAAAAACCAAACTCATGGAAAAAGAGGACAGACTTAAGGTTATCAGAGGGGGAGAGAGGGAGGAAAAATTGGAGGAAAGTGATCAAATGTCCAAACGTCCAGTTTTAAGATAAATAAGTATTAGAGATGTAATGTACCACATGATGACTATAGCCAACACTGCTGTATGATACATAGGAAAGTTGTTAAGAGAGTATATCCTAAAAGTTCTCAGCACAGGAGAATTTTTTCTACTTTTTAAAAATTGTTTCTACAAGAGAAGATCTATGTTAGTTGAACCTATTTTGGTAATCATTTCACAACAGATGTAAATCAAACCATCATGTGGTATGCCTTAAACTTATACAGTGATGTATGTTAATTATTGCTCCATAAAACTGGAAAAAAATGAAGAAATAAACCAATAAGCATAAAAAAATAAAAATAATTGATTTCACCTATTCTTTGGAATAAAAACAAACCAATTAAGAAATGAGTTATCTCTGTATGCCCTGACGGTGAAGAAAGTCCAATTAATGTCACTATTGATGAGTATAAAAAGCAAGTTGAAGAACCATATGCATCTTATAACGCCACTTTTTAAAACCTGTCTATATAGATATTTGTGTACATGTGTTTATAAATGTGTGTCTGAAAAATTATATACCTGCTAACATTAATTATCTCTGGGGAGAGAGAATGTGAGTTGGGAGCAGACAGGAGAAGCATTTCACTGTTATTTTACAGATTTTTCTTCTATCTGTGTGATTATATATGAATTTGTTTACAACAAGTGTGTGTTACTTCTATGCTGAATAATTAAAATTAGTAATCCTTTATATCCTTTTTATTCAATAGTGCCCTCCCAAGTTTCACACCAGTATTAGTGCCAATTTCTACCCATAAGTTATGCCTAGGTACAAGCATATTCCTTCTTTATATGCCCAGAATACTGTAATATTAGCAGGTGTTGGTCATGTATAAGGAGGTGTCTCTCATACCTCCCTTTTCTTGGCATTTCTCCAACTGACAATTTATTTTGGAAAGTTTATGACTTTACTGTGCACTATTCCTCCTGAAGCCGTGTTTTAGACAATTGGATGCCTTTTCATTTGAAACAATACATTACATTCTGGCCTTGCTCAACTTGGTTTCATTTTTCTTCTTTTACCTGGGATGAATAATCAACCCTTCATTTTCTCTCAAAATCGATAGGCAATGGATTGATGGAGTTCATGTGTTTGCACTACAGCTATTTATTGCCTGTCAACGCTGTGGAAGAAATTACCTCACCTGCAACACAACAACTCACTTGTAGCTCATGGATGGTTGGCAACAGATTGAACTGAAGCCTTCTGTCCATATATAGTTCATTTATTTGGGGCAGAGAAATCAGAGCTCAATGTAGTACTGGCCTCTGCCCACCAGTTATAGTCTGAAGTCACCAAACCAGGTAGTCTTTAAGCAATGGGTTAATAACACATGCTGCTCTGTGCAGATTTAGGTCATGGATGACTGGAATTTGAAGTAACTGGACAGCTGTCTGAACAGACTATTTCATTATATGTGAAGGGATGCCATTTCTAACTATGATGATAATTAGAGTAGATGAAATGCATAAATCAGTGGAGTTTTTTATAGCTTTGGTTTTGGGGAACAATTTTTTACTCTCCTTATGGGCTCAATGCATTGGATTAGAATCCAATGCATGTTTCTATATTGGAAGGATATGACATTCTTGTTTCAAGTGCTATATGATGTGTTTGCTCATATCTGTATTCATACAGTAACACACAGTGCAACAAGAATGTCCTGTTGTAATCAAGGGATTAAATAAAATATGCCTGATAATATCATTATCGGTATTATTTTTGTTCTTGTAATTATTATTACTTTGGTCAAGTTATTTCTGTGCTTCAGAGTAATCCCTTCTTTCTAATATCTCACAGACCTATAATATCCCCTCTTTTAATAATCTATTGTCTATCAAAATTTTCCAAAACTTAAAAAAATTAAAACAACTACCATTAATTATCTCTCATTATTCTATGTTGTCTGTGATCAGTTAGGCAGTTCTTCAGCTGATCTTGGCTGAGATCTCTCTCACGTTGTTTAAGGAGGATGGTAGATGGGGCAGAATTCATCTAGAGGCTTGCCTGGGATTCTGGGAAGGCTGGGCCTCTTTTTTTCTTCTTGTAGTCTGAAGGGTTCTCCTTTCCAGATTATCTTTCCATGTGCCCTCTCCATGTGTAATCTTCACCTTGTAGTGAGAGTTCTTACATGACATCTTGAGATGAGAGATAGAAGCCAGCTGTCTTCTTAAAGGCTAGGCACACGCAAGCATAGCTTGAATTTGCCATATTCTGTTGGTTAACCCTAGTTCCAGGCTAGCCCAAATTCAATGGAACAAAGGAACCACAAAAAAATAAAAACATAAATCCTAGAAGGGTTAATTCATTGGGGACCATCTTTAAAAACCAGTTATGGGCTTTATGTACTCAATGAGAATGACTTTATGTACTCAAAATCTTCAAATTATTCTGAATAAATCTATGATTATGCTTTCTTCTAATAGTGGTATTGCAGCCACATTCAATTCTGTCCAGTTATTACTTCCCATTTTTTTCTTTTAAAAATATTTGATTTATTTATGAATTTTGACAAACTGATTCAGCCAGTGTTTCTCAGACCATCCATGTGTGTATTCTCATGTCTTTTTCCCTTCTTTTCTTTTTTCCTCTGCCTGGAATTCCTCAGTCCTGCCCCACTGCCCCAGCTAAATGAAACTTAAATGATTTGGTTCCTGAAAGTTTTCAAGAATATTATATTCAAGAATCTGTTTATATGGTATTGTGAGCACACACTGAGATACCTGCATGACTCATGTATTAGAGTAGCTAACTATTTGTTGTAAAAAATAGATCTCAAAATTGCAGAGGCTAGACACATCTTACATTTATTTTTTTTTATCCTTATAACAGATCAGAGTAGGTGTTCAGAACATCCAGGCATGGAAGACTATGGAGAGTGGATCAGGTCTGGAAGTGGCTCACTTTACCTCCACTCACACTGCACTGGTGGAGACTCAATCACATGCTCCAGGTGCAATGAAAGCTAAGAAATAAAAGCTAGCATTCAGCCCAAAGGGGACAATACATTTGGATGGAGAGTTAGTTTCTAACAGGACATTCACATTAAATAAGTGACACAATCCAGATATTAGAAAATAGAGAGTTGTGAGGTCTGTGACAAACTAGGAAACTCTTGATCCAGATACATAGGGTAACGTTAGTCAGTCTAGTCAACTTTTCTGATGGAGGAATGATTATCTACTTCTACCAGATCTTTGAATTTTTAAAGGAAACGAAAAAACAAATTTGTACATGAAATCTTCATTTAAAAAATATCAGCAAAGGATGCGCCACATCACTAATTGTTAGAGAAATTCAAATCTAAACTACAATGAGGTATCACCTCACACCGGTCAGAATGGCCATCATCAGAAAGTCTACAAACAACAAATGCTGGAGAGGGTGTGGAGAAAAGGGAACCCTCTTGCACTGTTGGTGGGATTGTAAATGGATACAGCCACTATGGAGAACAGTATGGAGGTTCCTTAAAAAACTAAAAATAGAGCTACCATATGACCCAGCAATCCCACTACTGGGCATTTGCCCTGAAAAAAACATCATTCAAAAAGAGTCCTGTACCACAGTGTTCACTGCAGCTCTATTTACAATAGCCAGGGCATGGAAGCAACCTAAGTGTCCATCGACAGATGAATGGATAAAGAAGATGTGGCACATATATACAGTGGAATATTACTCAGCCATTACTCAGTAATTGAGTTATTTGTAGTGAGGTGGATGAACCTAGAGTCTGTCATACAGAGTGAAGTAAGGCAGAAAGAGAAAAACAAATACCATATGCTAACACATATATATATGGAATCTAAAAAAAAAAGGTCTGACCCTGAAGAACCTAGAGTCAGAAGAGGAATAAAGATGCAGATGTAGAGAATGAACTTGAGGACATGGGGAGGGAGAAGGGTAAGCTGGGACGAAGTGAGAGAGTAGCATGGGCATATATACACTACCAAATGTAAAATAGATAGCTAGTGGGAAGCAGCCGCATCGCACAGGGAGATCAGCTCGGTGCTTTGTGACCACCTAGAGGGGTGGGATAGGGAGGGTGGGAGGGAGGCTCAAGAGGGAGGGGATATGGGGATATATGTATATGTATAGCTGATTCACCATGTTATAAAGCAGAAACTAACACACCATTGTAAAGCAATTATACTCCAATAAAGATGTTAAAAAAATTTTCAGCAACTAATTGAATTTTTTTTTTTTTTAAGTGCTATGCTTCTATGTGGGCCAAATAACCCATCTACTGACTGAATCTAGCCAGCAGGCTACTGCTATGCAAAATCTGCTTTAGGTGTTGAATGATAAATTTTGACGTGTATACCTTTTTTGTCCCTGAATCTTTGATGTATGTCAGAGTCTGAGACAAATTATAAGAGAATTGGACTTTATAAATCTGACTCTGAAGAATATTCCCTAAATTCTCTGCCTATTTTAGGGAATAAACTTAAATTTTCCATGTTCTTCACTTGCTAAACGTGCTATGGTATTCATTATTTATATTCATTTAAATATGTCACATTCTCTGGGCATATGGTAGGATTTAACTTCCCCATCTCCTGTGGAGTTAGATGTGGCCACGTGACTTGCTTAACCAATGAGATGGGACAAAAGTGACTTGTCAATTGCAGGAGGTAGTTTAAGACCCACAATGTGCTTTGCTCCTTTCTCTCCCTCTCCCTCATGCTGACTGGCAAAGATGCAGATATTGGCTGTTTTGTCAGTCTGGAACCTACTGACAATAATACAGAGCAGAGCTACCAGCAATCCACAGCAGACGTGAAGCAGGAATGAAGAAAAAATAATGTTAAACCAACAAGATTTGGAAGTTGTTTGCACAGCAGTACCTGATCTCTCTTGATTAATTTCTTTGTTAATGGCCATGTTCTAGCAAATGTTAATTTTTTGGAGGAGGAATTATAAGGATTTGGATTAGGAATTACAAGACTTAAAGTCCCTTGAAGGGGGAACTAATAAGCTGTGTGAACCTTGGTCACATTACTTAATCTCTCTGACCCTCAATTTTGTGAGGGTTTGGTACTGGGTAATATTAAAGGTGTTTTTCATTTAAAATTCACCTAAAGTGTACTCTCACCTTTTTAAAATGATGAGTCCTTATTTATCTACTAACTGACTTGAACCCTACACTAAGCTATAGTAATTTTTTTCCATTATATTTCTTACCAGTTTTTGGATATGCTTAAAATTTGTGTGTACAAGATGGGTTCGACTAGACATAATTCATAAGCAAAGACACCAAAATTCAAAAAGAATAAGTGACTTGCTCCAAATCACAAAAATACTTGGTGCAAAAATCTAGAACCTAAACCTAGTGCTTTCTGAGCATATGTTCTCTCTCTGTTACCATATTTGCAATCTAAATTACATTTTCTGTGGAAAGCTTTATTTATTTTATCTATGTTTGATTTTTGCCCTGCCAACATATATAGTGCAATTAAGATGTGTCTCAAAGACCATAGGTCACTTAACACCACCCACTGAAAGAAATATGGAAGAACACTTGGAGAAAGTGCTTTCCTTTGGGAAAAAAAATAACATTTCAATATGTCTTTTCATGGAGAAAAAAATGAGAGAAGCAAGTTCAAGATGAGAAATTACTAGCCCGCAAGCATATTGTGATAAATCAGCCATAACATGATTATAGCAACTTCCTTGGGAAAGAAATCAATGCTGAATCAGACTTAGATAGACCAGGGGGATCAAATAGAGGTCAAAGGTACTTCTCCATCTTGAAATTGGATAATTATTACTGTTATTATTGTCAGTTGCTATAATATAATACCGGGAGAAATACATGGAGTCCCAAGGCTGCTTTTATTGGCTGGCTAGACAAGTCAATCCATTACAAGGAAATACATTCAAGTATATTAATTCATCTAAATACCAAGTGAATTAGGGTAATTCGAAGGCTACCTGTGTGTCTCCATGAGATTTTTTATTCTTTTTGGAAAAATAAGCAGAAAACAAAAATCAAAAAAGCAATTTTGAAAGAACAAGTTGCATGCATTCCTCTTGTTTTGAAAATTGGACAATAAGGCTTTAATAGAAAGTGTGCCGGGTTGGAAAACTGAAAAGATGGATTTGTTGCCTGCTTTGCCACTTTGCTACCTTGCCCCCCAAGCAGAAACCAGGAAGCAACAGAGAGGCCTCTTTTTCTCTTATTTACAACATTTGTTCTGTCGCCACGTGTCTTATCACGCTGCTTTAAATCTTTCCCCTCCCCTCCATTCTACTGCCACTGCCTGCATCTGTTCTTTAGCCCTCCTGCCTGTTTTTCTGCACAAGCCTCCCCTCTCATCTCCCTGCCTTCAGCTTCACATGGTCCTAGAATATTCTCCTTCAATTCACCCAAGCGATCTTCCTAAAATACAAATCTAATTATAACCCTTGAGTCCTTTAAATCGTTACTGAATCATTCGGTAGCTCCCTCTCATAGGTAATTATTGTACAAAGATTAGGGCTGTCTGTCTTCTTCTTGCCAGACATCTGTCAAGCTTATTACCAAATAAATCCACTAGTCATTTTCTACTTAATATTTAGTAAAAATTCTTGACTGCCCTTATTGGACTCTTAGCCCTCTGCTGGTGGAGTATCTTTTTTTTTTTTTTTTTTCAATTTCAAAATTTCATCTTGGGTTATGGGTGGAGGATGGCAAGAAAAGTTCTGAGCACAACCTGATCATTGCTGCCCCAGGGAGATACGTGAACCCTCTTTTATAGGATCAACTAAAGTATTTGTTTCATTTTGAGGTGTTGAGAGGAGCTTCTTGTATGCTTCAATATAAATGTCAGAAAATAGATGCATATCCACAGGAATACATATATACTGTATATATATATGTGGATGGGTATGGTGGGGTGTTTCTAGAGCATGGTAATCATTCCATTCTTGAAAAATAATTTGAGTTATAATGATGAAAGGAAATAAACCATGTTTACAAGTGGAAGGGCCCAGTCCTGTGATTCTATGCTCCAGTAACCCTATTAACAGGTTACAAATCCCATTCTTTTAAATAACCAAAAGTCTTGATCTGCATGAATTTTCTTTAGTCTCTTGATCAACCCAAGTGTAGATATAACACAAACTTAAGGGAGTTAATGCCCTAAGGGCACCCTTCAACCGATGGAATAAGTAAGTCAGTGGAGGAAAGATGGTGCCTTCCATCCTTTGGTAGGGCATCCATGCAATCTACAAGTAACTCAAAGCGTTTATAGTGGGATTGAGTGCAGTTTTTCCATAATGGTACCTAGCTCAATAATGTTCACTCTAGTGGTTTTCCCTCTGTCCCTTTCTTATTCTGGCTGTGTGATCACCTTCCTGATATGCTAGCAGAATACAAAGTCTTGCCTCAGAGTCTCCTTTCAGGAGAACTTAGTCTAAGGCAAACTTAGACTTATCAATCAGTCAAACTTATCAATGATCTTTTCTATGTAACAACACATTATTGATTCTGTTGCCAGATATGTAAGATGTTTTCATTTGGTGAAATCTTAGTTATTCCACAGTAAAAAAAAAAAAAAAAAAGCTGGAACAGTTGATATGAAAAGGAATTCCAGGCAATTTCCTTAAGTGGTGCTTAATTAATGGTTGATATCATCTTAATTTGCTCTTTGGAATAATTTTAGCATAGGACTATATTTATATATTAATTATTCATATGTATTATTTTTATTATGACTTTCCCCTAGATTCAAAACTTGTTTGGAATAAAAGAACCCTCTATTGTGAAGAGGGTATAGAGGTTGAAGGTTAAGGCTACATATCTCTATTTATATACATGCAGATGAGGAACAGTAAACACGTAAGGATTTTCTGTTTCCTAGATACCAAGGGCTTTTGATTTTATCACCATGCAAAGTTTCTTCTCTACTTCTGAAAACAGCCACACTTTTTTGTAGCAATGTTTCATCCTCAAGGATTAACAAGAAAGGACATTTTGCTATCTCTATAGAAAGAAAGGTAGGTAGATTTATATAATTCAGAACTTCAAGCGGTATGTTCCATTTCACACGTAAAACATCGATTCTAGTGCAATGGTAACTATTTCTTATATAAAACACATTTTATGTAACAAAGGTTAAATATCAACATATGTAAATTAAGTGTGGGTTAACTAGGTTTAGTTCGGTTTGCCTGAAATAACCATTCTTTGTTCTTATTATATATGCACAAACATTTTTTTTAAAAACTGAGGGTTTTTTTGCTTCAGTGTCTGTGATTCAGTGACAAATCCCTGAAAGTCATATCTTATTTATTAGGATAATGAAGCAAAACAAATAAGCACTGGCTTCTGCTCTTAGCTTCTGAGTTTCTGCTGCGGAGAAGGAAAGAATGCAGATTTCATTTACTAAGCTACCAGCGTTCTTCCTAGGGGTATGACAGCAAAGGGGAGAAGAGAAATACAAATGTTTTGACTTATTTGCTAGTCTGTGATAATTAAGATTTAGTTGGCTTCCATCTCTTGTTTTTCAAATATTACTCATCTTGATATATGTGTTTGTGTGTGTGTATTCAATTCAGCAAATATATTGAGCATCCCCTACTTGAAAGTTCAGTGATAGGTGCTCGAGTACCTACAAAGGTAAATAAATTACAAGTCTCATTCTCAAGAAGCTTATGGATGAGTTGATAACTATAAAATAGCCTCATGTCAGATCAAGCCAGGCTTGCCACCAAATGTGAGTTCAGCTTAGCTTAGGTTAAGTTTTGCCTGAACATAAATTACAAGAAAATTTTCCGTTTTTAGCCTAACTTGATCTCACCTTTGGAGGCAAACCTACCCTGATCTGACATAGGCTCTTTATAGTTTTTATTTATCTTTGATTATGTGACTATTCACACCTTTCTGAAGAAATATTAATGTGTTTCATTATGGGATTTTACCCCTAACCCTGCCACATATACGAAAATATGCCCCTAATTACTTTTCTAACATCTAAATTCTGAAACACGTCTGGCCCCAAAGCGGGCTGATAAAGAAACTGGCCTGCTGGGCTTGGTTTAGGAGGAAGTGGGAATCACAGTCCAGCCCACTTTGCTTCCTCTTTGGGAGCTTTGTTGGCCTGGAGAAAGCAGCCTTTTACAAATTTGCACAAATAAGTTCTTTTCTGACCAAGCCCTGCCTGGGAAGGCCAGCATGGGCCCAGTGGGAGATACCTTTTTGTAATGTTTCATGAAGACTATTGAGGCTTTGTAAGAGATGAAGTTTTGTGTAGGTATGGTCGCAAAATGGACAGGGTTCAGGGTGTGTGCAAAAAAAATCTTAAAAATTTATGAAGAATGCCCCTGTAAGTATAATGTTCTCTGAAAGCATCTCTTTAATGGCAATGGCAAAAAAAAGAAAAGTGAGAGCCAGAATGATCATGGCAGAACATTTCGATTGGAGTTCTCAGAAACCTTCTGTAAGTGTCACCAGTATGAAGTCTTCCCTGGGGGGCAAAAAATGCAAAAAGGGCTGAAAGGGGAGAGTGGAGTCCGGCTGAGAAAGGACATACACACTAAAAATGTGGTGCTGTTGAAGGCTGTGAGCAGGAGAATGACGTGATTGTAGTCTTTCCTCCCAGCCCCCATTACGTGTGCAACTATAATAAAAAGAAAACATAGCCTCCCAATAAGCATTATTGTTATTATTTATTTTATGTTCACAATGTAACTATTGACTTCTTTATTAATTGAATATCAACATGATGCATATTTGTCACTGGGACTTGAGAATATAACCACTAAATGCTTCCCGATATATATATTTTTTTAACCCTGTTGTCAACCTCTCTCTATTCCCCCCACTCCCACCCCTGCACCCCCAGCTTCTGGTAACCGCTTGTCCACTCTTTCTGTTTCTGAGTCTGACCTTTTTGGTTTTTTGATCCTACATCTAAGTGACACTATGCAGTATTTGTATTTCTCTGTCTGGCTTGCCTCACTTAGTATAATACCCTTCAGATTCATTTGTGTTGTCACAAATGACAGGATTTCTTTCTTTTTAAAGGTGAATAATATTTCATTGTATATATATGCCACCTTTTCTTGTTCCGTTCATCTGTTGACAGATACTTTGGTTGTTTCCATATCTCAGCTATGGTGAATAATACTGCAGTGAACATGGGAGTTCCTGTTTGAGATAATGATTTTATTTCCCTCGGATATATAACCTAAAGTGGGATTGATGAATCATATGTAGGCCTACTTTCAGGATGTTGTAGACAGCACTGTTGGGATGTCCATGCCAATAAATCCTATGCAGAGAGGCTACAAGGCATGGTGTGGTATCCTTAGAGCCATTTTTTTATGAGCTGTGTCATCACCTCTCCTGCCAGGCCATGGGCTATTCACTTTCTCTACACTATTTCATTTACTCCTCACAACAGGAGTATGAATTAGGTACTCTTATTATTCCCATGTTACAGATAGAAGATTAATATTTAGAGAATAAATAGTTCAATTGCCACACAACTGTAGCTTGCACAGCAGGAATCTAAAAGGTCGATATCACTTCACAGCTAATACTCTCATTACTATACTACATTGGAATACTAGACTGGAAATATAGTAAATCTGAGTTGTGTTGCTAACTCTGCCACCTCCCCAGGGAAGTCATTGTACCTGAGGGTTGCAGAGCAGCTGGGGCCAAACAAAAACAAACAAATAAAAACCCCCAACAACTACAAAAGTAAAGTTGTAGGGAATAACTTTAAAATGTGTGTGTGTGTGTGTGCGCGCACATGTGTGTGTGCACGCTTTGTGATGGAGAACCCAGTTCTGGTTATCCCAATTCTAAGTGCAATTCCCTGCTTGGCTTCTCTACATGTCAATATTATGAGTAAGTCAGTTAAATTTCCTGACCTCTGACTCCTCATTTTTCTAGGAAGGAATTGAAATGATGGCATTGTGGTGCTTCCAGTTCTTTAAGTGTATAAGTCTCTCACTTAGGAGGGCTTAGGATAGGTTGGTTTGCGGTTCTTATAAACAGTTTACTCTCATCTTTTCTCACATCTTAACACTTTTGGCAATTTCCCCTGTACATTTTATTTGAAACTGTTAGCTCTATTCCTTGTTGCAGAAATTTTCTTCTTCTGAACTACCCTAGTTTTGCCATTAGTGTTGATATACCAACTAGTCACAAGATAAATTTTTTTTTTTTTTTTAAATTTCCACCATTGAACTAAATTTCACTTGTCATTGTATTCCAATGTCAGTTTGATTGCCTGGATTTTCACTATTGCTTTAAAAATATTGATTCCATTCATTCACTCAATTTAATCAAAATACATTGAGCTGCTACAGTGTTGCAGGAGCTCTATGAAATACTCAAGATGTAGAGATAAATTAATCATGATCTTTAGAAGCTAATAGTTCAGTAGGGTGTAGAAGTTAACAATTGCTAAAACAAGTAGGTTTTAGTATATGTATAAAATATCAAAGACACAAGAAAGAGCATTTTTTAGCTCTCTTTCAGTGGATCTTAAAAAGTCATCCCAGAGCTGATAATAACTAAAGTACATCTAGAAAGGTGACTGAGATAGTCTTGGTAAATAAGGATAGAAAGGGTATTCCACGTAGAAAGAACATTGTGTCTTTTTGCCATTTTGTGTCCTAAAATTACAGGCATCCTCATTTTTCTTATTACAAATATAGGAAGACAGTTCAAAGAGTGAATTGATCTTTGGTTTTCTTTTTTTCCATAAAAATTAATTGCAGAGATTATGCTGAAATGGCTACCATTTGTAAACCATTCAGTTAATTCATGTTCTCTTGAATTTTATCTGTTGTGGAAACTAAGTAAGAAATGGATGGTATGTGTTGGTTATATAAATGCTATGAATTGATGTCAATAAAATAAATTTCCACTTTTAAAACAACTATACCACCAATACAAATTCCTACTAATATACCTTATTTAAGCCTGTTAATTGAAAGCAACAGAAGTTCACTGACTGATTACTGTGTTATTAAAATAAGTCTATCTCAAAGGATTTCTAGAAAAAAAATGTAGAATTAAAGTAAGTTCAAGACTGAACTTTTAGAAGCAATGCCACAAAACCCACCATAGAATTTTTCAGATGAGAAAAAACTCTTTGCTGTTGACATAGAGTTCTAGCCATTATAATTATAACTTGAACTGTTGCCATTTTGGTTCCTGAAATTTAACTTTACAACTGATATTACCAGAAATAATATCACTGTGGCTTTTGCTTAACCATCCCCTCTATCTGTAATAATCACCTGCATGTTCCTCAATCCCTGAATTCATTCTGCAGAGGCCAGAGTAATTGCTTTTTTTTTTTCCTTTCAGAATCTCCTAGGCAGAGATAAGAATTTCCTTGTTTATTCAATATATGCTTATTGAACACTTACTATCACCATGTCAATGTTAATTTTTTTGACCAAACTATGCAGATGATTTACCATACCTGTTCTCATCTAAGTTTATATCAAAAGTGATCTGTACAAGGTACAATGGTTGGTCAAAGAGCTGAGGAATCTTCCTATGGGTAGTCAGGGTAAGCATCATTGAGGACAAGATTCTTGAAGAAGGAGATTCTTTTTTTTTAATTTTTTAATTTTATATATATTTTTTATACAGCAGGTTCTTATTAGTCATTGGTTTATACATGTCAGTTCTCATGCACATCAGTTTATACATGTCAGTCCTAATGTCCCAATTCATCACACCACCATCCCCACCCACCTGCCACTTTCCCCCTTTGGTGTCCATACGTTTTTCCCTCTACTTCTGTGTCTCAATTTCTGCCCTGCAAACCGGTTCGTCTGTACCATTTTTCTAGGTTCCACATATTTGCATTAATATATGATATCTGTTTTTCTCTTTCTGACTTACTTCATTCTGTATGACAGTCACAAGATCCATCCACGTCTCAACAAATGACCCAATTTTGTTACTTTTTATAGCTGAGTAATATTCCATTGTATATATGTACCACATCTTCTTTATCTATCCGTCTGTCAATGGGCATTTAGGTTGCTTCCATGATCTGACTATTGTAAATAGTGCTACAGTGAACATTGGGGTGCAGGTGTCTTCTTGACTTATAGTTTTCTCTGGGTATATGCCCAGTAGTGGGATTGCTGGATCATAAGGTAATTCTATTTTTAGTTTTTTAAGGAGCCTCGATACTGTTCTCCATAGTGGCTGTATCCATTTACATTCCCATCAACACTGCAAGAGGGTTCCCTGTTCTCCACACCGTCTCCAGCATTTGTTGTTTATAGATGTTCTGATGGTGCCCATTCTAACTACTGTGAGGTGATACCTCATTGTAGTTTTGATTTGCATTTCTCTAATAATTAGTGATGATGAGCAGCTTTGCATGTGCTTCTTGGCCATCTGTATGTTTTCTTTGGAGAAATGTCTATTTAGGTCTTCTGCCGATTTTTGGATTGGGTTGTTTGTTTTTTTTAATATTGAGCTGCATGAGCTGTTTATATATTTGGGAGATTAATCCTTTGTTCATTGATTCGTTTGCAAATATTTTCTCCCATTCTGAGGGTTGTCTTTTCATCTTGTTTATGGTTTCCTTTGCTGTGCAAAAGCTTTTAAGTTTCATTATGTTCAATTTATTTATTTTTCTTTTTATTTCCATTTCTCTAGGAGGTGGATCAAAAAAGATCTTGCTGTGATTTGTGTCAAAGAGTGTTATTCCTATGTTTTCCTCTAAGAGTTTTATAGTGTCCAGTCTTACATTTAGGTCTCTAATCCATTTTGAGTTTATTTTTGTGTATGGTGTTAGGGAGTGTTCTAATTTCATTCTTTTACATGTAGCTGTCGAGTTTTCCCAGCACCACTTATTGAAGAGACTGTCTTTTCTCCATTGTATATCCTTGCCTCCTTTATCAGAGATTAGTTGACCATAGGTGAGTGGGTTTATCTCTGGACTTTCTATCTTGTTCCATTGATCTATATTTCTGTTTTTGTGCCAGTAGCATACTATATTGATTACTATAGCTTTGTAGTACAGTCTGAAGTCACGGAGTCTGATTCTTCCAGCTCGGCTTTTTTCCCTCAAGACTTCTTTGGCTATTCGGGGTCTTTTGTGTCTCCATACAAATTTTAAGATTTTTTGTTCTAGTTCTGTAAAAAATGCCATTGGT